>NC_064861.1:74344433-74651933 GCF_024139225.1 Suncus etruscus | reverse complement strand
TGTCTCCAGCTCATCGTGAACATGTCCCAGGACCACTGAGTGTGCCCCAAAGCCAACCCCATCAACCCCCCATCCTTAAAATACAAGAAGAAAATACAGAATATGCATGGACAACTCAATCTCACTTAACCTTGTACCAAGATTTTAGTTTTCGCATCTTAGGTTCAAGACCTGACTGATTTATTTGGCATAAAATACAATCTGATTCAAGAGTTGAATGAGTAACAGTTTGAAACAGACACTTTGAAAACTCGTGTCAAGTTCCTGAGGTTTCTAATTTTCTATAAGCACCAATGTCTTATCTGAGACTTACAGCAAAAGGAGTTGCATTTATTTGGAACCTAAAATCAGCAGATACTTTATGATTTAGCTTCAGTCTGCAGAGAACTGGGCTGACCTCCAGGGCGAGTTGGAGACCAATAGGGCCCTCAAAAGGCTCATTGAATGTTGACTGGCCCAAAGGCAAGGGTCCTGAGACACAAGCTAGAATCAGGGAGGATCGATTGTCCACCATCCACTTCATCTCCAAGACCCATTGGGGATAAAAAAGAAGGTGGGGGGGAATATCTCTGCTTGCTCTATGCCACAAAAGACCTACCCAGGAATCCAACACATTCTCTGGAAGATTAAGCATACGATTTCAAACTAGGAAAGGCATGCAACAGAATTCAGCTTCAGGAGAAAACGAGTGAGGCTGGGACACATAGGTCCAAACAGAGGAAAGAGGAAAGAGGGGTTCATGCCTGCGTGGATGTAAGCATATGTTGCATAAAGATTTACTGCAACACTTACCTGATCACCATCATGGATTTTCTGCTGGACAAAGTCTGGGTGAACTTTGATGGTATTTTTGGGTTCCTCCACAGGGAGAGACACCCCCACCCTGCCCCCTGGGACAGGCCACTTTCTTTACTCAGGGAATGAGAGATTGAGGCCTTGGTGTACATAGTGAACTTCTTTTATTTTCAGGTTTGCAAACAACGGTAGTCGAGTCACACAAAAGGGAACTTTGAAAACTACCTGCATTGACTCTAGTTTATGCATGAATATAGGAAACGGACAGTGTGGGCGCAGAGTGGGGGGGGGGTCTGTACAGGTGGGCCGGGGCCTCAGTCAGGACATCTGCACTTATGAATGGGGTGCAGGGAACAGGGGGTGTCCCATACCAGCCTGTGGCCCCTGTTGAACCGGCAGGGCTATGGGTTTAGGACACCCCCCCCCCCATCCCTGGTATGGTCAGCTCCCGACCCTTTGGGCATTGGCTGGCTTCCATTCTTGCTCTGGGCACACCTGTGAGATCTAGGTGGCCTTGATGCTGATGAATGGGAGCCCTGATGGTCGTGGTCCCAGCTGGGGGGGGGTACCCAGATGGGACAAGAGGGGGAGAAGGCCAGAGGCTGTTGGGACAGACAGGTAGACAGACTACCAGGGGTCACCTGTTCTCTCTGCTCAGATCTCCCCCAGAAGACCAGCCTTTCTGCCACCCCACAACACTCCACTGCCTCCCCCCTGAAACAACCCGTCTACACACACGCAGACACGCACACAGACACAGGTGCCTGCGCACAGAGCCCGGAGTGGCCCGTGGCATCAGCAAAAAGCGTCCCTGCTCCCAGAAAAAGAAAAGTCAAGTTTTATGCCGTGATCGTTAAACATCAGGGTGTGGGGGTGTGGGGCAGGGTTCTGGGGTTCCCTTCAGTGACAGGAGGAAGGAAGGTGGTGCCAGGGGAACCGCAGAGGGAGGGGCCTGGGGACAGTGGCGGCCCAGTCGTTGTGCCGCAGAGCTGTATGTAAACCACAATCTTCAGAGCTGCACGGTTCCTGCTGCCGTGGAGACGGGGACACAAGCTTCTGGGGTGTCAGGAGTCCTCACAGACCTGGGTGGAGGGATGGAGGTGTTAGGTCAAGGTGTATTCATTCCAAGCAGTTTTAGTGAGATCGCACTTGTTTGTGTTTGAAGGATATGAAAAGTCAGAATTAACGGCATAGCTGACTTTGGTTAAAATTCAGTTCTATTCAGGGGTGGGAGTGAGAGCAGAGTAGGGAGGGCATTTGCCTGGCACATAGCTGACCCAGGTTCAATCCCAAGCATCACTTATTGTTCTGAGCCTCCCAGGAGTGATTCCTGAGAGCAAAGCCAGGAAGTAAGCCCAGAGTATCACTGGGGTGTGTGTGGACCCAAAAGAAAAAACAAAAACAAACTGATTCTACTCAATCCAAGACCCTGAGCAGTTCCAGGAATGATCCCTGATCCCAGAGGCAGAGATAGTGCAGAGCACCATGTCTAGTGGCCCTTATCAATATGTTCCTGGGGCTGGGGAGATGGCTCAATTGTTAGGGGTATGTAATTGCCACATTCTAGGAGGTGAATTCAGTCCCAGCATCACAGGGACCTTGACACTACAGAGCCCCAACAGAACTATGTTTCAGAGCACTGAACCATGGCCTGGTCATCCAAAGATTGCCAGCAGTGACCTGAAAACCCTTGAGCATTGTATGGGAGTCCCCATAGGGTTCTGCCTGGCCCTGCAGTGCTGGGGCTCCCTGGAGTTCTCTCATGGCCACATATGTCCATGGCTGAGGGACTTCTTTTTGTGCTTCTTTTTGTTTGTTTGTTTTTGGATAACTTCCAGTGGAACTCAGGGGTTACTCCTGGCTCTGTGCTCAGAAATTGCTCCTGGCTGGGGGACCTATGGGATGCCAGGATTCAAACCACTGCCCATCTTGGGTTGGCTGTGTGCAAGGCAAATGCTCTACTGCTGTGTTATCTCTCTGGCCCCTGGACTGTGTGTTTCAAGGGATCAAACCCAGAAAAGCTGCATGATCATCTATTCTCTCTTCTGGCTGCCCTTAGTTTACAATTTCAATTTATAGGGTTAGACTTGAGGGGGAGGGTGTTGGCAGGCCTGATATTTTGGAGCTGGAGGTCATGTGGGCTATGCTCTATAGTGCTTGTGGGACCCTGTGTTGCTGGGAACCTGAATAAATCCACTCTTTGTAATCCTGAGGGGAAAGGGAGGAATGGATCTGGAACCCATCTCAGGTATCAAAAATATGATGCCTGTACTCTAGCTTTTTGTTGTTGTTGTTGTTGTTGTTTGTTTGAGCCATGCTCAGGTGTCACTCCTGGCTTTGCACTCAATCACTCCTGGCAGTGCTTGGAGGACTGGGTGTGATGCTGAGGATTAAATCTACGTGGGCCAAGTGCAAGGCTAATGCCCTCTCCCTTGTGCTATCACTCCAACCCTGTGGGTTCTACCTCCTTTCTTTTTGTTTTGTTTTTGGGCCACACCTGGTGGTGCTCAGGGGTTACTCCTGACTTTGCACTCAGGAATCACTCCTGGCAGTACTCAGGGGGTGGGTTCATATAGGATGCTCGGTTCAAATGTGGGTCAGTCCCATGTAAGATGAGTGTCCTCCCCACTAGTCTATCATTCTAGCCCTGTGAGTTCTATCTCTTAAGCCATGAAGCCAGCCTCTTGAACCCCTTTCCAATGTCCTTGTGGGGGCCTGAAGTGACAAAATTCCTTCTCCATTGTCCTGTAGTCCCTGTTGTGGAGGTTCTCGAGCTCTTTTTGTGTTGCTGTTGTCGATGACTGAGTCTCAGGTAACCTTTAGTAACCTCAAGTAACTGTTGCTCAACAGTCTCTGGGCCGTGACTGGTCTGCACTGTTCCATGCAGAGCTGTAAGATCACACCCAGGGGCAGTGAGCGGGGATGCCAGTTTGCTACCCAGGGTGGCCCCTTTGTGCCATCCACACACACAAGCAATCAAAGTGGCAGTAAAACTCACTTCATTTACATTTCTTATTGCTTTCTCGGTCATTAGTTTTATTTCCTTTATTGGGGGTATAGACCCTGGTCAGCCAAATACAGGAGGGCTCAGCTTGGTGCTTGGTGGCATGAAGCCACCACTAGACCAAGGTCAGCCAAAATGCTGTGATTCTCCTTCTGCCTGAGTTGGTCTGGTGGGGGCTGTTGGCCTGTGGGGTCACTCACCCTGGGACCTCTCCAGGCATGTGGGCGGAAGGGGAAATCACAGATCCATGAAGACAATGGGGAGAAAAATCCTCAAAACATGGGTAGTACAGGATGTTGGGTTAATGCCAATTTAGAGCTGAATATTTTTGTTTTGTTTTGTTTTGGGGTCACACCTAGTTGTGTTCAGGGGTTACTCCTGTCTCTGTTCTCAGGAATCACACTGTGGGGCAGGTTCAGTAGACCTGCTTGGGGGGCATGCTTGGGGGGACCATATGGGATGCCAGGGATTGAAGCTGGGTTGGCCACATGCAAGGACAGCACCCTCCCAGCTGTACTCTAGCCCAAGAAAATATATTTATAGCACTGTTTTATTAAATCAGAGTCATTGCTAGTTCTGTGAAGGGAGAGCTTAGGCACTTTATTTTTCTTGTTCTACTGGCCAGTCATAGATTTTGATGACTGTTCAAAACAGAGCAGGGGCTGGAGCGGTAACACAGCTGTAGGGCAGTTGCCTTGCACACTGCTAACCTGGGACAGACCTGGATTCCATCCCCGACATCCCATATGGTCCCCCCAAGCGTGCCAAGTGACTTCTGAGCACAGAGCCAGGAGTAACCCCTGAGCGCTGCCGGGTGTGGCGCAAAAACCCAAACAGAATCTAAAACAAGGGACAGAGCATCAGCTTCAGCCAGTGGGAGACTCTTCAGACTGATGCAGAGAAAAACAGGCCTGTTTGAAAGCAGAACTAACTTGTGCACATGAAAAGGAGAAGAATTGAATTGTGCTTTGGGGGCCACTCCCAATAGAGCTCAGGCACCATTCCTGACTTCCTTGCTCATGGGTGACCCCTGGTGGTACTCAAGGAGGACTATCAGTGATGCTGAGAACTTGAACCAGGGTTGGCTGTAGGCCAGGCCAATACCTTATGTACTGTTTAGGTCTCGGGTTTACATTTTAATTTGATTATATATTAACATTAAATATTAACATTTACATTTTGGGGTCTTTGGGGGACACACTTGGCAGTACTCGGGCTTCCTCCTGGCTCTGTGCTCAGAGAACCCTATGGGATGCCAGGAATCAAACTTTGTTGGCCATGAGCAAGGCAAATTCCCTCCCCGCTGAACTTTTATTAAAAAAAAAATGTCGATTTTGGGGCCGCAGAGATGTACAGCAGGGAGAGCATTTGTTTTGCACGTGGCCGACCTGAATTCGATTCCTGGCATCCCATTTGGGTCCCTCGAGCCTGTCATGAGCAACTTCTGAGCAAAGAGACAGGAGTAACCCCTGAGCACCATCAGGTATGTTCCCAAAACAAAACAAAACAAAATGTTGGAGCCATTCCTGGGACTGTGTAACCTGCACAAACTTTCAGGTACCAGGCACTGCTGTGCGGGGAGGGGTCAGGCCCATCCCTGGAGCTGAGGATAGAACTTGGAGCTCCTATTAGTCACCTCTCAGGCCCTGGGTACAATTCTCATAGTTCCAGTTTGGGATGCCTGCAGGAAGGTTTCCTGTCCCCACGGTGGAGCCTTGGCACAGGAGTGGGTGGCAGGGCTTGGTAGGGTGCTTGAGAATGTCAGTCAGATTTTCCTGGATGCCTGGACACATGGATACAATGGGGCTCAGCTACTTACACACACGGCTGGAGAGCAGAAGGCCGAGGAGCAGGAGCAGGGCAGTATGGGCGTGCAGGGCCCCTGCCCTGTTGCAGTCTACTCTGGAATTCTTGCAGGAGCACACTTGCACCCTGAGGTCCGTGACGTTCGTCATGGGTGGTTTCCCTGAATCGGTCACCACGATGGGCAGGTGGTAGTTGGCTTTGTTCAGGTTTTGGAGGAGGCTGACCAGGGCATGTGTGTCTGGGAAGTAGAGACAGATGATGTGAGGGCAGACAGGTCTTTCCCAGGAGCCGAGAACCCACCTGACGGGCACCATCTTGTTGGGTGACAGGATGACCCATGGTAATGGTACAATGTACTGGCAGCACAAAAGCCCCGAGATAAACATGGGCCAGGGCACTTTGGGAATGTGGACCCCATTCCAGACAGAACCTCTGAGGACTTTGCACTACCAACAGAGTATGGAGAAGGGCTCTCATGAACTCAGGGTGGGGTAGATGAGGTGGCACAATCTCAGGTGGAGTATATTAGGCTACACAGTCTCAAGTAAAATATATAATGTTCTACAGTCTGGAGTATATGGGGCTGCCCAGTCCCAGGTGGAGTATATGAGTTTGCATAGTTTTGGGGGAGTATTTGAGGTGGTACAGTCTCGGGTGGAGCATATGAGGTCATATAGTTTCAGAAGGAGGTTGCACAGTCTTGGAGTGGGATATATGAGATTGCCCAGTCTCAGGCAGTGTTTGAGACTGTGCAGTCTCAAGGTACAGTACAGAGGCTACAAAGTCTGAGGCATGCACCTGTTAGGAAAGCTCGACCCATTTGTGGGCAGCAGGTGCTTGTGCAGGGTTGTCTGTAAGGGATCTGTTAGAGGTGAGAATAAAAGCTAGTGAGCAGCTTCGTTGGTTGAGTTTTGTGTGGGTCGAGGGCTGCTGGACCAGGGGAAATCAAGAGGAGGAGAGGTCCGGGTAGGGGGTCCATGGTCAGGCTCTGGATGAGCCCCTCAGGGCTGGACTTACTGTTGATCTTTGAGATCTTCCAGACCTTGTCAGCTGAAGCTTGTTTGTGGATCTCGAACTTGAAGGGCTCAGTGTTGGGGTGCAGGTCCTTGTCTGATGCGCCCAGAATGACCACACTGAGGTTCTTGGCGTCCTCACAGACCTCGGCTGCCGTGGGGTGGATGATAGGTGCGTTGTCATTCACATCCTCCAGGTTAATGAGCAGAGTGCCAGTGCCTGTGGCAGGTGGGTTGCCTGTGGGACAGCAAGGAGGTTAGTGGTGAGGGTTATTACCAGCTTTCACTCAACATCACCATCTAGGACCCCCTATTAGGGACATTTATTGATTTGGTTTTGTATTGGGAACACACCAGCCCCCATGTCTCCTAAAAAGGCTGTGGCACACCCTCTGCTGGCTAGTAACAGGTAGTTTGGCTGGTCTGGGAAGCAATGTCTTCTTTTGGTGGCCTGGAGCAAAGCATTCTGGGTCAGCAGGCTGCTGGTACTCATGGGAAGAAAAAGGCTTTGGACACTGGTGAGCAAAACTCCCAGGGAGTGGAGAAAGACCCAGGTGTGGATGCCTGGGAACCCCTCAGGCTTATGAACAGTGAGTTCACAGCAGTGTGAGGGGGCAAAAATGCACAAGGGACAAGTAAGAGAAGTCAGTAGTCTCCTGTCTAGAGCTGTGTTTTTTCCACTTAATTCTTGATAACAGTAAGACTAGATGGCTTCAGATACTCTACTCAAGACCATGTAACCTCATATACTCCACCCAAGACTGCAACATCATATACTCCATCTGGCTGGGAAACCTCATACATTCCAATCTCTTGATGTAATGGCAGTTGGACTTGGACACGCCCCTTGGATACCCCTACTTTAATGATAGTTGAACCTAGACACGCTCCCTGTCTTGCTGGGTATAAAAGGAAAAAGTTGGATCATGGGGGTGGGGTGGGGGAACAGAATAGTGACCAGAGCAAGGCCTGCAGGTCTGCAGGGGAGAGGCGTAGAAAGAATCAGCGAGATGCTGCCTGCTTTGTATCTATCCCCTTTTTTAAATTTAAAGTATTTTTTTAATTTTAATTTATTATTAATATTATTATTTTAAAATTTTGAATTTTTATGCATCTATTCCTTTATCTCTCTATTGAAGCTGGGATGGATGATTCACCTCTGGCTGATGAATTTCCATCTATCTTTCTCTCTTTTCCCCAGGTGGCAGCGCAGGCCTTAGACTCCAGGAGAAATAAAAAAAAAAAGATACTTAATCTCTCTCTCCTCTCTCTCCTCTCTCCTCTCTCTCTCTCTCTCTCTCTCTCTCTCTCTCTCTCTCTCTCTCTCTCTCTCTCTCTCTCTCGTCTCTTTCTCTCTCAATCCCGGGTGGGTGGTCGCTACAAGTTGGCGTTCCTGGGTGGGCTCTTGGCCCTATCCAGCCTCTCTCTCTCTCCTCTCTCTCTCCTTCCTCCCTCCCTCCCTCCCTCTCTCCCTCCCTCCCCTTCTCTCTCCTTCCTCCCTCCCTCCCTCTCTCCTCTCTCTCCTCTCTCTCCTCCCTCCTCTCTCTCCTCTCTCCTCTCTCTCCTCTCCTCTCCTCTCCTCTCTTCTCTCTCTCCTCTTTCTCTCTCTCTCTCTCCTCTCTCCTCTCTCTCTCTCTCTCTCTCTCTCTCTCTCTCTCTCTCTCTCTCGTCTCTTTCTCTCTCAATCCCGGGTGGGTGGTCGCTACAAGTTGGCGTTCCTGGGTGGGCTCTTGGCCCTATCCAGCCTCTCTCTCCTCTCTCTCTCCTTCCTCCCTCCCTCCCTCTCTCCCTCCCTCCCCTTCTCTCTCCTTCCTCCCTCCCTCCCTCTCTCCTCTCTCTCTCCTCTCTCTCCTCCCTCCTCTCTCTCTCCTCTCTCCTCTCTCTCCTCTCCTCTCTCCTCTCCTCTCTTCTCTCTCTCCTCTTTCTCTCTCTCTCTCTCTCTCTCTCTCTCTCTCTCTCTCTCTCTCTCTCTCTCTCTCTCTCTCTCTCTCTCCTTTCTTTCTCTCTGAATCCCGGGTGGTGGTCGCTACAAGTTGGCGTTCCTGGGTGGGCTCATGGCCCTATTCAGCCGTTGGGTCCCACGGTCCAATGCATGCTTTGGAGCACAAGGCCCTGGCAGCTTCAGGCCCTTGCAGCTGAGCAGCAGCCAAGCAGCAGGCAGACTTGCAGCTTATTTCAGTAACCTGCAGAAGCCTGGAAACCGGTAGATTACTGCAGTAACCAGCCTGTGGAAAACTGCAGTGACTCTATATACCAGGGTCTTGCACTGGTAAGAAACATGCTCTACATACATGATCCCTCCCTGTGCAGCGATGGGATTGGGTAAGAACTGATGAGTGCTGCCTCACCCAGCAATGGGATTGGGCAAGAACTGATGAGCCCGGCCCTACCTAGGCATGGGATTGGGCAAGAATGTGATAAAGTCTACGTTACCCAGCAATGGGATTGGGCAGGAATTGATGAGCTCTGCCCCTTCGCCCCAGGCAAACACCCACAGATGGAATTGGGCAAGAATATGACCTGGACCTCTTCCAGGAGAGGATTTTTGTGAATGAGAAACCAGCCTCCAAAGAGCTATTACCAGGACAAAACAGAGGAGGATGCAGTGACTGACACTCCAGGGGGTGGTGGAAGTTTAAATACAGCCACTGGCAAGACAGTTGCAGAACAAACACCCCAATAAATAAATATCTGTTAACAGGAGACCACCAATGTCACAAGTCCCCAGAAAGGCGGCTGTTTCTAAGGCTTATTAGCAACTTTGGCTGTAGCCTGGGACTCAAAGGAGATGCATAATTACTTTGAAGTTGGTTTTTCATTGTCAGCTGAAGTCATTTGGTTGAATTTCTTTATTGAAAAATTATTTTTTTTATCTCTAACTGAACTAATTGGACATCTCAGAGGAGTCAATGATATAGTTTCACTCGGAATCTATTATGAAACAAAGTCATTCGGTAGAATGGATGGGACAACATTATGGGGTGATGAAGTATGGTTCTAAGCGCTGGCCTTTCGTGAACTTAATTATCCAGCTGCCTTTCATTCCTTAGCTCCATTCTCTGGCCTTGCCTTTTTCTGAAGACAAGTAAAACGAGCTTTTTTGTGTGTGTGGTGGTGGCGGGGTTGGTGGCCAAAGTCTTCAGAGAAAGGGCTCTTCTTGGGTTATACCAGGATGGAGCATTTCACTACCTATAATTTAGGTGCAGTGAGAATGTGGCCTGGATCCTCTGCATTCATCATCTCTTTTCTATTTGCTTCCTTGACCTAAACCAGGTCAAATAATTAAGCCAGAGAGTCGTGAGCTCATGCCACCTGATGGGAACTTCTGTTTCATTGATGTGTGTGTGTGTGTGTGTGTGTGTGTGTGTGTGTGTGTGTGTACCCGCCTCCGCTTCTGCCCTTTACTGGGAGAGATTTCCGGCCAGCAGCTTTCTCTCAACCAGGACAGAAGGCAGAAGGCAGATACAAATTATTCGCAAGTGTTAAGCTCTTTTGTGAACACCTAGAAAATTAAGCTGCAGAAGTTAATAAAGCGCTCAAGGTGCGTTCCAGTCAAGAGGTTTATTTAGGGAGAGAGAAGGGCTTTTATGCCCTGCTTCAGTGGGAGGAGCAGCAACATAGGATTGAAACTTAAACCAATCAGATTTGTACAGGTACAACGATTTTAACCAATGGGAGCATAAACACATTTTGATGGCGGGAAGGATAAAGGGGAACCTGGCAGGATGGGGGGAGGGGAAGCAAATCCTTAATCAAATAGTTAATAGATTTTTCTTTTGTGCAAGCAATAAGGATTACAGTTTAAACCTTACAAAAACCTATCTATAATTATGTTTTTGAGAGCAGTTACAAAAACAGGTTCCATGGAAAGGTTGAGGAATCTGGTTTAAGCCAGATTCTGTGTGCCGGGCTAAATTTATTTGCAGAGTTTCTTTTTGGCTCGGGGCTAAGCAAACTTTTATGGCTGAATCAGGCGGTGGAAAATTTTATTCAGAGTTCCATTACACATGTGGGTGCTCGGTCGCTCACATGTGTGTACTTTTGGACCACACTTAGTGGTTCTCTGGTGTCCCCTCAGGGACCATATGGTACTGGGGATCAAGCTGGCATTAAGTCATGTGCCAGGCAAGCATTCAGACCTCTGTGCTATCTGTGTGGTGCTCTGGAGTTTCTGTTTCAATAGGGACCACCTGGGGGCAGAGGCTAGTAGGAGTGTGTGCAGCCCAGCAGTTCCTCTGGTCTCTGCTATGATGGACAGTTTCTGCAGGTGCATCTCAAGTGTATGACACACCCAACCCCTCAGACCACTCAGTATCATGCAGTGATACTGAATCGGTGAAGGCAACTCCAGTCACATATTATCGGGCCAAGCCAGGGTTCAAAGTTGTCTCCTTGCGATGTGCTAAGTCAACTCCCAGCTTGCCCCTGGACTTCAACCAGCAAACTCCAGACTGTTTCCCTGACCCATCTTGTTTAGGTCTCTGATCCCTGAACAGTGTCACCATCTTCTGTCTCTTGTTGCCCTGAATCCCCTCAGGATGCTGATTTGCATTACAGTTCACTTTGCATTGCTCTTTCTCAACACCCTGAAACATGGTTTAGTTTGCATTCATATGAATAAATGCGAAAGTAGTTCTGAGTTTTTGGCCTAGTGTTTATGTCCCCTACTCACTGTATAGTATAGAATAAGGAGGATAGTTTCTTGCCTATGTCTCCTGTTTGGCTTTGGTAGATCCTGCTCTTTTGTGGGGGGGGCACACACAGCAGGCTCAGGGTTACTTTTGGCTCTGAACTCAGGAATCACTCCTGGTGGGCTTGGGGGACTTTATGGGATGCCAGGGATGACTTGGGCCAGCCACATGCATGGTAAACTTCCTATCCACTGTACTATTGCTCTTGTCCCCAAAAACATGAAACCTGTTTTTGTTTTTGTGGTCAGAACTGGTGGTGTTCAGGGGTTACTCTTGGTTCTTCACTCAGGAGTCACTCCTGGCAGGCTTGGGGAACCCTATGGGATGCTAGAGATCGAATCCTGGTAGGCTACATGTAAAGCAAATACGCTTCACACTGTGCTATTATTGCTCTGGCCCTTCCTCTGAGTTCTTGCACTTAGGGTGCAATACGTGGAAGATATCCAACTGTAGAGAAAGTCATGGCCCCTGCCTGCGGGGAAAGACAACTATGTCCACCAGAGATATGTTTGTAGAGAAACTGAGGCTGCACTGTGTTTCACAAGCAGGGCTGTGGGACTCATTTCCACCTTCTCTGTGGTTTCCGCTCATAGTCTGGCCATGGCTACAGTGAAAGTGAGTGAACAAAGGATCTGTTCTGGGTCCTTGTGTCAGTGATCAGACTCAAAGCGAGTATTTTTTTTCATGACGGATCTTTTCACAGAGGCTTGACATCAGAGGAATGATAACTGCGTGTGCCATTCTGTTTTTCTCCTCTATAACTCAAACTGCAGAGATAAGGGGTGTTAAACTGGTTTAATTGGTTGCCATCACATGAATGGCTAGGATTTATCCACACTAGCATATTTTCAGGAGAATGAATCTGAGCATCTTGCCCTGCCCCCAGGCCCATGCAGTCTACAACTTGGATGAGTTACAGAAAGGAGGCTTCTTACTCCACCCAGTCCAGCTTCTCTGATACCCCAAATCTGGTTGGTAGGCAGCTCCTGAGGAGGCTGGATAACCTCACCAGCCCCATTTAATCCATTTTGTGCAATTGTTTCAGTGCAGTATTTCTATCTGGAATGACCAGATAGAACATAGCAGAGAAAGGCTGGGATGTGGGTGGTCTCAGGCAAGGGACGATTGTTTTGTATCTGTGCCATGGGGATTTCCTAGCTATGAGGTGTGGTTTTGGGTCTGTGGGTGCTTCTTGGGATCCCACAGGACATTTGTCACACAAACACACATCATATAAGCTGTGCCACCATGAAAATGTGCCTCCAAGTCTTGGCCTAACCAAACCTGATGTTGCCATCTCACTTGCCTGTTATTTTAGTCTTACAAAAGACTCAATGAGGACCCTGGGGAGTGTCTTTCAGGCCCAAACTCCTGCAACCATATAGAGCCTTTGGAAGACAGAGAGATTTTCCTTCTCTTTCCCTCAGCACATGGGGGTGGTAAGGGCCTTTAGGTTTTCGGTGAGCAAATGAGTTTGCCATTGGTTCCTGAGGTCACTAGAGGTCATCTTGGAGGGTCTCAGGGTCACCCGACTTTGATGGATCTAGGCCCTAAGAGCTGAAATGATGCCAGCCCCAGAGGAAGTTTGAGAGATCAAGACAGTTTGGAGTTCTACAGGAAAGGGGAGAGCCAAGATCGCCATTTAGGCCTGTCCTACTATAGCCATTCCCAGGGTCTCCAAACTCCCATTCATGTGACAGTGAGTCCTTGAGCAAGAGGCAGCAGTGCACATTTCCTGAGATATTTATCGTGTTCTGGGATGTTCTCTCTCTATCATGGTCTTTTTCTTTATAGTTCTTTTGTTTCTCCCCTCTTTGAGACAGGCCAGTCATTCTGAGTTCTGCTGGTATTTTTAATGAGCCTTCTTGGGTTTTGAAGGCACTAGCTAGACCTTTCCAGAAAATGTGGATCACTGAAGTGAATGGTGACATTGGTCTCTGTAGATAAGAGACTTGCCAACAGCAGCCAACATGAGCATATCTCATTTAACTTTGGGATTAAAGGCTTTGCTCACCCACTAACTTTTTTTCAGCCAGGATAACTTTCGCTAAACCAAAATATTTCATCTACTACAGACTGTGTGGTCAGGCTTAGCTCATTAAAACAAATACTGGAGGGATAGGACAGCAGGGAGGACCCTTGTCTTGCACGCAGCCAACCCAGGTTCAATCCTCAGCATTGCCCAGGGTCCTCCAAGCACCGCCAGGAGTAATTCTAGAGCTCAGAGCTCAGAATAAGTCCTGAGTATTACCCCAACAAACAAAAACCCACAAACCAAAGTTATTTGATATCGGTATAAGAAATTAGTATTAATAGTGACATGAGGTGACACTCCAGCACCGACCAAGAATTTTCCTCCTTTAAAAGTCTTGATCTGTGCTTGTGTCTGAATTGGGCTGAGCCTGCTCTAGGCACCCTCCCCCCACCCCCATTCCTACAACAGTGAAGAGACCAAGAAAGAAGATTTTAGAAAGAGCATAAGGCAGCCCCAACCAATTTCTCTGGGGGCATTTTCTGATGCTGGGAAGGGGGTGGTAAAGCTGCTCCTGCTGAGATTCTAGGATGGAGATGTTTTGTGTGTGTGTGTGTGTGTGTGTGTGTGTGTGTGTGTGTGTGTATGTGTGTGAAGTCAGCAGTGCCCCCTAGTGCTGGTTGCTGGCTGGATTAGTGGAAACTATAGTCCTTCCAGTTCAGAAGCCTTGATCAGGGCTGACTCCTGGGGGGTGGGGACAGGGATCCCTCTAACCCTGCAACTACATAAAACACAGCTAGATTGTGAGGGGCAGGGGTGGCTGATGCTGTCCACTGAGCATTGAGCCTCCTGAATTTCCCTGTGAATCCCACCCACACTGCACTGGCATTTGGAGGGAGAACTCCCAAGGGTGGGGCCTTCATAAATGAGATTAGTGTCCTTTTAAAGAAACCCCAGAAGGTTTTTCTACCCTTTCTGAGAACCCATGGACAGAAGGCAGCTGGGCTACAAGAAGTACGATCTCATTCCACACTGAGCTATGAATGGCACCTTGGGCGGGAACCTTCTAGCTGGGTGGTCTTGGGGTGCTTTCTGCAGTCCCAAGAGTGCTGCCTTCAGACCCTCTTCACATGGCTCCCATTGGTGCAGGTGAGGAGGTAGCATCAGGGCAGTGGGGGATGGGGGTGGAATTGGTCTCAAAGCCTAGAACTATGTGGTCATGGGCCCTAGTCCCCTTCCAAAGAGCAGGGTTATTTGGCACTCATGGGGCCCATGTGTTCTTTTACTGTCTCTGGTTCAGGCCCACATTCTTCTCTGATGTTCCCTCACCAGTTGAAAGAAATGTAAAAATGCAGAAACACATTTTTCTGCCTGGGAAGATGCATGGGTTGGTTTGGGTTGACTCACCACTGTCGATGGCCAGAAACAGGGCCTTGTACACGCTGTTATGCACAAACGGGGACTCCCGGTCCAGCAAGACCTTGGTGTCCACGGTCCCGTTGATGGGGTTGATGTTCAGCCAGCCTGCTGGGTCCTTGTAGACAGCGTACCTGCAAAAGGACAAGTTAGTGCTCGCTTTGGCAGCACTTATACTAAAATTGGAATGATACAGAGAAGATTAGCATGGCCCCTGCGCAAGGATGACACGCAAATTCGTGAAGTGTTCCATATTAAAAAAAAAAAAAGGACAAGTTACCTTCCAGAAGGTTTCATGAATATGAGCTGACCACTGAGCCTGTGGGCACCAGTTCCATGCCAAAGCCAGCCCTGAGCTGCATGCTTGCTGCAGGCCTCACCATGAACAATACTGCCCACTGGCTGCTCAAAGCCCAGTTCTTGCTGCATGTTTCTGCCCCTCTGTAGCTTTGGCCTGAGTCCACTTCTATGAGGTGATTAACCACAGACGTACCTTCTGGATCCAAGACAGTTTAGACCTGCAGGTTGCCCACAGGGTGGTCAGTCTCTAAAGAGCCTGTGGCAAAGATACTCTCCTGGCACAGGGTGGAGATGGGGAATTGGAAACCAGACCATGGAAGAGGATTTCCAGGCACAGATGAGGAACCTGAGTCAAAACAGGGTGGCAGTGCCCTTGCTCTGTGCTGACCACCCTCCTCTAGGATGTGGGATCCCTCCTGAGGGAGGGGGACTGTGAGGACAAAGTGAGGCCTGAAGAGTTAGCTCAGGGCTGCTTGCAGAGGCTCTGAGTGGCATTAGTCGAGATCAAAGTCTGGATATGGTAGTGACCCCTGAGTGTAGCCCACTGACCCATCCACTCATTCCCGGGGTCCAGTTCACTTCGTGTGTTGATTGAGTTCACTCACCACAAGTTCCTGCCCCTTCATTCATAGGGTCCCATTCACTGACCACTGGTCCAGTTCACTCACTATGGGGTCCTGTCAGTTCATTATCCATAGGATCTGGTCCACTCACTCACAGAGTCCATTTCACTTACCATGTGGTCCCATCCACCTCCCCCACAGGGTTTTCCATTCCATTCATCCCTGGTATCCAGTCTATTCACTGTCTGCCTTGCCCACTGAAGGTTCAATTCACTGCACTCACATTTAGTGTAGTCCCCAGTAGGGAACGAACATTCTGGAGTGGACCACTCAATTAGAAACAGTGAAAAGTTTGTGGCCTGTATTTTATCCACTGATGAATCAGGCTATAGAACTTAACAATTCACCAAAGAACCAGGTCTCTGGAGCTAAGTGGTGTGATGCATTTGTGCCCCTCAAAACCCTTTGGCTCCTTTCCTTGCTCTATTTTCTCCTCTTCCATTGGAATGATGGAAGAAGGTATGTGTCTTCAGAATTTTTTTTTTGTCTTCAAAATTGTTGATGAGAATTTTATGGGGATCACCCTTACCTCCAGCAGAGGCAGGCAGTGGGGTGCTGTTAATCCATGGGACTCTCACCCTCAAGTAGGGTAAGACCCCAGGCGGACTGAGATGATCCCTTTTGTCCTTTCTGACTCTGGAACACTTTATATCCAGTCTGCCCTTTGGACAATCAGCCTGGCATGCTATGTAAATTCCTGACATTTTAGAAACTGTCTTTTAAATAAGCCTTGGTGCATAAAAAACACCAGCGCACAGGATGTTTTCCACGTTCTGGCCCTAAATAATGCATAGGTCTTATTAAATTGGAATTTCCAGGCAATTTATCTGTAATGTGAACTTTGCTTATTACAGTGTAAGGTGTAATAAACCAAAAGTGGGGCCCATTTCAGGCAGAGACTCAGCACAGACTTGAGGCCAGCTATACGCCAGCCTCTTGTGGGGTCAATCAGATTTTAAAGAATATGGAAGGTTGACCAGCAGGATTGACAGGGTAGGGGAAATTGGGCAGTGCACTAACCATGGGCAGCTGCACCCCTCATGGTCAGCATAGGGGCCCTTGCTTAGTGGGAAGAAGCTGCCAGGAGGAGGTGAGGCAGGATTTTTGTGGTGGCACTGCTAGTGTGATAGACACAGTCCTGTGGACATGCTAAAAACCATGGACTTGCCTATTTCTTTTGTGTGTGTGTGTGTGTGTGTGTGTGTGTGTGTGTGTGTGTGGTTTTTGTGTTACACCCGGCAGTGCTCAGGGGTTACTCCTGGCTCCATGCTCAGAAATTGCTCCTGGCAGGCACGGGGGACCATATGGGATGCCGGGATTCGAACCGATGACCTTCTGCATGAAAGGCAAATGCCTTACCTCCATGCTATCTCTCCAGCCTCGGACTTGTCTATTTTTTTTTTTTGGTTTTTGTTTTTGGGCCAAACCCAGCAGTGCTGAGGGGTTACTCCTGGCTGTCTGCTCAGAAATAGCTCCTGGCAGGCACAGGGGACCATATGGGACACCGGGATTTGAACCAACCACCTTTGGTCCTGGATCGGCTGCTTGCAAGGCAAACGCCACTGTGCTACCTCTCTGGGCCATGGACTTGCCTATTTTAAATGGGAAGATTATCGAGTATATGAAGATGGTCCTAACAAGATTGTTAGAGAGCAAAAAAATAGCCTCAAAGAAGTCAATTTTTTGAGGTTTCCAAGGTTTGATTAAAGCAAAACACAAAAGACCAAAGTCAAATACTCCTCTTGTGAGGCCCTTCAAAATATTCGTCTTTTAACTCAAGAAAATTCCTTCCTTTTTGCCTGCTTGACATGGGCTAAACCCAGCACATAATATGAGTTTCAACTCCAGGCTTTTTATTTATATGTGTAATGGTTGACTGGAACAGGATGGGTCATGGCTGAATGAAGAGTAAGGGAACAAAGAATGACTGAAGAACGAGTGAATGAAGAATGAAGGATAAGTGAATTATAATGAATGAATGAATCATAGTAAATGAATGAGTGAATGATGCATGAATAAATGAACGAGGAAAAGTATTAAATGGGCCTCTTCTCTGGTTGTCCTTTCCTGTCACAAGACCCCATTGTCACGGAAAGATTATTTCACTCATTCTTCATGAAGGTCACAGGCATTTTTTTATTTCATTAGGGATCTTGTTTTGCTCAAGCCCAGAAAGAGGCTTTGTTCCTGCCACATCCTGGATTTGAGTGATTTTTCACATCTGGGCCTCAGTTTCCTCATCTTCAGTAAAGAAAAGGGTAAGGAGTGGCCTTCAGGTTTCTCATAACTCTGGTAAGTGGTGACAGTCTTTACCAGGGTGACCATCAGTCATGGATACGCAAATAGTTACACAAGTCCTCCTGGTAGGCATTTTCAAACAGGTCGTTTTTAATGCGCGATGCATGACATTGGGCAATAACGTGTAAGTGCAGAGAGTGAAAAGGCAGTCATTAAAGGTGAGAGAAATAAAACAGAGAAGGATGCCTGGATCAATTGCTCACTCTGACTGCGGGGGATAATTTTTCTAAGGTAAAAATCAGGAGGAGGAGTTGATATCCCCAGAGCCCATGCAAACGCTGGGTTTGTCTAAGAAGCTGTGCATTCATCATTCCTGCAGTCTGACTGATGGCCCCCTCCACCTCTTTTGTTTCCTGATGGGCTCAGAGGGTGAGCTGACAGCAGGCAGAGATCTCTCCCCCTGACTTATTGCAGATGACGGCATAGAAATGAGCACAACTTGATTTTTCTGCCCTGGAAAGTTCATGTTTGAAAATCTTCAATAGAAATGAGCCATTCTGACATTTCTGAACTTGACTGATCTTGGTGGTTTTGGTCATTTCATTTCCTGATAGCCCCAGGGAGGGGGCAGCTGTCTTGGTTTAAATGAAGCATCCCTGGTTGGCTTTTGGCTGGACACCTCACAGGAGGGCCATCCCCTGATGCCATCTGTGATAGGGAGATGGGGGAGGCTGGCCTCAGGTTTTAAGGGAGGAGGTGGGGAGCAGAAACATTCTTTGTTCGCCTCCATGTAGACCACCATGACTATCCTGTCTCTGTCCCTAGCTCTGGACCCATCTTTGCTTCCTTATCATGGATGTACCTCCTGCATACCCTTCACTGCTTCCCACGTCCACATGAGCTTTGCTTAGTATTCAGAAGTGAGCTCAGCTCACAACACCCATTTGAGCTCAGCTCTCTGAGTGACTCTTGATTGACTGACTAGAGATTAAGATGCATGCCCCAGGGCAGACACTGCTGGGCCCTTCTGAGTCCTGTCCAGGGAACCAAAGAGGAACCCTCCTTGTCCTGCCTGGCGCTTTGACTCAGAGGCAGATAAAATGGGCCTGCCTCCATCCTGGGTTGTACCTTCTGGTTTGCAGTTTGAATATCACTTTCTTAGATTGAAGCTACTTGTCTCTATGGCTCCCTCTTCCTCCCAGTGGCACAAACCTGAACATGGGTGAGCTCAGTCTCCAAGGTTATGGGTTCCCAATATCTGTGAGTCAGGTGATTCACCTCTAATCTCTAGTTGGTGACCCCAGGGAGGTATTTCCAAGGCCATCAAGTTCTCTGGAGTTGCTTAGCAGCAACAGAGTGGCTTCATTCCACAGCAGCTGTTCCTATTCTTTGCCATCACTAATCCTGTTCTTTTAAGAATTCTGTCCAAGTTGGCCAGGGTGGGGGTTGGAAGGAGAAGGGTCCATGGCTCTAGGAGTGGATGGGCCCCAACAGAGCCATAGGACACTTGAGCTGACAAAAGCCTCTCAATGTCAATATGTTTATTTGGTTTTATCCACATTTTCATCCACCAATCCGTTTGTCCACCTGTCCAACTATTCATCTGTTTAGGCCTCCACAGATGTAGCCATATATCCACTCACTCTTTCACTCATCCATTTACCCATCTAGCCATCTGTCTGTCTACCTATGTGCTCATTGGTTCATGAATTTTTCCATTTATTTATCTGTTCACCTGCCCAACCATGTATCCATCTATCTGTCTACCCACCCACCCCCCTTCTTTCTAACACCCACTCATATATGTATGCATCCATCCCACCTACCCACCAATTCATGCATGTATATACCCATCCACTTACCCATCACCTACTTATCTATCCATCCATTTATCATCCCTCTAACAACACATTTGTTTATTGATCCATTCATATATTTGTTCATCTGTCCAGCTACTCATTCATGTATCTACCAATCCATCCACCTACCCTCCCAACCATCATCCATCCATCCATCCATCCATCCATCCATCCATCCATCCATCCATCCATCTAACCCTCCCGTCCCCCTTCCCTTTATATCTCCTTTCATCCTTCTCTCATCTCTCCCTCCATCCTTTGATGTCTATAATATGCAAACATGATTCTGAATGTGGCATATATAACAGCAGGAAGGGAGTACAGCCAAGAGTAAAAGAGCTTCAGAGACTGAGGAAACTCTGAGTGGCAACTTGGGCACTAGTTTGGGAATGGATAGAGTCGAGGAAGAATGCTAAGTAGAGGTGATGAGGAAAGCTGTTGAGAAGAGAGCACTCAGTGAAAAGAAGACAGCTGAGGGGAGAATATTCCAGGCCAAGACCACCAAGCTGTGTGATGATTCAGGAGAAGTCCAGCTGGGTGGGAAGACCCACAGCTACACTCATCCTCAGTCAGGAGTGTCCCCACCAGTGTTCCCATGTGTAAACAGATACCCGAAGGAGCTCCCTGAATCCAGCTATTTCAAAGCTCTCCCCCAGGTAAAAGCCATGGCCATCCCTATGAGATGATCAGATGGATGACTGCAATTCGTGGGCCAGTTTGGGACACACAATCTAATTATGGTTTCATTCCATGTTGGAAAAAAATGCTCAATGTGTCCCTTTATCATGTGTCACCCAGCTCTAGTTACTGTGGAACGAGAAGGTCACTGCTGAGCTCGGGGCTCAGAAACATGTCACCTGTCAGCCTTGATTTAGGAACTCAACCTCACTAAGCACTGGAGCCATCAGGAAGGTCAGTCCCTGGGAAAGGGGAGTTGATGGGTTGAGCCCTGGGCGTTGTGCTGGGTGGGGTGGGGTGGGACACAGATGCTGCTTCCACACAACAGTGTGATTAGGAAAATTTCCCAGGAGCCAAAGCCTATACCCCTCCCTGCCAAGTTTCCACATTGAAGAGTCTGAACAGGATATCCAGTCTCAACCCCATCAAAGCCCTGAGAGTCAGTCCTAGACCTGGGGGAGACACCTGCCACCGCTCCTGCTCCTCCTTCCTTCTTCCCTTTCTCCTCCCTCCCTACTTCCACCCTCCTACCCTCCCTCCCACCTCCCTTTCTCCTCTCTCTTTTCTCCTCCCCTCCCCTCCCTCCTTCTACCTTTCTTCCTCCCTCCCTCCTCCCTCTTTTCTCCATTTTCCTCCCTCCCTTTTTCTTTCCTCCTCCCCTCCCTCCTTCTCCCCTCCTCCTTCCTTCTTTTCTCCTTTTTCCTCCTTTCCTTTCTCCCTCCTTCCTCTTTTCTCCCTCTTTCCTCCCTCCCTCCCTCCTTCTTCCTTCCTTTTTTCTCCTTCTTCCTTCCTCCCTTCTTCCAATACACCTTAGTCCTCATAATGTTTCTCTAGCCAGCTCCCCTATTCTCCCCCATTCTCTGCTTTCTCAGCTCCTGTACATCCAGGCACAGAAGGGCTCATCTTTCTAGCGGGTGAGGCTCTCTCGGTGGGCCCAGAATTAAGTACTGACAAAGTGAGTTATGATCCAGCCCAGCTGCTGCCGGACCTGCTCCCAGGCTGTCTCACCGTTGGCCACTCACACAACTGTCTGGACAGCGCCATGAAAAATGTCCCCGAGAATGTCCCTCTCAGCACCATCCATCTGCCCAGTCTCCTCTCCACAACTCCTGGGGGGTTGGGAGGATGATGTTGTTTGGTGAAGAAGTGGGGAGAGGGTGTAATTAGATTCCTCTTCAATGTTACATTCATCCTTGTTAATCAAAAATTAGTAGCTCTTAAAAAAAAAATTAACTCAGCTCAGCTGCCTGGGAAGCTGATGCTGGTTCCCCTGGCCTGTTTAATCGTGCAGAATGAAGCAAAACCACTGCCCCACACCTTGGAATGAACAAAATGAAATCTAACTGCGGCCCAACTGGGTGGGGAGATTAAAGGTGATTTATTTTTTAATTATTATTTATTTATATTTTGCTTTTTTGGACACACCCGGAAATGCTCAGGAGTTACTCCTGGCTCTGTGCTCAGAAAATTACTCCTGTCAGGCTCTAAGAACCCTATGGGATGCTGGGAATGAAATTCAAGTTGGCTGTGTGCAAGGCAAACACCCTCCCTGATGTACTATTGCTCTGGCCCCCTAAAGGTGGTTTTTAATTTGCTACTCTATTCTCTTTAATGCTTCCTAATTTTTTTCCCCCTATAATGAGCAAACTCATTGACAAGCATTTAAATGAGTAGAAAAAAAGGGGAAAAGAAACATGGGTTTACAGTGAATATAGCTGCAAATTAAAGAGGTGAGTTTTTCTCCCATAGCATGGACTCACTCCTAGGAAGCTCACAGTAGAGCCGGCCAGATGTGCTTCTTCAGGGTTGCTGGACACCTGCTCTACTGCCCATTATTTTCCTCAGGCTCTGTCTGTCCCCAAGAGCAAGTCTTAGCATCACTAGCTCTTATTTGTCCTCTGAGAACAGTGTTTGGTTCTGCATTAGAGCTCAAGAAATAGGCCCCAGTCTAACAGCTGAGATGCTAAATAAAAAAAGGAAAAGTTCTTTTTTTGGGGAGTGGGGTGGGGGTCACACCCGGCAGCGCTCAGGGGTTACTCCTGGCTCTATGTTCAGAAATTGCTCCTGGCAGGTCCAGGGGGACCATATGGGATGCCAGGATTCGAACCACTGTCCTTCTGCATGCAAGGCAAACGCCTTACCTCCAAGCTATCTCTCCGCCCCGAGGGAAAGCTCTTTTAAAAACACCAGTGGTGGGGCTGAAATAAGAGCACAGTGGTGAGGGTGTTTGCCTTGCTTCGATCCCTGGGATGCCACAGGGTCCCCCCAAGCACTGCCAAGAGTAATTTCTGAGTGCGAATCCAAGAGTAACTCGTGAGTGCAGCTGGGTGTGGCCCCAAAACAAACAACTTCCCCCCCCCAATACCAGTGGTGTTACCAGGAAACCCCTTCCCAGCAATGTCTTGGGTGTGGCCCAAAACAGGAAACCAAACCAAATAAAAATCCGACTCAGGGATGTCTTCCAAACAGAGGGGACCCTTTGGGGTGGGGCTCTGCCATGATGTTTTCTCTTGGGATGACTCAGAATTCATAAATTGGAGGGGAAGGAGGAGCTGCAAGGATTGGCAAAGGGGTTTCAAGGGTCAGAACACGAGGAGGCCCTCAAATAAATGTGCTGAAGGAAAGGAGGAATGAGGAGCACATTTTTAGGACTCAATGTCCAAATTCTAGAAAACACATGTATGGCCAACAGCAGACCCATTGGGGACATACGGGGTGGGTGGGGGAGAAAGACAAATGGCACTTTTTAGGGTGGTGGTTGTGTGGCTTTAAGGCTGAGAGTTTCTGGGGCCGGAGAGATAGCACAGCAGTAGTGCGTTTGCCTTGCAAGCGCTGACCCAGGACCAATGGTGGTTCGAATCCTGGCATCCCTTATCATCCCCTGTGCCTGCCAGGAGTGATTTCTGAGCAAAGAGCCAGGAGTAACCCCTGAGCATCGCCGAGTGTGGCCCAAAAACCAAAAAAAAAAAGAAAGGCTGAGAGTTTCTGAGGGTTGATGCACTGTGTTGATGCAGTGTCATAACCCATGAAACCCATGTGCCTTGAGAATACACATGGTAGTTGGCAGAGAGAGGCACCTGAGGTGCTGAGGTTGTGATTATGTGTCCTCAAGGGGTGGGATAGAAGGGTGAGTAGGAAGTGAGGACAGTTAAGAGCTGGGAAGTTCAGATAAAAGCAAATGGCTCAGTCTGTCCTTTTAACCCCTCTCAATGAAGTGCCCAA
Source organism: Suncus etruscus (assembly GCF_024139225.1). NCBI lineage: Eukaryota > Metazoa > Chordata > Mammalia > Eulipotyphla > Soricidae > Suncus > Suncus etruscus. The sequence continues at coordinate 74,628,316 of NC_064861.1, read as the reverse complement.
CCCCCCATTTCATGAGGACTTTGGTACCCACACATGGGCAGCTCAGGGAGCAGCTTAGGTACCATGACAGCATCCTAGCATTGACCCTCCTGTACCATTTGTCCAAGAATCACTGAGAGTGGCCTTGGTGCCTGCTATGTAGGCTCACCCCACACAACCAGGGTCAGCTCTATGAAGATCCCCTTTGACTTGGAGATTCCTATAACATGCTGCGTTCTCAGTTGGGAAAAAGATGAAAAAAAATTGTCTTTGTTTGGACCAGACTCTGGTGTGCATAGTTTCAAGTCTCTGAGCTTTGTCTGGAAAAACGTATCAGGAGCAGATAACAAACCCTATTTCTGCAATTAGTTACATGATGTGCTGCCCACGGTTTCATTACCAACGTCTGCACTGTGGCCATGCTAAGCCCTTGGTGGGTCCTGGAGACGTGTTTGCAGTCAGCCTGGAGCTGGTGACTGACAAAAGGAGATAATAAGATAAATCAGACACTCTCCCTATTCACCGAGGGACGGACTTCTCAATCAATGAATGCAGACTCCAAACATCTTGATGAAGATAAAAAAGAATGAAACAATACACAACTTGGCAAAACAAATGCAACATCTCAGGAAACATTGGGTTTGGATTGATCTTCAAGTCAATGCTTCTGATATTAGGGCTGAGAATTAGATTCTCAGGGCCAGCAGGAACCATCGTCACAATCACGTTTCCAGAAACCCAACTAGACATCATGGCTTCCATCTTGAAAATCTGGCTTATGGCAAATTCATAACCATGTATGTGAAAGAAGCCGTTGGCTATTAAAAGAACCCTCTCAACAGTTCTCTATTCATGACCAGCTGCTCCCCCTGAGCACCGAACACCCCTAATTGAGGTTAATTATGAAACCCTTCTGGGGCTGGAGATTTGAATTTTGGGCGTGTCAAGATGTTCCATCTTTCCAAATTCTGTTGTTTCATTTATTAGTTCTTGTTTCTTTACTGGCCTCTTCCTAACATAAAAGTCTGACCACTGAAACGAAGCCGAGACTTTGTTAATATATTTGCATAAATAATTAAACAATGAAGAGCAGAGCAGGCGATAAATCGCATTGCCACCATAAACCTCCAACGGATGGACAGTGCTTTAATTAAAAATTACAAAGGAGCCTCTGTAAACCACTCATTTACATGTGATTGCTCCGGGTTTGTTGACTCAGGGGGGAAAGAAAAAAATCTCATTAAAAAAAAAAAACACCCAGAAATGACCTCACCCCAAATCCTATTTTTGAGGTCAGTCACCACATTTAATTAAGATGAAGTGCTAAGAATATATTTTAGTAGATGGAAGCTCTTCTCTTAATTTCCCAAGGTAGAAATGTTATTATTTGGCCTTTATCATCTGATTAACATTTAAAAGGTGGGAGTCAGCCCTTATTAGATTCTTCAATCTGGCCTGGAAGTGATGATTATTATATTTTTGTTTCATTATGGTGCCAGAGATCCCCTCCCCTCTCCATCTCCATGGAATGGTAAAGCTACTTTGTGGTTTGAACCCCCAAGTGTGTGGCTGAGACTAAAGAATTTGGGGGGATGATCTAACCCAGAGCAGTCAGCAGCTGTGGATAATTTCAACCTACCCCCACCCCATGCCATTCCTAGACTAAATAAGATGATGGAGAGAAGGACCTGATGAACCCCAGCAAAACAGGGAAGTGGTATTTAAAAAGATCTCTCAGGGCTGGGTTATTGTTTGTGTGCTGCATTCTGGATCAACCTTTTCTGTTTGTTTATTTGTTTGTTTTGGGCCACACCTGGCAGCGCTCAGGGATTACTCCTGGCTCTGTATTAGGGATTTCTCTTGGCAAGCTTGGAAGACCCTCTGGGATGCTGGGGATTAAACCTGGGTTGGCCACATGCAAGGCAAATGCCCTCCCTACTGTGTTTTTGCTCCAGTCCAGCCCATCTTCAGAGTCTTAAGCGAAACCAAAAATAACAACAACAACAACAACAACAACAAAAACAGCCCAAAGGCAAGAGAATGGAGAAGGACTTAAAATATGGTCCCCCAAAAGACTGGGTCACTTTCAGAGAGAGAAGGGCGGAAGCTGGGTCTGGCTGGGAAATCTTTGCCCTAAGACCAGCTCTGCTTGGATTGTAGTTCCAGGTATTGGGGGAAATCGGTTCCTCAAATACTTTCCAGGCTAGTTAAGCCAGACGTGTGTCTGCCTTGGCCTGGGCATTTTTCCTGGACTTCATTTAAAGCTATTTGGGGGAACTCATAAACAACAAGCTGCTATAGCATAGAATTATTTACTCTCAGACACCCCCATATACCAACAAGAGGGCCTTGCCTGGCAGGGGCCACCTCCACATCACTTCTGCTTGGTTGAAGGCCTTGGCTCAGTATGGACTGCTGGTGCCTTACACTGCTGCATGGCACCAGGGTCAAGTCAAACAGGAGAAACTCTCTACAAGCTCTAAGAATGTTCTCATGTTATGGAACCTCCTATTGTCCTGGGACTGGAGCAATTGCACAGTGGGGAGGTGTTTGCCTTGCATGTGGTTGACCCAGGTTCGATCCTCAACATCCCATAGCCAGCTAGGAATGACTCCTCAGCACAGAGCCTGGAGTAACCCCTGGGTGCCACCAGGTGTGGCCACAAAACCAAAATCAAAACCTCAAAAATTGTAGACGCACCCTTTTCCTGTGCTTCGTATCTGCTTGGGGAATTACATGGTTGGCAGGAATGAGAGACAGCTTGTGAAGTCTCCGAGCACCAACCCATGTCTTGAGTAATTGAATAAAGAAAAGGTTCCCAACAGAAAATGAAACTTGCTAAGTTTCTCAGGGGCCCTACGTGGAGTCTCCACATTTTGTATGGGCTCTGGAAAGTGGTCGAAAGTGGTGTTAGATGAGGAGATAAGGAATTCCCCAGGTTTAAACCCCAGGAAGGTGGTTTAGGGGTAGATTAGACAGTACCGCAGATCAGTCTCTCTCCTGAACTTTCAGCTTCTCTTAGCAACCAGCTCGGCTCCCAACACCCCAATATTTGCATGGCCCTGATGATCAGCAAATCCCTCCTCTCCACAGCTGTGCGGAAGGAAAGGGAAAACAGGATTCTGACACGCAGCCAGAAAACCAGCGCGTTCTTCCAGCGACAAAAGGCATTAACAGTGTCAAGATGGGGCGCGAGGATTTCCCCAACATTCTTCAGAAAATTAACGAGGCGTTCAACAGCCCAGCTACAAGTGCAGTCGCTGACCTTTGCGAGAAGAATTGCCTATGATTGGAGCGATCTAAATATTCCACAACAAGGCGGTGAGGATGTCATGCTCAATCTTGGGGTGTTAAGAGAACTCCCACCTCACAGGCAGGTGGATAGGCCCCCCCAGATTCAGAGCTAAGCGAGAGAGGTCTTCCCACCTGAAGGAGGGGTCCAGTCCAGGCGCGATGATCAGGGTTTTAAAAAAAAATCTATTATTTTAGTTATATAGTTTTATTCTCTGCTCATATCCAGCTGTGCTTAAGAACTGTGCTTAAGCTCTGTGCACAGGGCTCACTCGTGGCTCTGTGCTCAGGAATCCCTCCTGGCAGGGCTCAGGGGACCCAAACCTCTTGGACCCTGAAAGCTCAGCCCCGAAAAATGCTCTCCTTGGATTCTGGTCTGTTTCAGTCAAGGTTGGGCCAGAGCTCTGATGCTGCCTCCCCAATGCCATCAAGCACAGATGCCCCATCGCGACTTTACCATCCACATTATTTAAGGCAAGTTTGTTCCTGACTTCCCAAAAGCCAGGTACGAGACAGCACGCCCAGCATGTTTTTGTCTGCGCCCTGGTCCTGCACTTTTGGATTAAGCATGCGCCAATCTAATGTAACCTGTCCTGCCTGCCCCATCCCATACGTCTCCATCTCACTCACCCTGCCCTGTGCACCCCAATTCCCTGAAGCCCCCCCATCTCACTCATCCTGTCCCCATGCACTCTTGTCACACAGCCCCAAACCCTGTGCCCTGGAACACACACCCACCTGATGGTCTGGTGCTGCAGGGAGTCGGGGTCTGTAGCATTGACGGTCAGCAGGACGGTGCCCACCGAGACATCCTCGCGGCGAGTGACCGTCATGGGGTCGGGGAAGAAGACGGGGCCTTCGTTGGCGTCCAGCACCGTGATGTGCACCGTGGCCGTGGAGCTGGGCCCGTAGGCAATGCCGGGCACCAGCGGGTCCTCGTTCTCCACCTTGATGAGTAGGGTGTGGAAGGCGGAAATTTCATAGTCCAGTGGCTGGGAGAACAGAGAGAAGGTTCAGTGACCGGTCTGCCCAGGGGACACCCCACATAGTGCGCGCCTGAGGCCGGCTGGGAAAAGACAGGGAGACTCGGGGAGACAGAACAGGAAGGGTCAGATAGAGGCTGTGGGCCTTCCTTCTGGGGTGTCTCTTCCACCAGAGAATAGGGGACAGAGACCCTGAGATTTTGTGGCTTCTGGGCATCCTGAAACACAGAATGAATGAGGCAAAAAGGGCTCCATCCTGAGTGCTCTCTCCAGGGTCACAGGGTTCTGTGTTCTGCACATGGGAGTGTTTCTAGGGGTGATGTGAACATAGAGGTGAGGGCTTACTCTTGGGGCACAGCTGCCCAGCTCTGCTCCCCACTTATTTCCACTCTTTTTGTTTTTGGGCCACACCCGGCAGTACTCAGGGGTTACTCCTGGCTGTCTGCTCAGAAATAGCTCCTGGCAGGCACGGGGGACCATATGGGACACCAGGATTCGAACCAACCACCTTTGGTCCTGGATCGCTGCTTGCAAGGCAAACACCTCTGTGCTATCTCTTCGGGCCCCTTATTTCCACTCCTTGTGTCCGACTCTCTCACCTGCCTCACCCAGCATCACCTCTGGCCACTGCACAGTGCTTCCCTTGACCCTATACCCCTTTCCCAGAGCGTTATCTGTGCTCTGTGCATGTCTCAGGGCTGGGGGGGGGGGTGTCCCTCATTGTCCCTCACTTCCCCGCACTCTCCCCACTTAGGGCCCTAGTGCTCCTGTTTGTCAAGAGAAAGCAGGCCCAGAGAAATCAAATTACTTGGTCAGAGAACACAGCAAATAGGAGGCTGTCAGTTTCAGAAATGGGGGTTGGGGGTGGGACAGGTAGAAAAAGTGTTAGACCCCAGGCCACCTGCAGCCACCAGGTCCTACCTGGTGAAGGCACTTAGGGGTGTCACTGCACATTGTGACCAATCAGTTCAGACCCATCTAGTCCAGAGCAGGGCAGTGACAGCCTGGAAAGGTGCTGGGGAGGGGCAGAGGTCTGCAATGCCCTCACACCCTGGCCTAGGGAGTCATTTTTTGGGGTCATTCCTCATCTGAGAACTGACTTTGGGGCTCTCAGATATAAATGACCACTAGGAATGGAGAGCAGAGACGGAGCCAAGAGTCTCATTTTGAACCAAATGCCTCCTGTGTTGGTTTCCGAGAATCCCTATGGGACAATCCCAGCTGTGTGGGGCCACCCCCTACTCCCAACACTGGGGAAACATGGTCTCTGCTCATGGCCCCTGTGGGATCTTGTGGCTCCCTTGTCTTGGGGTGTGGCCCTTATTCATGTTCTGCAGCAACAGCGTCAGAGCTGGGAGGAAATTGAAAGCACTTCTGAGGCCATGGCAGAGGCCGATGCAATTAATATTTGATAGCGTGTTTGGGGTGGTGGTGTAGGCTCTGTCCTGTGAGGAGTGGCTGGAAGAGCGAACCCAGAGGGTGGGAGGGAGACACCACAGTATTGCTGCCTGCAGGGGCAGGGGTGGGGATGGGCAGGGCTGAGAGACACAGGCCAGGTTTCTGGAAGTGACCTTTGTTGGGGACAAAGGAGAAAGAGGCTTAAAATGTAGTTGGCTCTATCTGTTGGTTAGTGGCAGCATGCAACAGGAAACCCTGTCATGCCCTGATCTGCAGTTTTTCCCAATGCTGAGCACAAAAATCAGAGCCCTGCTTGGCCCCTGCTCCCTTATTCACTCTCGCTCCTTACTTAAGGCAGAAGGGGTGACTGTCACTTGGTTAACAAGCATCATGGGATATTAACTGGGGGATCCTTTTCTTACTGGGAAGGGCCAAGGGGCACACAGACCATGCTTCCCCTCTTTTTTGCCTGGCTGCCTCTTTACTCTCTGATTTGGAACACAGTGGTAGGAGGATGTGACACCTGGAATTCTGGCAGCCCTTTTATGTCCACGAGAAAAGGCAAAAGCACTTGAAGTGCCCCTACCTCTTCTCTGATACCTTCACTCCCTGTCAATATTAGACTGGTTTATACTTTTGTCATTTTTCTGAGTGTGGAGTGTGTGTGTGTGTGTGTGTGTGTGTGTGTGTGTGTGTGTGTGTGTGTATGTGTGTGTGTGTTGGAGGCTTTAATTCATGACTGCCTTTTCTCTGTTCCCTCAGAGAGAAGGAGCTTTCTGTGAGCAGTGCTCAAGGACAGCTACACACACAGTGAGAATCACCCCAGTGGTGACTGTAGCCTACTGAAAAGTAACTAAAACTCTCTGGGAGATTAGAAAGAAAAGGAAATCAGGTACATTTTGAGAGCAGATCTTTAAAACATTAGGGTTGGAGTGATAGCACAGAGGGCAGGGCACTTGCTTTGCATGCAGCTGACCCAGGTTCAATCCCTGGCATCCAGATGTTTCTCTGAACCAGTCAGGAGTGATTCCTGAGTGCAGTATGGGGTGTGGACCCCAAACAAACAAACAAACAAACAAACAAACAAAACTCTTTCAGGCCTCTCTGAAAATTCACCATGAGGAAATACCTGATATATCATAGAGTATTTATTTGAAATGTTGACTTGTTTATTTATTTAGTTTTTTTTTTTTTTTTGGTTTTTGGGCCACACCTGGTGACACTCATGGATTACTCCTGGCTATTTGCTCAGAAATTGCTCCTGGCTTGGGGGATCATATAAGATGTCGGGGGATTGAACCCTCCTAGTGAATGCAAGGCAGATGCCTTACCGCTTATGCCACCGCTCCGGCCCCTATTTAGGGTTTTTTTGGCCAAACTCCTGGTTTTGAATTCAGAAATAACTACTGGGTCCCTATGGGATGTTGGGGACCAAACCCAGGTGGGCCACATACAAGGCAGATTTCCTTCCCTCTTTGCTATTGCTCTAGCCCCCCAACCCCACAAGAGATTATTTTGTACATGGGAGCCTTTAGTTGGAAATCTGGGAGGAGAGAGCCTGGGCACGCGTCCCCTGAAGGCCCAGACATACCTTCACCACTGCCAGCATGCCCTCGTTGGTCAGCGGGTTGCTGCGGATCTCAAAACTCTGCGCGGGGTTCCCATTGATGATGGTATAGGCGGCCCTCCAGGCGCCTGTGCTGGGGTCGTCTTTGTCCTCCACCGTCAGGTTGACAATCACGCCCACAGCTCCTTCCTCCACAGTGGCCTGAAACTGCAAACACAGCAGAGGACACTCAGCATTTATTTTTTTATTTTTGGCCACACCTAGTAGTGCTCAGATGTTACTTCTGGCTCTGTGCTCAGGGATCACTCTTGGCAGTGCTTAGGAGACTATATGGGATGCCGGGTTAAGGCAAGTACCTTCCTGGCTGTGCTATTGCTCAGGCCCCTTTGGTTGTTTTATGTTGTTGTTGTTGTTTTGGCTTTTGTCCCTTAGCATTTTGAGAAAAGCATGTTGTCCCTTCTAAGAGGACTCCCCACTGTCCATGTCAGATATTGGGGCATACTCCCCCCTCAGCATCATGTAATAAGAACCACAGCCTCCTCTGAGCACCCCAGATGTAGTGTGTCCTTTCCAGGGCTCCTGGCACTTAGGGTGCAGCTGAACAATCACCCAAATAGCAAGCAGAAGAGTCAGTGATTGCAAGGGCTCCCTGGTAGATGGGCCTTTTCTCTGCCACCAAGTGATGGGGAAGCCACAGGCAATGGAGCTCCAAGTCCTGAGCTACCCCTGGGAGGGAACCAGGTTGGCTGAATTTCTGTTTCTCCAAACAGGGTTGTTTGGAGGAAGCCTGGCGAGCACTTTATATTGGAGTCCTTCATCCATTCCTAGCTGCAGGAGTGCATGCCTCAAACACTCAGACATTTGACAGGCTGTTCATGCATAGAAATACCTGGGTCTGAACCCCACACCACGCCCCTGAACACACACTGGAGCATACTACCTCTTCTAAAGGCTAATCTTCCTCCTCCTCCTCCCTCTCCTCTTTCTTTTCCTCCCCACCTCTGGCTACCACCTGCAGGGATGAAAAAGCATCCTCCAAGGAAGCGTATAAATCATGGCTTTGGAGTCTTGTTGTACCCCTGGGTTTTAATTGTAAAACATCTCCCAGACTTGTTTGCCAGTAGAGGTGGTGCAAATAAATCAATAAATGAAAAATCAGCTCTGTCCGAGAAAGATGGGCGCTTCTCCTGAGTGCGTGCTGCTGGGCTGGGCGCACAAGGCATTGTTTTGGTGTTTACTGCTGACACCCTCCAGGTGAACCATAATCTGTTTGCAAATATTTTCCCCACAAGTAATCCCAATAAGCTGGCAGGAAGAAGAAAGGCCGTGGAATTTCAATTAGCAGAAGAGCGAAGGTGTAGATGGTGGGCCAGGCGGCCCCAAGCCTAGCATTGAAAGAAGAGTAATTTGAGAAATGAGGTTTCTGAGGCCCAAGCTGATTAATTGACTTGTAAATCATTAATCACTTTCTCCTGATATCTGGTGGGGGTAGGGGAGCTCATTTGTCTCACACCACAGTAAACCTGGTGGGAGTTGCTGTCTGCTTTCTGCAGGAGACCTGGGAGCTTCGGGTGGGGGTTAGGAGGGTGGGGAGAAACTTTTGGCATAAAGTGGGGTGACGGAGCCCAAGAGAGGGCCCAGATAACAGCCCCAGGAGAGAGTTCTGGGTCTGAGCCCTCACCTGATTGATTGCATCCATCCTGGTTTCTCTCCCATCACCACCCACCCCCAGACACAGGTGGTTGGACCTAAGCAACAGCAGCAGAAGTAAGAAGGTGAGATTTTGCCCAAAGTCATTTATTAAAACAAAGACTGCAACACTCTAGGCAAAAACTAGGTGCTGAAAAGAGGGAAAGTGATATACATGATACCCCTTCAGAAAAAATATTGAGAGAGATAGAGAGAGGGAGAGGGAGAGGGAGAGAGAGACAGAGAGACAGACAGAGAGAGAGAGAGGGAGAGAGAGAGAGAGAGAGAGAGAGAGAGAGAGAGAGAGAGAGAGAGAGAGAGAGAGAGAGAGAGAGAGAGAAGAAAAATGAGAGGCAGAGGCAGCCCAGAGAGGAGCCCTGCCTCCCCCAGAGGCAGCCAGGGGAGAGAAGGGAGGAGGACAGGGGGAAATCTGGGGACATTGGTGGTGAGAAATGGACTTGTGCTTCTGCATATAAGGGTCCCAGACAAAACCATGGTGCAGTGTGAGGCTGCTAAGCTGTGTGGAGTCTGGCACTGTTGCAACAAAGCTGTGGTACAGCTCCTGAGGGGACAAGATTCTGCCAAAGCTGGGGGTATCCTGCTGTTCATCACCAAGAATAGGCAGTGACAGGAGGGGACTGGAGGTTCTCCGTCTGGTTCCAGGGCTCATCTTCAGTCCCTCAAATGTGTGTGCAGGAGAGGCAGAACTATTTGGGAATAAACAAAAGAGACTGAAACTGAGACAGGAGTATGGCCAAGTGCACATCATCAGATGTGGATCCTGCCACTTGCATGAATGTTCCCAGAATGGAGGACAGGACTCTCCACCCCAGCCTCCAACTACTGTTTTCAAGTGTCCTTCTGAGGGGAGCATTATGCATTTTTTGGACTTTAGACAATATACCTCAATTAGTTAGCCTTTCTGGACACTAAAGTTTTTTTTTTTATAGATATTAAAACTTTCATTTCATAATGGTGTGAAAATAAATAGGAAAAATGTTGTTTGATCCCAAAAGCTCCCTTTCAAAAGTTGGTCTTTGGACAAATGGATGGATGGATTAATAGACAAATGATAGATGAATAAATAGGCTGGCAGGATAAATAGTTGGCTGGCTAGATCAATGCATGGATGGATGGATAGATGGAGAGACAGATAAGTGGATAGCTGGGTGGCTGGATCGATGGATGGATGGATGAATAGACATAGATAGGTGGCTGGTTGACTGGATGAATAGATGGTTGGGTGGCTAGATTGATGACTGGCTGGATAGATGGTTGGATGGGCAGATAGATGGCTGACTGGCTGAATGGTTGGGGGGACTGGGATGGATGGATAGGCAACAGGCTATCTGTTGGTCTGGCTGGGTAAATAAATAAATCTGTAAGTTCATACGTGCTCTACATTCAAGAGTGAGATAAAACCTCCTCTCATGGGTAGTGTACTCCAAAGACCAATTGGTCCAAAGACCAATTGTTTCAATGTTTTTATGGCTGCAGCAAGAACTGAAGGGGAAGACACAATACAACTACTACATGAACAAACATGTCCTAGAGGAATGAGAAAGTGACACTTTTAGGAACTCTAAAGTGTACATTGCAAAGCATATCTAATGTCCTTAGATATAGTAATAAGTCCATAGCCACATTAATTTTATTATTTATTAGCTATCTATCCATCCTTCATCATTATATCCCTTCTCCTATCCACAATCCATTTATCATACATCCTCCTTCCATCTAGTTTCCTCCAGATCCATACATTCATCATCCATCCATCCACTTACCATACATCCCTCCCTCTATTATCCATCATCTACCTTTATCCACATCCATCCATCCATCCATCCATCCACCCATCATCTATCTATCCTTTCATCCACCTACTCACTATCCCATTATCAATTCATTCATCCATCTCTCCATCATTCATCCAAAACCTAGTCAACCATCTACCCAGTCAAAAAATAACAGTCGAGTGACTTCTGTGTGAGACATCATACAGTACTAAGTGATAGCATTACACTGATAAATGAAACAAACATGGTATCTGTAGAGTTATACAAACACAGGAAGTTCTAAGTGAAAAATAATGAAATAATTCTTGAAGATTCTGCAGCTTGGGAAGGGGTGAAATGGGGATGGGAACTGATCCATTGTGGGGAGATCATTCAGGAAGAGGTCTGGGGATCTGAAAGGATACAGCAATGAAGGGAAAGAGAAACTCCTTGACATGTGACAGAATAGGTGCCAAGACTGGGCCACAAGGAGTGAGCAGGGAACAGAGGGAGGCATATCTAGAGGGCAGTGGAAGGTAGAGAGTGGCTGAATTGGCTGTCAAGGGTAGAGTAGAGTTATGTGGTCCTCATTGGCTGTGGAAAGGCTTCTGGACCTACATTGGAAGCAAAGCTGTATCTAACCAAGAAACCAGATTATATTTAAATCTACTCATGAGAGAATTAGAAAAAAAAATAAAATCTTTAAATATAGAAAACATTCCACACAATGATTGTATTCTTTGGTAAGGCCATTATCTGATTCTTGCATAAACTAGAAAGCGAGTTTCCTTGAGCGTCCATTTAGAAACTCATTATTGCTTAATTAAATACTCATTCTATTAATTCTATTCACTGTTTTAACCCCATTATGTAATTTGAGAATGGAAAAATTAAATAGATGAAAATGAAATAGCACCATTTTACATTTCTGTGGCTATGCTCACTCGGTGATTCAAAAACAATAGACAGACATTAATTTTCATGCGCGAGCAGGCAAGATTATTGATTGTAACATTACTTCCTTTAATTAGGAAAAAAGAAAGGTTACTTTTCTGTTAAACCGTGTGGCAAATCAAGTACCAGGCACATAATCTATTGGGACACACTCAGAGTGGGTGATTGGCTTGGGGTATGTGAGACGCCTTTGCTTCCTCCTCCAAATTCAGGATTGAGCTGTTTGTTTTGACAAAGAGGTGTGTTTCCTGATGGACGCTTGGAAGAGCCTTTGAGGGCCTGTCACCGAAAGTGCCCATTTTAGGTGGGGGGAGGGAACAAAAACTCTTCTAGGGGAATGTTGGGTTTTAGGCAAAGGTGCACCTGCAAGATGGAAATAGTGATGGCTAGTAAGCTGCTAGTGGGAAGAAATGACCACAGAGCATTAAGTTCTCTGGCTTGGGAATATTGGAAGCAAGTCCCAGGTTTTTTTCTTTTCTTTTCTTTCTTTTCTTTTCTTTTCTTTTCTTTTCTTTTCTTTTCTTTTTCTTTTCCTTCCTTCCTTCTTCCTTCCTTCCTTCCTTCCTTCCTTCCTTCCTTCCTCTCCTTTCTTTTTCTTCTTTCTTTCTTTTCTCCTTTTTCTCCTTTCTTCTCCTTCCTTTCTCCTTTCTCCTCCTTTCTTTTCTTCTCCGCCTTCCTTCCTTTTCTTCTCCTTCCTTCCTTTTCTTCTCCTTCCTTCCTTTCTTCCTTTTCTTCTTTCCTTCCTTCCTTTTCTTCTCCTTCCTTCCTTCCTTTTCTTCTCTTTCCTTCCTTCCTTTTCTCTTTCCTTCCTTTCCTCCTTTTCCTTCCTTCCTTTCCTTTTCTTCCTTCCCTTCCTTTTTCCTTTCTTTCCCTTTTCCTTTCCCTTTCCCTTTCCCCTTTCCCCTTCCCCTTTCCCCTTTTCCCCTTTTCCTTCTCCCTCCCTTCCACCCTTCCTCCCTCCCTTCCTCCCTCCCTTCCTCCCTCCCTCCCTCCCTCCCTCCCTCCCTCCCTTCCTTCCTTCCTTCCTCCCTCCCTCCCTCCCTTCCTCCCTCCCTCCCTTCCTTCCTCCCTCCCTCCCTCCCTTCCTTCCTTCCTTCCTTCCTTCCTTCCTTCCTTCCTTCCTTCCTTCCTTCCTTCCTTCCTTCCTTCCTTCCTCCCTCCCTTCCTTCCTTCCTCCTTCCTTCCTTCCTCCCTCTCTCCCTCCTTCCTTCCTCCCTCTCTCCCTCCTTCCTTCCTCTCTCTCTCTCTCTCCCTCCCTCCCTCCCTCCCTTCCTTCCTTCCTTCCTTCCTTCCTTCCTTCCTTCCTTCCTTCCTTCCTTCCTTCCTTCCTTCTTCCCTCCCTTCCTTCCTTCCTCCCTTCCTTCCTTTCTTCCCTCTTTCTGTTCTTCCTTCCTTTCCTCTTTCCTTCCTTTTTCGTGTTTTTCCTTATTTTTTTGTTTTTGCTTTTTGGGTCACCAGAGGTGCTTAGGGGTTACTCCTGACTCTGCACTCAGAAATCACTCCTGGCGGTGCTCGGGGGATCCTATGGGGTGCCAAGGATTAACCTGTATTGACTACTCCTCTGTTCTTGCTCCAGCTCCATAAATTCCTAGATTTGACAAGCCTAAATTTCCTTGTGGGAGGCCAAGACATGAGGGCTAGAGATCAGGAGAAACTTAACTTGCAAAGTCTCAGAAGTTTCCCTTTATGCCAATGCATAGGAAAAGAAAAATCTCATCTATGGTGGGGAACCTAATGGGTAGAAGCTGTAAGTGGCATAAATATTTCAGGAACTTTGGGGGTGCTGTCTGGTGCAGCAAAACATTGAAATTTAGCAGCAATAATGAGGGAGCTGGCTTGAAGGTGGGCTTGCTGAAATTATTTTTGTTTGTTTTTGAGCCACAGCTGGAGAAGCTCAGGGATTCTTTCTGACTCTGAAGTCAGAAATCACTCCTGGCTTGGGGGGAACCCTATGGGATGCTGGGGATCAAATCCCGGTCAGCTGCATATAAGGCAAATACCCTCCCCATTGTGTTATCACTCTGCCCCTCTCTGAAATTCTTTTCTTTTTTTTTTTTTTTTTTTTTTTTGGGCCACACCCAGCGTTGCTCAGGGGTTACTCCTGGCTGTCTGCTCAGAAATAGCTCCTGGCAGGCACGGGGGACCATATGGGACACTGGGATTCGAACCAACCACCTTTGGTCCTGGATCGGCTGCTTGCAAGGCAAATGCCACTGTGCTATCTCTCCGGGCCCCCCTCTCTGAAATTCTTACTAGTACATTGGTGGCCATGATTCATGGCTGCTGACAGTTGCTGTTCTGATCACAGCCAACCTTCTGCGGTTCTTATTACTGAGAGGGGCTATTTTCTGGACACCCACATCCTGTCAGAGTCAGGCTAGGAGTCCACCCTACCCAAGCCCTGATGGGAAGGAAACACAAGTTATGGTCTTTGTTTCCATGAGGCAGCCTGAGTGCCTCTTCTCAATCTCCATGCCTGCAGTGTGCTGTGGTCTGGGGAGTCTAGGAACCACTGCAGGAGGCCAGGGGGACACTTTTTTCTCCTCGTCTGTCTGGATGGGCTCACACCTCTTTCGGGCTACCTCCCTTTCTTGTGTTTCATGACACACCCAGAGTTCACTTTGACCCTTTCTTTGCTGTAGCACAAAGCTGCCCCTCTGGTGGGTTATGGGTGCTTCTGTGTCTGTATGGGGCTGGGGGATTTGGTGTCCAGCCCAGGCTCATGTTTGAGCCAGTCCCAGGTGAGAGACACTGAGCGCTGGCCTGGTCTCCCCATGGTCTTTCAGTGGGTAGTGAGGGGTCCTTTCTGCGGGTCTATTTCCTGTGCTATGATTTGGATGTAGTGATTCAGTGACAGATCACGTCAACAGAGGGGGCACATTTGACTTGTGCAGTGAGTGAGGACCTGGAAGTGGTATGGGGAGACCTCCAGGAACAGCTGGGCTGAGTGGAGGCCTGAGTGTGAGGGGCAGGCTATGGACCCTCCAGCTCCCCCCCCACAGCACTGTGCCTGGAGCCTGGGATGTTGGACTAGAGCTGGGGTTTTCTCTGCATGTCCATAAATGAAGCCAAATATGTGCCTTTGACTTCTATTACTTTCTTTCTGCCATGTGTCCCCCAAATGCACATTGTGGGCCAGTGCTTTCCTCTTTCATTGCACCCCTATACCCCCAGATGTCTCAACAAGCTCTTCCCACTTTGGGGTGCCTGTGAAACAGCTGCTGTGTGAACCTCCAGATCCAGAATTCCCAGCAGACTCAGTAGACACAGAGTAGATGATCTAAGTACTCATCCGCACCTGTAGATGGGTGGCCAAACACTCCAGGCAGGTGTCCTGAGTAGAATGGCAGGATTGAAGAATGAATCTCCCTTGGATTGACAGGAGGGGAATGGAAAGACCATCCAGAACTTTGCTACCAGTCACCCCTGGCCTACACCATCGCTCAGGCCTGCATGCAAGGCATGGAGCTGGTGGTGGAGAAATCACAATGCTGCATTGGCCCTTGGAATTGGGGCTCAGCAAAAACCCATTGTTTGATCTCCTCTCACCAGGCAAACCTGGTGGCTGTTCCTGCCACCCACTCCCCAGTGCAAATAAGGACATGAGGTAGAGTTTGCCTTGACTCCAAAATTTGTACAAATTCCTATGTAGGGCTGACTGCAGAGACTAAGTTAGATTTATATCCCTGGCATCCCAGGCAGAAAAAGCGGCTCTAAATTCACTGTTTCTGTTTGGCACTGCGGCACCGGCTGCCAACAGGCCCCCAGAGGCCCGATGGCCCTTCTCACCAGAACCCCCACATTTCTCTCAAAGGGGGCTCTGGCAGTCTCTAAGCAATCCAAGTCCCTAACGGTGAAGGTGTGATTTGAACTCAATCCCTGTGGGGTGGGGGCTGATGAGAGAGGGAGTTAAGGAAATTAGTCTGGGGTCTCTGGGCTCTGGTGCAGGCTGGAGTACCATGATGAGCAATGGGTGAGCACTATAAATGGAGTCAGGGAAGCACCATAATGGGAGTCAGGGTTGGGTGCTCCATGTATTCCTTACAAGTGAGAGAAATCAAGGAGTTAAGCATGTTCTATGCTAGCCAAGGCACGTGCACACCCAGGCTGTGTGACCTTGGGCAAGATGCTGGATCTCTGTGTCCTGAGCATCTCACCTGCAAGAAAGCTGAGGGAGGGCATGTCTACCCTCATGGAATAGTGATATATGTGGTTCAGGCACTGAGAAGTGTCCACACGCTGTCTGGGACTTAATGAATGAACACACACAGGGCTGTGGGAAGCAAGGAGGAGGCAATGAGGTGCAGCGAGGCACAGTGGAACACAGCAGGATATAACACCCAGTCCTGGACATAAACACAGGGCCAAGGGCTCTCTCTGCCAGCATTTGTTAGGTGCCCTCCTGCCCTGGTACTCTGTGTCTCTGACTCCTTGGGGCTGTGACTGCTCCCAGCAAGAGGATCCCTCAGGTGGGCTCTACCCACCTCGCTGCATTTGCAATTTCATTCGGGGCCACTCAGTGGTACACAAATGCCATTTGGCTGTGGGTGGAGGTTTGTGGGGTGGTTGGCTGCTAGGACAGAGTGTGGGGGTGCTAGTAGCTCCCCCAGATGGTGATAGTCAAAACCATCCCCAAATATCATTGTCTGGGTCCCAGGGGACCTTTGTATGAATATACATTCGTGTCTATGTGTCGGACACATGTATACCTTTGTATGCATGTATATCTGTGTACACCTGTGTGTTTTTGTGTATATGCCTGTCTCGTTCATATGTACATGTGTGTGTCTATATATGTGTATCTATGCACACATCTAATGCATCTTTGATGCAAGTGTATCTATGTGCATGCATGTACATCTGTCTGTATCTATGTGTATCTATGTGTGCTCATCTAGTGCATGTGGGTACATGTACATGTACATAAGTGTGTACACTTATCTGGGCACCTGTGTGTCTGTCTTTACTTTCTCCCTGTACTCAATTAAAATCCTTCCTGACTGTGAGTCCTGAATCTGATCCAGGGCTCCCGATGGGAGTGTGGACATGTGGTGACCTCTCCACCAGGACAGACTCAGCAAGTACCCAGGGAAGCTGCAGAACTGCATAATGCCACTGCCATCAGTGACAGGAAAACTGTCAGGGGGAAAGAGGGCTTGTAATTATTAGGGGAGTTATTGATGCCATTTCCCCCCAATTCTGGAGTCAGCGGCTGCTGTTCTCTTTGCATAGGGTGAGGTGACTTTTGCTCTGCCATTCTCAGGACACAACCGTGCTCTTTGGCTACTCAGCAGGGTCAGGATCATGTGTGTTAAGGGGACAGATCCACTCAGACCTACCATTGTGCCCCAGAAGGGGACCCTGAAGGAGGGTGCCTCCTGCCCCTTTCCCACCTGCATCTGCCCCACTGCTCTGTTCTGGCAGCCCTAGAAATACACCCCCTCCCAGCTGGAATCAGATTTTAGGGGTCTCTGGCAGCTGCTTGACCCCCATGGTCAGTTGTCCAGTCAGGCAGGTGACAATGCTGCCCTCCCTGGGACCCAGGAACATCTTCCTTTGCTTGTTGGGGGGTTCCCAGGAATGCTCAGAGCCTCGGGCTGTTTGGCAGAGCTTCAGGGACTGCTCTGGGATCTGCTGCAGGGCCCCCTCTAGGAAGGTCAGCAGGAAGCTGGGGCCAGGTGGGGGCCAGGGGATTCTTTCTGGTGGGGACTGGTCCCCCTTTCATTCACCCTTTGCTGCCATGACAGGTTCAGAGTGCAAAGTGCTCTTGGTGGGGGGAGATGAAGGAAAAGCTGAGACTTGGGGAACCAACCCCAGCTTCCTAGTGTGGGGAGTCACTGCTCAGAGTGCCTGGCCATGGGGTCCTCACTTGGTCTAGGTGGGAACAAGCAGGATGACTGGGGGGTACCCACAAAAAGGCCTGAGCTCTCATGATGCCAATTTGGGGCAGGGGGCAACACCAACTTATGGTACAGCTGGCATGATGGGGAGTGTGTGAGAAGAGAAGGGACAGGTGTTATGAGTATCTGGGCCTGTGGGAAACTGTCATTTGTCTTAGTCCAGTGACAATTTGAGTAGAAAAATGTTCCCAGGAAGCTCAGGAGTAGCTTGGTCTCTCTCTCTCTCTCTCTCTCTCTCTCTCTCTCTCTCTCTCTCTCTCTCTCTCTCTCTCTCTCTCTCTGTCTCTCTCTCTCTCTCTTTCTCTCTCTCTCTCTCCTCTCTCTCTCTCTCTCTCCTCTCTCTCTCTCTCTCTCTCTCTCTCTCTCTCTCTCTCTCTCTCTCACACACACACACACACACACACACACACACACACACCCCGTTTGGCATCAAGGAGTTTCCAAGGCTAGTGAACATCGTTGCTATGGGAGCGTTGCTATGGGCGTTGCTATGGGAGCATTGCTATGGAATGTTGCTATGGCAGCCAGAGTAAAAGGGGGAAGAAAGGTTCACCTATCAAAGGTAAGTTGTGCACAGGCAGTGTGGGAGGCAGGTTAGTGCCAGGGGCAGCCCCAGGAGGTGAGAAAGCTGGAGTTACTGAGGTCTCGAGAGAACTGAAGGGGAGTGATGCCCAGGGCTGAGATTCAGAGCTTGTCAGAGGTGCAGGTGGCAGGTGGGCCCTGCCTCCTCTTGCTGAAGCAGCAGGTGGGAAGGGAGGCAGCATCCAGGGGTCCCAGGGCACCCCAGTGGCTAGCCCAGCCGAGGATGGGGAGATCTAATTGTGGGGGACCAAGGAGCTGGAAAGAACCTGCTGCCCACAGACTGCCAGCAGAGGAATAATGAGAACAGAATGGAGCCTCCCCCAGTGGTGCTGTCCCCCCACTTTAGAGGCTTGCAGGGCCTAAGAAATGGACCAGCACATTGAGATGCGTGGGGGATAAGTTAGCAGTGCAGTCAGACCCACATCTGGGGGCCCACTTTTGAGCCTCCAAGTATAGCCTCCCACTCTTTCCCAGCACTGGGGGTCAGTATACCCCCAGGCTCTGTAGCTGTCTATGGCTTAGAACCCTAGATTCTGAAAACACGAACTTTTTGGGGGGTGTTTTGGCCATACTTTGTGGTACTAAGGGGCTATTCCTGGCTCTGCACTCAGAAATCACTCCTGGCAGTGCTCTGGGACCATATGGAATGCCAGGGATTAAACTTGGGTTGGCTATGGGCAAGGCAAACACCCTCTACACTGTGCTATTGCTCCAGCCCCTTAAACCTGAGCTTTGCCCCCTGATTGATGCAAGGGTTTCTGCCTCCCAAGCATCCAAAGTTCATGCTGAATTGAAGGAAAGGGGCCTCCCTCCTCACAGTTTCTCTTTTCCTTCCCAGGCACCCCCATTCCCCAAAGGAAACAAATCCACAGGTCACCAACAGAGCAAGTGAGTTATAAGCATGGAACTGTTCAGGTGATCTGTGAAAGGGGGTTCCCAGAAATGATTCTGGGGGTGACATCCCAGTGGTCATCTGATCAAGGGTAGCTGGAAAAAGGGATGTCGAGAGGAGCTGGAAGAGGCCCAGGGCTGGGCAGGTAGAGAAGGACCAAGGATAGAATTATACATGGGTAAGTGGGGAATTGAGAGATTAGGGGGTCCAGAACAGCAGTAGCTCAGAATTTTACCATCTGCCCTGTGTCCCTAGGTCCCAGCAAAGTGGCTGCAGAAGGTCTCATGTCCCCTATGCCAGTGACTGTATCATATTCCTTCCAGAGGGTCCTTTAGGCTCCACATTCCAACCTTCCCCCAAAAAGGATGCTTGAGCTTCCACCGGCTAGAATTCAGCCTTTGATCTGTGCCCCATTCCATGAACTCTTGAAGGAGGGCACAGGCACAGCACACAGACTGTGCAGAGGGAATAGGTCTTTGCTCTTCTTCGAGAAAGGCCTAGAAGGTTCCTATTGAATCCTCCTGCCTTCTGGCCCTGGTAGCTTACCCCATAAAGCCCCATCTCTGAGCCCCAATATAGCATCCCTCCAGGAAGTGGGACTGGGCCCACTAGGTGGCCCAGGAAGGTGGCAGCCATTGGGATGGGAGAGGTGCCAGTGCCAATGCCCTCTGGGGCATCCTTAAAGAAGGCGAAACCTGAGTTAGCGGCACCTAGATGGCTGGGCAATGTGAACAGAGACAGCAGCAGCTCCAGTATCTCTATGCTCCTGCACCACAGGATGGACTACCAGGGGTCTCAAACTCAATTTACCTGGGGGCCACAGGAGGCAAAGTCGGGGTGATCCTTGAGTGCAAAGTCAGTAGTAAGCCTTGAACATTGGAGGGTGTGACCCAAACAACTAAAACAAAACAAAACAGAAAAAGATTCCTCTAGGGCAGAGTCACAAAATGTTGTACGGAGGGCCACAAATGGCCCATGGGCCGCGAGTTTGAGACCCCTGTATAACTAGACACACATTGGGGCTACCTGCAGGCAGGAAGGGCCACAGGCTCTGTTTCCACTACCCTGGTTGGGGTCCCCTTTGCAGGACTGTGAGGTCACACATGCAGACTGAGCCAATATCTAGGGGTGGATAGGTCACCTGTCTCTCAGCAGGGGGTGGGGGTTGGGTGGGGTGGATTGTTCCAGGGTGATTGTGCTGATAATGGAGGATAAAAAGGTGCTAGAGTGAGGAGGGGGGGAGGGAGAGAGGAGAGAGAGGAGAGGAGAAGAGAGGGAGAGGGAGAGGGAGAAGGAGAGGGAGAGAGAGAGGGAGGGAGGGAGGGGGAAAGGGGGAGAGGGGGAAAGGGGAAGAGAGAGAGGGAGGGGGAGGGAGGGAGGGAAGGGGAAGGAGAGAGAGGGGGAAGAGAGAGAGGAGAGGAGAGGGAGGAGAGAGGGGGAGAGAGAGAGGGGGAGGAGAGAGGGGGAGAGGAGGGAGAGGAGAGAAGGGAGAGGAGAGAGGAGGGAGAGAGGAGGGAGAGGAGAGAGGAGGGAGAGAGGAGGGAGAGAGGAGGGAGAGGAGAGAGAGAGGAAAGAGGGAGAGAGGGAGGGAGGGAGGGAGGGGGAAAAGGGGAGAGGGGGAGAGGGAAAGAGAGAAAAAGGGGGAGGGAGGGAGGGAAGGGGAAGGAGAGAGAGGGGGGAAGAGAGAGAAGAGAGAGGGGGAGGAGAGAGGGGGAGAGAGAGAGGGGGAGGAGAGAGGGGGGAGAGAGAGGGAGAGAGGAGGGAGAGGAGAGAAGGGAGAGGAGAAAGGAGAGAGGAGGGAGAGAGGAGGGAGAGGAGAGAGGAGGGAGAGAAGAGAGAGAAGAGGAGAGAGAGAGAGAGAGAGAGAGAGAGAGAGAGAGAGAGAGAGAGAGAGAGAGAGAGAGGAGCACTAGTGTCATTTAGAATCAACCTGCATAAGAGCAAACCCTCCCCCCAACCTCCACTCCACTGGAGGGATGCAAGGACCTGCTTCCTGAGAGCATCTGGGAATCATCTGCATTTTTAAGCATTATGAAGGTACTTTGTCCAAGAGGCAGGACATAAAGGAGATGGAGGTAAAGAGTGTCTGATATCCAAACCATTATCTGCCCTGCTTCTTGATCAAACTGAGCTTCCAGAGGATTCAAAAGAGATGACCAGAGACAAAGGGTTCCAGCTGCACACATCCCTTCACTCCAAATCTCCCAACACTTCAACACTGCTCCTTCATAGCTGGTCCTGTGCCACTGGGCACCATAGCAGGGCCCTGGCTCAGCCCTTCTACACTGTCTCAGCTGCCTGTCTCAGCATGTGGATGAGCTGGCAATGGCACACTGACGTCTTTGGGACTTGGATTCCATGATCTTAACAGAGGTTAGGGAGGGTCTATCTGGGGCCCACAGCAACTAGTAGGGGGCTCCAGTGGCACCACTATGTGAACAGCTCTGCCCGCTGAACCCCTTTCCCCTACAACAGTTCCCCACCCCTCAATGCATTAAGTGGCATCAGCCATTTCTCCAGCTCATCTGGCCATAGCATTTCCTCTCTCCTTGTGCTCCCAAATATTACTGCTCTTTGGGAAGGTGGCTGAGTGGACGAGCCATTTTTCTACTTGAGGAAATAGCTATAGATACCAAAATGTTCCCAATGATAACAAAAATCCCAAAACCAAAAACCAAAAAAAAAAAAAAAAAAAAGTGATCACAGGGCAATGGCTAGAGTCAAGTGATGGGCATTTACCTGCTGTTTTCCTCCCAGTAATAGGACATAGGAAAAAAAAACAAAACCCAGACAATTTCTATCCTCTTGACTTTATGGAGATATGTTTTTTTTCTTTTTGGTTTTTGGGCCACACCTGGCAGTGCTCAGGGGCTACTCCTGGCTGTCTGCTTAGAAATAGCTCCTGGCAGGCACGGGGGACCATATGGGACACCGGGATTCGAACCAACCACCTTTGGTCCTGAATCGGCTGCTTGCAAGGCAAACGCCACTGTGCTATCTCTCCGGGCCCTGGAGATATGTTTTATGGACCAGCATGTAGTCTATCCTGGAGAATGACCCATGCGCATTGGAGAAGAATGTGTATTCAGTTTTCAATATGGAGAGTTCTCAAAAAACTGGAAATTGAGCTTCCATACAATCCAGCTATACTACTCCTAGGAATATAATCTAGGAATATAAAAATGCAAACAAAAAGCCCTTCCTAAAAGTAATACAAAATGAAACAAAACAAAAACAAAAAGCCCTTTCTCATACCTATATTCATTGCAGTGTTATTTACAATAGCCAGATTCTGGGAACAACCAAGATGCCCTTCAACAGATGAATTGTTGAAGAAACCGTGGTACATATACACAATGGAATATTATACAGCCACCAGAAAATTAAGTCATGAAATTTTTCTATACATGAATGTACATGAAAACTGTCATGCTGAGTGAAATAACCCAGAGGGAGAGAGAGAGACACACAGAATAATCTCACTGATCTATGGGTTTTAAGAAAAATAAAAGACTTTATTGGTATAATGCCCAGAGATGAGGGCCAGAAGGACCAGCTCAAAATATGAAGCTCACCACAAACAGTGAGTGCAGTTAGAAAAATAACTACACTAACAACTACCATGACAATGTTAATGAGTGAAAGAAGTAGAATGTCTGTCTCGAATACAGGCGGGGGTGGGGGGTGGGGAGGAGGGAGATTGGGGGGCATTGGTGGTGGGAATGTTGCACTGGTGAAGGAGGGTGTTCTTTGTATGATTAAAACCCAACTACAATCATGTTTATAATCACGGTGTTTAAATAAAGACATTATTAAAAAAAATAAAAGAGGGGCCAGAGAGATAGCATGGAGATAAGGCATTTATTTGCCTTACATGCAGAAGGACGGTGGTTCAAATCCCGGCATCCCATATGGTTCCCTGAGCCTGCCAGGAGTGATTTCTGAGCATGGAGCCAGGAGGAACCCCGAGCGCTGCCGGGTGTGACCCAAAAACAAAAAACAAACAAAAAAATTAAAAAAAGAAAGAGAAACAGAACAAAACAAACAATCCCTGAGTCAGGAGCTTATGAAAACCCCCAACCTCAGCTGCATTTATAAGTATGAGCAGATTCCTGATGGAAAAATCAGATTTAAAGAGAATCTCAGGGAACAGGATGGAGCCTAGCAGGTGACCAGAGCACTTCATTCTGGAGCCACTGTAGCTTACACGGATCCAGGGCATCTGCCAGCTGACACTCCTCCAAATTCCCAGAACCCAGAGCCTGTCCCAAGATTTACACCTGATGTTATCTGGGCTGGACTGTGTCTCTGGGACATGGAGGACCATCCAAGGACCCTTTAATTGATTCACACATGCCCATGTTCTGCTCTTAGTTGACTTGCTCATGGACCTAACCTTATTACCTAAGAAAGAAGCAGAAGCAGAAGGTCAGCTCTCAGCGAGGTTGTGTCATGGACCCAAGCTTCCTTGGTGAGGAGCAAGGTCAGCAAGAATCTGAAGTAGGGCCGGAGAGGTGATGCATGGCGGAAGGCTTCTGCCTTGTGTGCATTAGCCTAGGACGGACCACAGTTCGATCCCCTGGTGTCCCATATGGTCCCCCAAGCCAGGAGTGATCCCTGAGCGTCACCGGCTGTGGCCCAAAAACTCAAACCAAACCAAAACAAAACGAAACAAGAATCTGAAGCAGTTTCTGAGCTCCCAATGTGGAACCTTGATAACTTGGCTAAGAGTGTTACGCACAAGAGGTGGGTGGCTCCTGCTGCCAGCCAAACCCTAGCATTGCATGTGGATAGCCAGACTCCCCGGAAACAGAAGCTACACTACATTTCGGTGACAATGCTGACTTACTTGGATGGTCCAAGCCTCCAACTATCAAGGCCTCCCACCCGACACCCCCCATGCCATGAAGGTATCTGCACACATAACATAACTTGGCCATGCGCCAGCTTTTACCCTGCCCAGCTCTGGCGAGGAGCCTTGAAGAGATGGGATTTAAATTGTGGCGAGGATATTAGTCTAAAGTGAATGAAGTGGAGAGTCGACTTCTCTCGTCCGTGTCCCCAGAGTGATAAATGAGGGAGTGGAATTTTTTTTTTTTTTGCGAAGAAAATGGGAAAGCAACGGAGGTTTCAGGCACATGAGAAATAGCTTATGAATTTAGATGATAGCTCGGCAGAAATAAATTGTACATCTGTTCATTCATTTTAATAAAGTGGGGGAGATGGCAGGCTGCAGCAGCCCGCGGAGAACCCTGGGTTTTTTAAAATTATGGGCCTATAATAGTAGCATTAAAATTTGTAATGCAGCCAATGGGTTCTGAATTGGAGGGAAAATTCATTTATAAAATAGGAGTTCAGACTTTGGAATGTAAATGGGAAAAGGCATTTCCCCAACCCTCTCCCCTTCTTGGCCAGATAGGAATTAATTTTAGGAAAATTCTGAAGCATCTTGACCATAAAAATCAAGTTTTTACATCCGCAGAGAAAGTTTTCCGAAAACTGACAGAACTTCTGTGGACAATCTCTGCTTAGGCAAATTGCGCAGGTAGGAGCCATATGGTTAACTGGCTTTATTATCTCTGCCTTGAACTTGGCACTTCTGAACAAGGGCAATTATAGATTAATATTTCCATGTGAAACGATGTTAAGCTGTTACAAATACAAAATCATTTTTTTTTTTGCGCCACAGCAGAAACATAAGGAAGAAAACTTTTATAGACTGGCAATTACCGGTTACCATGAAAATTCCCTCATTCAACAAATAGTATTGAGTTCCTCATTACACGTGGGCCTGATGCTTGATATTGGGAAAACAGCCACCTCCATTGATTGTGGGTTTCCTGCCGACTTTTAAAACCCAGAAGCAGTATTAAAATTTCTTCAAAAACAGGTATTGAGCCCAGGGAATGCTTTTAGATCAAGTAAGCAATTTTAGTTTTATTTCTCATATCAGACACTCTAGTTCTTTGGCTGGGGATAAAGTGCCAATAGACCAGCGGAATAGATAGTCTGCTGGGGATGCAAAGCCAGTGAGGGAGTCGTTGCCTCACTCTCTCTTTCTCTCTCCTTTCTCTCTCTCTTTCTGAGAGAGAGAGAGAGAGAGAGAGAGAGAGAGAGAGAGAGGAGAGAGAGAGAGAGAGGAGAGAGAGAGAGAGAGAGAGAGAGGAGAGAGAGAGAGAGAGGGGGGCGGGGAGAGAGAGAGAGAGAGAGAGAGAGAGAGAGAGAGAGAGAGAGAGAGAGAGAGAGAGAGAGAGGAGAGAGAGAACTCACCCACACTTTGGCCATCAATAGCCTTGCCTATGAATAACACCAATTGGGAAAAGATTGGGTTTAGCCTTAGTAAGGAGGTCAATTAGGTGATAGGTATAGACTCAGGTCAATTTTTTTCCATGGCTTCCTGGGAACCCAGCTGTGATCTTAAGGTCATATGGTTAAGGATCCTGGGTCTGGAGAGAAATGAAACAAGGGCACAGACAACACAACACCCCCATCCTCTTATTCTTTATAGTCAAGACAGAAAGTTCCCATTTGAAGCCTGGGAATTTTTGCAGTTGAAATTGTCTCAGGAGGGTAGGAAGTGAGGGAGCCAGAGGCTAACTGGGAAATATATTGTGATTGCTTGACTAACTGATTTTGGTTTGTGGGGCACATCTGGTCTCAGGGCTTACACCTGGCTCTGAGCTCAGGATCACTCCTGGAGGAGCTTGGGGAAAACAATGTGGTGCTAGGGTCAAACTAGGGTGAATCACATTCAAGGCAAATGCTTTCTACCTGCAGTACTATCAGGCACTTTATTCGTAGCTTCTTTCTTTTGTTGCAAAGTGGGGAAACACCCAGCAGTGTTCAAGGCTTACTTGGTGCTCAGACAGCACTCCTGATCACCCCATGGTGACTTGGTGGGACCATTTGTGGTGCCAGGGATTGAACCTGGCTCAGCTGTGTACAAAGCAAGCACGGTACTTACTGTTGTATCTCTGGTCCTTAAGTCTAGTTTCTTTCCTTTTCTTTTCTTTTCTTTTTTTTTTTTTTTTTTGGTTGTGGGGTCATACCCGGCAGCGCTCAGGGATTACTCCTGGCTCTATGCTCAGACATCGCTCCTGGCAGGCTCAGGGGACCATATGGGGTGCTGGTATTCGAACCTCTGTCCTTCTGTATGCAAGGCAAACACCTTACCTCCATACCATCTCTCTGGCCTCTTAAGTCTAGTTTCTTAAGCTCCATTTCTGGAGATGAGAGTCCTGGTCAGTTCTGAGAGATCCACAGGCTTTTTTTCAAGAACACAAAAAGCCCCTCTATGGCCCTCCAGTGGGGTCCCTTCAGAATAAGAAGTGAGGACAAGATGAGAGAGACAGAGAGAGAGAGAGAGAGAGAGAGAGAAACAGAGAGAGAGAGAGAAACAGAGAGAAACAGAGAGAAAGAAACAGAGAGAGAGAAACAGAGAGAGAGAGACAGAGACCTAGTCAGAGACAGAGACGGAGACAAGAAGAGGGGATTGTGAAAATTAGAGAAGGCTGACCCCACACACTGAACTAGCAGCCAGAACTCCTGTTTAGGAAACAGGTTTTTAGCTCAGAGTTGTTACTAATTGTCTCTGGGAAGGAGCAGATGGATCAAAACGTCAGAAGCTGCTGTGCTCTGGCATGTTGGTGACTGCCTTCTACAGAGACACTTTCCTTGTGACCAACTTGTGACTGAACATGAGCAGGAGGTCAGCCAAGGCCTAGATTTCCCATGGAAGCTCACACAAAGCTGATGGGGAGTCAACCATCATGAATAGAACTAAGAAGGAGTATTTATAGGGTAGGTCACTCGGTCATCTGGCCAACCTCAATGGGTGACCCAAAGAACCAGCCATGGTGGGATGTTTCCCACTTTAACTAAAGCCATTTAGTTATCTTGTCATGTATTGTAGCATCACACAGCAATTTCTAATCAGCATAGACATTTCAACCCCCACAACTTCCCACTTCCTCTCTATAGTCAGCTAACTCTGGGACAGCAGGACACTGCCTTTTGCCTTGGATGATGGATTCTACTAATAGAGTAGATTTTACATTTGAATACATGCTCCTCTCTACGCCTTTTTGGTCAAGGAATCCAAGCGTCCATCTGAGGGTTCAAATGCTTCTGGAATTTGAACACTCAGAGAGCAGATGATTTTCTTTTTCATTTTCTTTTCCTTTTTTTTTTCTTTTTGTTTTTCTTTTGATGATCTTGGTCTGTAGAAGCAAGCAATGACTTTGACCCTTCCAAGTGGAGATAGTGGGGAATTGTGGATGTTGGGTATTTTGTTGCTAATGTCTCTTCAGTGAGGTGACTGGGGAGTTAGGAATGCAATTCTGGCAGATAGTCCCCAAGAGTCTGTAAATGGGAACCATCTGTGTCCTTGGAAACTAGAGGTCCATGTGCACTGAAGCCACACAGTCATGTCCCCTCCAAATGCTCAGTTCTAATAGTATTGGGATTCTCCCATCCACTGTACAGAACATGAGCATTTCAATCGCATATGTGTGGTTATATTTAAAATTTAAAAGTCCAGTCACACAGAAACAGTTGGGCTTCGCATTTTACAGCATCCTAGTAAAACAGTCTTGTTTCTTTTTCACCACAAGGGCAATAGAAAGCTTTCTGGGATGCTGGGTATTGAACCCAGGTCTGCTGTGTGCAAGACAATTGCCCTTCCTGCAATGCTATTGCGCTGGTCCCCAAGTGCTATTTTAAAGGACAATTGGGAAATGAAATGGATCATCTCATCTAGCACTTCATTTTTCCAGGAGTGCAGGAGGCAAATGAACAAGAGAGCCCTCAGGAATGACTGTGAGCTTTTCCCTTTATTTTTTCTTTTGTTTCAAAGCCACCCAGCACTGTTCAGGTGTTACTCCTGGATTTGTGATCAGGAATCACTCCTAGCAGGCTCTGGGGACCCTTTGGGATGCAGGGAATGAAACCTGGGTTGGCCACTTGCAAGGCAAATGACACCTCTTGCTGTGCTTCAACCCCAAGAGCTTTTCCCTTTTGAGGTGGGAATCTGAGTGCTTGAGCCCTGTGTGGGGAGTTGTTCACTGCCCTGCTCCCTCAGAATCATGCAGAGTGTTAGAGATGGGGAACAGCCACTGAGTCACTGGGGGTGATCCTGGGGCTCTTGAGACATGAGTCATTTTTTCTAAATGCCTGGGAAGGTGAAAAATGCCAACTCCGGTGAGATGGCGGAGTATTGGGTCCAGAGCACACTCACTTGAAACAAGGCTCCAGTGTGACTCTGAGTAGTAAGCCCCAACTCTGGAGCAGAACTCCATTTTTGGCCATGCACTCTGAGCCCAAAAGAGTCAAGGCCTGGCCTGAGCTTATGTCCATAGTGATTCAATACATAAAGGTCCTTTTTACAGTATGCAAAATGCAAAAGGGCCTTTTTACACTATGAAAGTAAGTTCAGCAACTGAACATCATTTCATGTCCTCTGCCATTCTCTAAATAGAGATTCTGAGAATCAGGCGATCCCTTTCTCCGCCATCATTGGAAAAGCACGGGGGCTGAGACGAATGGTATCTGGACCCACAAATGACCTGGTTATGCCTAAGCTTCTGGGCTACCCATTATGCCAGAAAATTTGTTCTATCCTCGTGAAGTTGTTTTTTTCTGGCCCCTCAATCTGCACTTGCTGAAAAAGACAGTTATGATAGTGTTGAAAAAAAAAACACAACAACAACAGTGTTTCTAGTTTGCAGGACCCACTAAATAATGCTGGATAAAACTAGGAAAAAGGTAAGTTGGGTCTTAAGGGTTGTTTTCTGGGAAGCCTTCATAAGATTTGGCATCTTTGTTCTCCCAGCATGCTGGTATTTTTAGCTTGAACAATTCTAAGATGAGAACGTGATAAAGTATTCTGACAAAACACCCTCCTCTCTTCCACAAAGGAAGATTTCGTTTTTGAGAAAGAGAGTGTTGGCAGGTGTCAGGAAGACAGAACATGGATCCACCACGGCTGGGCCTTACCTCTTTTTTGGTAAACTTTGGCGCATGGTCGTTTTTGTCATCAATCAGGATGGTCGCTGTGGCTGTGCCCGTTAACCCCACATCCATCCCAGCCATGTCTTGGGCCTCAATGATCAATTCGTACTTGGGGTTTTCCAGAGTCTGCAAAAACAGAAACACAGAGAATGTGGCATTGAGATTGGGCTTGGGGCGGTGGTCAGGAATCATATGTTTTCATGTTCCTCTGACTCTGTCATGGGTAGCTGGGTGAGGACTCCCCTCTCAGCCCAGGACACCCCAATGTATGGACTACACTCAGGTCAGAATCTCCGGCATTGCACTTTGCTCACACCACTGTCCTGTTACTCTTTCATGCTGCAGTACCTTCAGAATTTGCATTTCAATCTGCATCAAACTCAAGAAAGGTCGCATGCATGGTGGACTTAGGCTTTTCACTGGACACTCTGCCTCCTGGCTGTTTCCATTCAGTGACTAGCCCAGTGGCTGGAAAAGGAAAGCAAAAGGGGTACAGGGCTTGGAAAGGGAGGATTCCTGTTTATAAACAGCATGGGGAGAGCCCTGGAGAGAGAGCAGAGCATGGAGGCCACTGTACCTTTCAGACAGCTGACCCGGTTCAATCTCTGGCCCCATAGAATGTATAGGGCCAGATGTATAGGATGCATACTATGTAGATGATGCAACTAGACTAGCTACTGCCAAAGAGTGACTGGGGGTCGCTTGCCTCAGCTGACATGCAGAGTAGCTTCTTGCTGGTGATAGACTTCTAGAAGGTTCACAGCACCCCTGGAAACCTGGCTCCTTCATATCTGGGGTCGTGAACCCAAGAAGTGGAGTGGGAGGATTGGTTCCACCAGAGCCTCTTTAGGTGTTGACTGGGTTGAAGTAACTGGTGACAGTTGTATTGAAACTTTGGTGGCCACACTAGGGGCCATAAGAGAAAATGGTAAGGGAAAAAGGGCACAGAGCCTCAGCTGGATGCTCCAGGAAATTGAACTTTCAGAAAATGGGGAAAGAGGTTAAGGAAATATTGCTCAGATAAGTCCCTCATCCCAAAACCAAGGGGATTCAGCAGGGGGCTGAATGGAGACACATTTGGGACTCTGTCTTTGGTATGTAAAACTAGGGAAGCACAGTCCTGCCCTCCACCCAACACCTCCTCAAAGCAGAAGCAGCTTTCCTGGGCCTTCGATTTATTACCACCCGAAATGCCATTGTCTGTACAGGCAATAAAAGCTAATGTGCTCTATGGCGGCTCCTTATGTTAAGGTTTGACAAAATCTCTTATTAAACGATTTGCCTGGAATCTAGATGAATCTTCCTAGGAGACGTGAAATAAATAGCCAGGTGGGTTGTGAGCATTTTATCGGTCCCCTTCACCACCCCACCTACCCCAAAGTGCTTTTGAAAATGGGGGTGCTCTTGGCACCCTGGGCTAATCGCGTAGCAGAAAGGAGGGAGGAAGGAGGGAATGTGTCTCCAGGTCAAACGAAAAATTGTGCTTGGCTGGGTAATCGGCTTCACCAAGTTTCCCACCGATCAAAATGTCCGGAAAATTCAATTACAGGCTCTCAAGGACAAAAAGCATGTGACCCCGTGAGGGCTGGGGGATGTTTCTAGAATTAGACTCCAAAGTTTTAGTGTTACTCAGCCCAATACTGGCCCGTAGCCTGTTAACAGTCATCGGCACATTGATGGGAACTTCCACAAGATTCCATGAGAGAGACTCGGTTTCCTCAGAAAAGGTGTGGCTGCAGGGTCTGTGCTAGCCTGTATGCGGAGCTCAGGCATTACCCCAAGGCAGAAATGATTTCAGAACAAACTTGCCCTCTAGGGCTGTTTGGAATTGGGGTAGAGTGTCCTGCCTTCCCTAACCTCAAGGCCGTTTCATACCAAACCCACTTTGGTTTTCAGCCCTATAAGCCCATAGTGATACTAGGTCGTTTGGGTCTATTTTGTGGGGTGTATGTATGTGAGGGAGGGTGGAGACACACCTAACAGTGCTCAGGGGACTCTGTGAAATTCCAGTGATTTAAAACAGAAACAAAACTGCTCACTGCAGCCACAACATGGGAACTTCTCTCTCCTGGACTGTATTTTTCTCCAGCTCCCCCAAAAAGGCTGCAGAGATACCCAACATGTTCTATAAAGTGGAAAGCACACCCTGGCTTCCTGCTTGTCTTTGAGAAGGAAATGAATTAATTCTAGATCACTCAAGCACCCAACATGAAGGACATTCCCAGACCGCTGCTGGAGTTGTTCCCAAGGCGGATTCAATGACTGGGAAGATGAGGAGATGGGATACCCTGGCTGTGGATTCTTCTGGAAAGTACTCCGCCTGGGGATTTTCTACTCAGCTCTAGCTTCCTAGCCTGCAGTGTAATTTGGGCAGCACTGCTGAGTGCCTTGATCTCTGGCCAGCTGGCAGTGCCCCCTGTGGGCCCTTGGCTCCAGCCTCCTCTTGGTAGAGGAGGAACCAGGCTGCCCTGGCTGCTCAGTAGTGCCCTGAACGTGTATAGGGTAAGAATGAGAAGTCAAACGTGGTAGTTTCCCCTGCAGTCCTGCCCCTCATCTCTCTTGGCAGACCCCAGCGTGTGATAAAGACGTGTTTACTTCCTTGGCAAATAAGGAACCTCAGCAGGGCCTCAGAGAGCCCCTG
Source organism: Suncus etruscus (assembly GCF_024139225.1). Classification (NCBI taxonomy): domain Eukaryota; kingdom Metazoa; phylum Chordata; class Mammalia; order Eulipotyphla; family Soricidae; genus Suncus; species Suncus etruscus. Next base: position 74,596,657 of record NC_064861.1, on the reverse strand, counting down.
TCATAGCTGCTTTTTACAGGTAACAATAAAGAGTAGTTATAAATTTCCAGGTTCTCTCCAGAGGGTGCTCCATGGGGGCAGACAAGATTCACTGCCAGTCCTGGCAGAACCCACCATCAGTCTCTGCAGGATCCACTGCAGGTCCTGCAGGAAGGTGCAGTGTCCCAGGATGTCTCAGCCTATGTATCTACCCTAATGGGGATGGCGGGTCCTCCCTGCTGTAGGGACAGGCCCTCATTCTGACCTCTGTGTGGATCTGCCTATAGGGATAGGTATATTGGGCTTTCTCCTGGCTCCAACCCCAACAGCCTCAGGCGCCTCTGCTTTTAGCTGAGTACTCTATCCCCTCACTCCCACTGGGCTCCACTCATACTCCTGCCTATACACTCTTACCTTGCCTGCACTCTTTCAATCAACCTGCATAGTCACACCCTATATCTACACAGTCATACCCTGCCTGCAACTCTCACCCCTGCCCACATATTCACAATCCTGTCTGTACACTCTCACCCCAACCCACACACCCATATTCCTGCCTGCACACTCTTCACTCTACACTTACACTCACCCCTGTTTGCACACTATCACCCTACCTGCACATGCTCACCCCATCTATACAGTCATACTTTATCCTGCATGCTCTCACCCTTGCCCGTACTCACTCCCCTGCCCACACACTCTCATCCTGCCTGTACTCTCTCACCCCTGCCTGTGCACGCTCACCCCTGATGGTCAGCCCTCTACTGCCCCACGAAGAGTGGGCACCATTAAACATGAGCGGTTCCAGGCCTGTCTCTCAATCCACACCCCAACTTCTTTAGCCCAGTCCCGCCATCTCCTGAAATCTTTCCTCCTGTCTCTGCAATGGCCCTTCTGCTTCTGAACACCCCACATCTGTCTCAGTCATTTGCTGGGTCCCTGAATCACACCTCTGTTGAGGACTATCAAAGGTTATTTAAAAGTCAGCCAGTCCCCAAAGATGGTGGAGCTCAGGTCGATGTGTCTTCTAGACAGAGCTCCCCATCAACCAGCCCCTCATGCTTGTCTCAGTCCTGCAAGCCCAAGTTCTGGAACATTCCCCTGCCCAGTACAGTACCCTGTGTCTGAGAAAAAAAGGCACTTTTACAGGATCTGAGCACATCTGGGATGGCAGGAGGTACCTCCCCGCCCAACACTGGCACCCCACAGACGGGCTATTTAACCCCCCTCCTGATCCTCGAGAGAGAAAAAAAATCAACTATCTGAATCCATCAGGCATAGCTTTCCGCAGCCCTGTGAATTGTTGCTGTTTGAGCCAGAGGCACACATTAAAAATAAATGCTTAGTCGGAGAATATTTAATGACATGGAAAATGTTTCTATTACACTGTTGAGAGAAAACGCAGGTTACAGAATTGTATGAACACTGAGATCCCATTTCTGTAAAAAAAAATGTATTTATATATGCACTCTTTTAAATAGAGCAGGAGAATTGTGTGCCAGATATTAACAGCAATTATCTCTGAATGGTGTGCTTATGTGATTTTTATTTGATCTATTGTGTCCTTCCCTGATTTTTTCTTTCTTTCTATATATATATATTTTCATAATAGACACAATTTATTTAGTGGCCAATAAAAGGGGGGAAAACTCTCAGCAGAACTGAAGAGAAGGTGAAGAGGCTTTATTTTATTTTATTTTTTAAGGTGAAGAGGTTTTAGAAGTCTCTAAGCCCAACTTTTGCCTCTTAATGGGCCCAGTAGTGTCTGCTAAGCCCTAGCTGGTTTCCCCATTTTTCCAAGTGAGACTAGTCTATCTCCCAGGTGATATGTTGATCTCTTCTCAAAATTGAGGTGGATTCTTCCTCTTTTCCAGTGGGGTCTTGTTCACCTCCGCCATATCGAAAGGTCCAGCATCACATTGATATTTGTACAAGTAGCCATAAAACAGCTCCAAGTCACCAAACTTCACACTACTTACAGTTCTATTTCTTGCCACTGGGAGAAAATGGGTAGGAAAGGTGCAAAGCAAATAACTTCCAGACTCATCCCTGGGGGGTTGGGGGGGGGAGGCAGAGTGATAGCACATCAGTAAGGCGTTGCCTTGCATGAAGCCAACACAGAACAGATCCCGGTTCGAATCCTGGCATCCTATATGATCCCCAAAGCCTTCCAGGAGCGACTTCTGAGTACAGAGCTAGGAGTAACTCCTGAGCACCTCTGGTTGAGACCCAAACACACACACACACACACACACACACACACACACACACACACACACACACACACACACACACACGTCTCCTAGGGGGGCTGACTACAAAGATTTACCCTCAACACAGTAGAGGGTGGGGAAAACACACACAAGTCCACTATGGGGGGGGGGGAAACACAATGAGGGGAGAAACACACACAAGCCCACTATATTCGATGAGCAAAAACAGTAACTTCAAAAGCTCAACCAACCTCAACAAGCCCTGCAGATCCTGAGAAGACTTTAGTGACATCAGGGTGAGGAGGTTTAATAAGCTCATAGAAATGATGGTACAGAGAGTCAGCAAAGCACAGAGATGTAGGTAGGAGAACCAAAATGAGAAAACTCCATTCATTTGAGGGACCCAGCAAATGACTGAGACGGATGTGGGGGTGTTCGGAACAGCACAAATAACAGGCAAAGGAAGAGTCTAGGGGCATGCATGTGTCGTTTTGGTGAGAATGTACCTCAGGCTTCTTGCCTTTCTCTTCATTTCATGTTCTAGTACTGGGGTAAGCCTGGGGTCCCCAACTTGTTGGGGCTCACATAAATTGTGGAACAGGGGCAGAGCATGACACACCCTTCTCCTGGGCTTAGAAAACACCAGCGCATGTAGTTTGGAGAACAGGGTTGGGTGTTAACAGCAGCTGACTGGGTGCAATCGAGGACTGAGCTAAGTGTTAATTAACCCCAAAGTGTGATGACAGGGTGTGGGGGGTTCTGGTATGACTGTACTGGCAAATGATGCTTTTTCTCGTGTTCTGCTTGCTTCCATGTGCTCCAGGGGACACCAGCCTTTGGTCTGCTCTAACCTCCACCATCCACCTTCCTGTTCAGTCACTGTTATAAAATAAAAATATAAATATAAAGTCCATGAGTTGGGTGAGGCTGCCCAAGGTACTGTGTTTCTAACCCCTCAAGCAGACGGGTTTGATATGATAGTAGTGGTGAAATATACACAGCAGTCAAAAAAGATATTCATTGGAGTCAGCTTGCTTTATTTTTTCACAGCCTTTCTCCACCATAAGTCTTTCTGCCATGTCTGCCTACCTTCCATCTGCTTTCCCTGATGAGCTCTGTATCTAGCCCCTAAGCAGACTCCTTTCTTTATTATATAGAACCCCACCCACTAGGGTGGAGCAAGATCCAAGGTGGCATTTACATACCAAAAGAAGGAAAGAAGGAAAAAGAGAAGTTAGGGGAAGGGCCTTTGTTAGGACCAGGCTGGGGTGCAAGGCAGAAGCCAGAAACATGGGATCCAGTGAGCAATGGTACTGTCTGCCATTCATTGCTTTATCCACAAGAGCCACCTTCCTGCCTGTCCCTGCCTAATGTGTCACAGTCATTTTAGAGATAGCAATGTAGGTTTTATTGAAAGAAGCCAAGGCAAGAATTTTGCACCCAACAGCCACAGGCAGAAAAGTCCAGCTCAGTGCGGAGAGACTGCAGGTCTGAAATGGCTATCGTCCCACAAGGCAGGCAGGAATACCCCAGATCTGAAGCTGGTGGAAGAGAGGTGAGGCCTGGGTTTACCACAGCAGATTGTGGAATGTAACCTGGGCCCCAGCTGCTGCTTTTTTCCAGGGCATTTGGGGGCACTGTTTCTCAAGAGCAAAGAACCCCTGAGTCTTTCCTGCTGGGAGCTGGCAAGTCACAGGTGTCAGGGGTCAAGGTATTGAGTGCTGTGGGTTGAGACTTCGAACTCAGTTTCTACACTGTCTCAGAGTGGGGTGCTGGTGTCGGGACTGGGGACTGCGTGTGCTGAGGAGGACAATGACAGTACTTGATCCTCTTTCCTTCAGCTCTGGGGGGAGATGGTTTCTTCTAGATCCTCCAATGGAGTCCACAAAATGTCACCCCCCTTCATCCTCCTCTTCTACCTCTCCAAATCCAGTGATTCAAGTCTCCTTCAGCACCTCAATCTTTTCAGTTTTGTTTTATTCTTGGAATTTCTCAGTGGCTCGGCAGTGTGTTGGTGCATTTTACAGTCATAAAAAAGAATATTAATGTGACGTGGTGGGAGACGGTGCTCACTGTGCATTCGGTGGGTGAAAAATAGCGCATGTGTCAACATGTTCAAGGCCCAAGAAGCGAGGGCCATGATTCAGACGGCGCTTTCTGGAAGCACCGTATACATTTCAATTCTTTATGTGGGGAACTTAATGAGTTTGGATTCTCTGCCTCATTGGTCATCATGCTAGGAAATACAGCAAGGAAAAAAAAAGCACAACTTGCCCACATTTAAACTTTAAAGGCACCAGATCCGTAAAACAAACTGAACAGAAATGATGACTGAGATTTAGGGACAGAGTGGTTTAGGAATTGAATTTCCCTCAGATACTCTAGGTTTGTTACAAATTCCCTCCAATTAGGAAGGTGTGCATGGCTGTGAGATGCAGGCACATTGTTCCCACTGGAAGAACCTAGAAATCACAAAGATGGGTGGGTGGGTGAGCTTCATGATTGACTGGATAACGGACTAAAGGCTGGCTGGAGATATGGCTCCAAGGGCTGGAGCACAAATTGACTGCTGGACATCCAGATTCAATCTCCTGTACCATGTGATCCCCTGAATGTCCACCAGGAATGACCTATAAAGCATAGAACCAGGAGGAACCCAACACCACTATGGGGTATAGTCCCCAAGAGATAAATTGAGATAATCCAAAGTCTCTCCTGAGTTTCTCTGAGTATGCCCTAGTGCTTCAGAGTTGAATCAGATATTAAAACAGTGTCCATGCAGCCAGAGTGATAGCACAGCAGGGAGGGCATTTGCCTTGCACATGGACAACCTGGGTTCCATTTTCGACATCCTTAGTGTCTCCTGAGCCCATCAGGAATAATTTCTCAGTGTAGAACCAGGAGGAACACCCAAGCACCACTGGGTGTGGCCCCCAAACCAGAAACAAACAAACAAAAATAAAAAACAGCTGCATCTGGCCCTCTGAGATGAGAAGGCAGCTGAGAGAAATGAAAAAGAACAACAACAACAAAAAAGAAATGAAAGAGAACATTCGAAAAAACTGAGGAGTCCAGAATGGCTGTGTGTCAGTCGTAGTTTTGATGGCGAAGACGACCCTTAATGTGTGTGTCCACCCCTCAGGCTCTGCTGGGCTTGGACAACCCTCTGGATATTGTCTCCTGTGACCTTCTGTCCTGGTGGCTTGGATCTCACCACTGTAAGCATTTCACAGAGCAGAAGACAAGGTTCTAAAATGTCTCCAACTTAACCCCCAGAAAGAGGCTGAGCTAGGATGTGCTCCTGAGAGCCAGGATGCCTCAACCCTAAATCCAGACAGGGCCTTGGGGTGGGGCTGCACCACTGGCACCTGAATGGATGGGCCACAGATCAGTCACTGATTCAGCACGAAAAGAGAAGGAAGTGGAATGGAAGGATGAGGGACAGTGGGGCATAATGCCGGGAGAAGACAGATGTCCCTGCGTCCTCTGTGTGTGTGTGGGTGGTCCCATTGGATCCTGGTCGGCCCCTGGGTCAGAGAGAGGCAGAACAGGGCTTCTGGATTACCCACTGGGGAAGGTGTGCATTCATCTTACCTTGAATCCTGGGCTTCATCTACTGACGATCATCTCTTTCCCTTTGCGACACTAGCAGAATTAATCTGATACAATATCTGGGTCATTTGAGTAACCAACGTAGCTGTGATATTCTCGGGGTAAAAAAGACTCAGGATTGGGTCACAGCTGAGTTGGGGAATGAGGAAATGGGTCCAGGAGGTCTCTGGGTTGTCCCCACCCCCATCCCTCTTGGAGATAAGGGGATTCTCTCTCTCCTTGCTTGTTCACCTTTCTAAGAAATTAATATTTTTAAAGGCCAAACTTGTGGCTTCATTTTTCATCCTGACAGCTTCTAAGATGTAGATAGATTTTTGCATCAGATTGGGTTTTCTCCCCGTCCCTTTTGTTTGGTTGAGTTTCATTTTGTTCCACCAGCACTTGGCATGGGCCAATGAAATGCCTGTTTGGGTGTGTATAGATGGGGGTTTGATTAAAACACAAAGTTCTTCGGAGAGCTGAGTATCCTGGAGCCTGGTGCTGGCCCTGCAGCTGAAAACTCTCAGGGGGAGACAGAAGAGGGCATTGTCTGCGGTTATGAAAAAGCTTTGGGGGTGGGGGAAACCTTGGTGATCAGTCCTTCCCCCAAAATACCTATAAGTAAGAGAACAAAGAGCAAGGGGTGTGTACCCAGGGAGGTGCCTGAGGTTGGGGTACAGGGGTTGAACAGAGTCAAGAAAAAGAAAGCAATATTGAAAGTGTGAGAATCTACAGAAGTATTCTTTTTTTTGTTTGTTTGTTTGTTTTTTTGGGTCACACCCGACATCGCTAAGGGGAGTTACTCCTGGCAGGCTCAGGGGACCATAGGTGCTGCCGAGGATTGAACCAGGCAAATGCCCTTCCTTATGTGCTATTGCTCTGGCCCCAGAAATATTCTTACCACTGAAATGTGCCCAGTGGGGTGTTCGCACTGGAATGTCTACAGACAGGGTCCTTCTAGGAGGTCAACTTTAGCAGGAATTCCAGTGCAGGGCCTTAGAGCAGGCTTGATTTGCTTCTTAGAAGCCCAAGGACATGAGAAGGTCACTCACTGCCTGTGGTGTTGATGAACTGCATAGAGTCATGAATGACTAGACAGTTTGAGACAAGGAATGATGCAGGCATATTTGTGGGGGATGCCACAGACCCTAACCAGCATGATCCTGTTTGCTGGTCATTCATCTGCAACCAAGGCCTGGTCCACTGGGCAGGAAGAACCCCATGTTGGCAGCAGGGCCCCAAAAGATCTGGGCTATATGTATGCAGCAGGTTTGTGCTGTCTCCCACCCTGATCCCTCTGCCCCATGTTCACCCCTTGAGACTAGAGCATCTGGAAATTCTCCTCCCTCTTCAGCACTCAAAATTTAGTCCAAATGTCTTCCTATATGCCCTCCTTTAGTATCCAGCCTGCCTGATTGTAGGGTCCCTCTGTCTCCTGAGTCCTCCTTTCTCTACTGCTCTTCACTGCACCAGTTTCCACTCCTTGACCATAGAAAGATGCAGGCTCACTTCCTAGGTTGGCAGCATGAGGTCAGAGCCACAGCTCTACTTCTGGTAGGAGCACTACTTCCTATCCCGCACTTACAGAGAACCAGGCTCTGTGCTGAGCCTTTCACAAGTGTGATCTCATTTATTCTCACTGCTTGGAGATGAAGGCTTGTTCCCATTTTACAGCCAAGAAAGCTGAGAACAGAGCTTGTGTTTCTAAAGTCAAACAGGCTGAATTTGAGCCCAGGAGACCTCAGATTCCTGAGTCTATCCTGTCCCAGGCTCCCTCGTGCCTTTCCAAATCCACCAGCTCTTCCTGGAACAGGCCAGCAAGAATCATTTTCCTTTTTTTCTACTGATCATTCACCTAAGTTTTCTGCACTTCAGTGCAGTGAAGCGACTTAAAAATCAGCCAAGCCAACCTCCTTCTATTACAGAAGAAGAGAAGGAACTCACTCTCAAGATGCCTGGGCCTGTCAGCCACAAGCCCAGTACAGAATTTGGGTAATATCTTCCAGCCATCTTCTTGTCTCATCAAACCTTATGACACCCACATGCATTTTTCTGCTAGTACAAGAACGGCGGGCATAGCAGACACACGTGGGCAGTGTTTGGTCTCAGTTCCTTTGTGTAGTGCAAACACGATTTATTTCTTCACATTCCTGTCCCTGCGATATTGCTTTTGTTCTAATCACTTCTGCAACACACAGGCGGAACTACTCTCTCTGGGTGTCAGTACACAGACATCAGAGAAACTCCTTCCCAGGCCCACTGTGCTGGGAGTTTCATTAAAGAGCAGAAGACCCGTCACGTAGCCCAGATACGTTGAATTCCCCGTCTTACATCTGTATCTTTTCAGGAGCTGCTTCTTCTGCGATTTCACACACAGCAATCACAATGTCAAGACAGAGGCAAATAGAAATAGAACAGTGAATATGTAGAATTCTGCCAAGCTGTGTTTTTTCTGAGTCTGGTGAAGAAAGACACTTGCCATTTATCGAATCCGGGTTACATAGGAAAACAAATTGATGCTGCAGTGTGTATTGTGTGTGTGTGTGTGTGTGTGTGTGTGTGTGTGTGTGTGTCTGTGTTGGAGGGGGTGTCACTTAACCAATTCTAGATTAATAGAAATAGAGAAGGAAAGAAGAATGGAATGGCTCTTGCCTTGCTCAGCCCCTCAGCTAGGGCTGTTTATAATAAAAGAGACACGAAGCAAAGTAGTGTAAGGTTAGCCAGCAGGGGGACAGATGGACAGACATGCAGACATGGGTAGTGGCAAAGGTGCTGAAAACCTCACAGGGCAAGGGGAGTGCTCACGAGAGAAGATGAAGGTGACGGGGAAATGTGGTCTCAGTAGGGACCCACGTTGACATGCCAGTGGTCTTTAGACTGGCTTAGTAGAGAAGTAACAATCACCCAACAATTGTTTTTGTTATTGCCAACAAAAATGTTTATAAGTAATGGGGGGAGAAACTGAAATGTTTAACAATAGGGATTTCCAAGGGGAACAGACAACCTCACAAACATTATAACTCTGGTGATGGGACTCATAGCTGGCATGTTTGAGGCCCTGAATTTGATTCGCCAGTACTATAGGGTACCCCTCAGGCCCAATCCTGTGTGGCCCATACCCAGTTGCTCATAATTTTTTTTTGGCTAATGGGATTACAGGTCAATTTTTTTTTTTTTTTTTTTTTTGCTTTTTGGGCCACATCCGGTGACACTCAGAGGTTTCTCCTGGCTACGCACTCAGAAATTGCTCCTGGGTTGGGGGACCATATGTGATGCTGGGGGATTGAGCCGTGGTTCATCCTAGATTAGTGTGTGTAAGACAAACACCCTACCATTCTGAAAAGTCTTTTTTTGAGGGGGGAGGTCACACCCAATGGTGCTCAGGGGTCACTCCTGACTCTGGAGCTCAGAAATTGCTCCTGGCAGGTTGAGGGACATTTTGGGATGCCGGGATTTAAACCACTGTGTGTCTGAATCAGCTGCATGCAAGGCAAATGCCCTACTGCTATGCTATCTCTCCGGCCCCTGCAGGTCAATTATTTTTATAGCTTTTGCATCTGCTGTGCTTTTGACTGTTACTACAATTCTTCTTCTTCTTCTTCTTCTTTTTGGTTTTCTTTGGCCACACCTGGGGGGTACTCAGTGGTTTCTCCTGGCTGTGTGCTTAGAAGTCATTCCTGGCAGGCTCAGATGATTCTATGGGATGCTGGAGATCAAACCAAGATCAGCTGCATGCAAGGCAAATGCCCTCCCTGCCGTGCTCCAGCCCGTTACTGCAACTCTTAATTTCTAAGAGAGAGAAAACGAACCCTTCTTCAGTGCATCAACAGCTCCCTTTCTGCATTTCAATATTCAGCGCTCACGCAGGCAAACTGTAACTGGATATTAGAGCAGCTCAGAGCTCGTATTCGAGTTTTGACTGAACACGGGAAAGAAACGATGAAGCAGAATAACCGTGATAAATGCTCCCTCAGCAAACGTGTTTACACATAATCACAGGCCTTTCGGGAAGGGACTGGAATGTGCTTTGTCCTCACCTTGCCTTGAATATATGATCATCTCTTCTGCCAGGTTCCAACATTCTTTTGCTGGTGACAAATTCATTTACAGTGTGATTCCTCAATTGGCTAGCAAGCTAGCTTGACTATTTTCAGCATAATTACAGATAATTAGGCAGCGTCTTAGACTAATGTGACTTTCCACTCACTTCAAAGAAAGTAATTTGCACTTTGAGTCTCTCTCTCTTCTCTCTCCTCTATCTCTCCTCTCTCCTCTCTCTCCTCTCTCTTCCTCTCTTTCTCCTCTCTCCTCTCTCTCCTCTCTCTCCCTCTCTTTCTCCTCTCTCCTCTCTCCTCTCTCTCTCTCTCTCTCTCTCTCTCTCTCTCTCTCTCTCTCTCTCTCTCTCTCTCTTGCGGTATCAACGTTTTGCATTTCCCCATGCCTGTCTGGCTGGGGCATGCACAGAGGGCTGTGCTGGGTGAGGTCATGGGGAAGCATTTGTCACATGACTACTGAACATTGGAGCATCCCCTTGGATGGAACATTCCAGTTGTGGCTGTGGTACATAGTGTTGAAGCATTTCATTGTCTGTGCATTTTCCATTTGTCCCTGTAAGAGCAAAGCTAACTGGGACCCTCACCCAGAGGCTTCTGTAGGGGTCCTGCTCTTATTCCCCTTCAACTGCCCTTCTCCAGAGAATCCTCAGGACCAAGGAAATGGGCTCAGCTGGGTTTCAAGGCTCCCATCTAGAGTAAACTCTGTGAATCCAGGATTCCCACAATTCTAAGTCCAAAAAGAATTTCTAGAATTCCCAGTTCAAACAGTATTCTGAATTCAAACAGAATTCACAGTCCAAACAGAATTCCAAGTCCAAACAGGCCAAGAAGACAAGCCTTTCTTGGGCCACATCATAGCGTATGTCCCATAGTGGAAGGACCTGTCTAGGGCAGAAAGAAAGGACAGTGGGAGGTATGGAGGGTAGTAGGAAATGGCCTGAGACTCTCAGGAATGGAAATAGAATAAATCCCCACTGGAAGGGGTTGTGGGCCTTCACTGAGCCCATCTTTCTACAAGGAGCTTGTGCGTTAGGAGCATGTTTCTCTAGCATGGCTGCCTTCCTTCCTGCTAGCAAGATGACACCTGACGGTCTCTCCCCATTTTTCTACCATTTAGGGGCTTCTTGGGTTTCCAAGAGACAGCTGGGGGCTGGGAAGATAGTCCTGCTAAGGAGGACTTTCCAGCATGTTCTGTAGCATCTCTGGCCTGGCCACAACTGCCTCTCCCAAGACTGAGAGAGTGTGGATACAGGGGGCACCGGAAGTACTTCAGCAGCACAAACCCAACTGTGCATTTATCAGGAGGTCCAGATGGACAACACCACCAGGCAATGCAACAAGGGACAGTGCTGTGATCTCGGTGGATGACAAGTTCTTAGAGGGAGAGAAGCTCCACAGCACCCTCTCTTCAGCCACCCCACTCCCAGTACTCCAGGCTCCACTGCCAAGAAGTCAGAGCAGGTTGGTCACTCAAATGGGACTCCCCAGGCGGGACCAGGAGATCAAGAAAAAACACTAGGTCTCCAAGTCCTATAGCCTCTGTAGCACAGACCTTGTGATTTATCTTGAAATTATCTTGCATTCTTTAAAGAGATCTCCAAAGCCCTATCTTTATTTCCCTTCCCTGCTGTTTGATTTTAGGATGCCTTGAACCCAAAGGGAGAAGCCACAATCATGTATTTGTTTTTCTTATTTGATTAAGAAAAAAAATCAGCAGATGGATGACAGGTACATGTGGAAATGATGCTTTAAGTTGAAGCAAGACTGTTAATGATTTTTGTGTTCCTGGGGGTTGCTGAGATTTTGGGAGGCCCAGAGAAGGGAGACAGGATTAGGTGGAGCCCTAAAAGTACCAGCTCAGAAAAAGCCAAGGATTCTCCCTACATGCTTCAGAGTCAGCAAGAAACTCCACTTATTTTCTACTAGCATATCTGCTTGTTCACTTACATACCTACTCACCCCTGCATTATTTTTCTCATGCCCTGTATCATCTTTGGAACTTACTAGTATCTGTTTATTTTATTCAGCTTGCCCCCATGCACTTTCTATCCTTTCTTTCTCACCTCTAGCTGACAGATCCCAGACCAGCAGATGGTGGCAGATGGTTTTGGGGGTGATGATGGGATGATTCCTGCAGAGAAGAGGGCAGCTGCTTTTCAGGGGTAGGTGGAGGAAAGTGGCTGAGGGAGACAGCACTGAAATTGGGGTTTTCTTGGCAAAGTGTGAATGAGTGAGGAGGCCTCCAGGGAATGAATATTCAGTTTTGGAGCTGGCAGGAGAGGGCTGCAGCATGTAAGGATGGTAGAGGGACACAGGGAGGGGACAAGCACACAGGGCCATCTTTTCAGGAGACATTTTGTGGTCAATGCACCTTCACTGATGGAAGGAGATGAGGCCAGGGCCTTACCTGCCAACTCTTCCCTTGTGGTTTAACCAAAAGAGCCTCATTACAGTGAAAATTAATGAGTGTTTCCCAGGAGATACCAACCTCATTTGTAAGCATCCAAGGCAGAGCATCTTCAAAAAAGTGTTTTTTTTTCCCCCTTTCCTTGACATCAGAAATCCTTAAAAATCCCCCCACACCCCCTTCTACTGTCAAGTCTTTGGAGGTACTGAGCAGGCCTAGTTGAGCTGGGAAAGAGAGCATCTTCTTAGCAGGGGGTCACCAGGGATTTAGCACCAAGCAAGCCGGAAGGAGGGCTCAGAGGCTGCAGGACTAATTAAGTCCCAATTGGGCAAAGAACATGGGTTTCTAACAGTGAGCCTGAGCTCTGTTTTAAGTACTCCCTGAGGGAGGCGAGTGGAATAAAAGCTTCATCATTAAGTATGTCTCCAATAAATGGAGTCTCCGAGTTTCTTTGAAGAGACCCATCAGCGGAGGGAATCACAAAGGATGCTGGTAAACTCCTATAAACTCTGCTGTCTTCATTGCCCTCAGCGTGGGGGCTAGTGTGTGTGTGTGTGTGTGTGTGTGTGTGTGTGTGTGTGTGTGGTGAGAACCAACATGTGGGACCCAGCCTGCACTGCCGAAGGCAACCTGGATCCTGCTGGGTTCCCCCCATCCCAACCCACCCAACACTCTGATCTTCATTTTGCAGAAGAGGATGTGAAGCATGGTCCAGAGCCATGAGCAAAGAGGGCCACACGGTGAGATATGGGGGGGCCTAAAGAGTCCCCATCGGAGGTGGCTATTCTATGCCTGATGGGGTACCCTGAAGACACAATTGGGCCTGAAAGCCGATGCTTTCTTAGCCTGGAATGCCTTTAAATTTCTGCTGTAGACCCACGGCCAGCCATAGGGGAGACACAGGGTGATGATGTTGCCAGCTCTGGCCACTAGCCACATCAATGGCCACTGCTCGTGGTACATGAATCCACTACTACCCCCGACAACCAGGCCCTTCTATCATTGCTTAGCTCAGAACCCCTTTCCCATCGCCGCTCTCTGGAGGTTTGGAGCTGGTGAATCTCCTGCACTGCAGGGAATCAGTCACGAGAGACCATTTCAGGCTTCTTCCAAGTGCCTGTTAAACCCCCCATGCTGTCTAATCAGGTTCCCCAGATGGTGCTGTGAGGGCCACCCTTACAGTAGTGGCCATCAGTAGTTCCCTTGGGTCCTCATCCACCAGATGTTGGGGTGCCTTACATCAGCTCCCTAATTTTGACAACAAGCAACAATATTTTCAAGCATCCCCCAGGGCATCGGACCACCCCCAGTTAAGAACCATGAACTGAGGTGAAAATAAAGTAATTGATGGAGCTGAATGAAGGCCAGGGATTCAAAGTGGGTGACACCCTTTGCCCCCAAGAATTCACTGCCTTGCTAAACAGAGATGAAATCTCACCAGGGACCAAGCAACCAGAAAATTATAGAGCCAGTGGGCTCAGCAGACCCTATCCCATCAGCAACGTTCTGGAGCCTCCTTATCTACCATCAAGAGAGGTGTATTATTGAAGGAGCTTCTTGATGCCCCAATTGAAGTCTCAAGAAACTCAAGTTTCCTTCTGACATTTTTAACGAGGAACCATAGTTCTGTTCACTCACCCTAGGAAATGTCCTGTCTTATGTCTCCCAATAGCATCAGGAGGGACAGAAGTCTTTGATGCATACCAAAATGTCTGTTAATGAAGGATTCGTTAACCTATTGATCTATCTGGGTGTGGGGGGGTTGCGGTGGGGGACTTACTGCATGCCCCACCTCTTGCTAGACCCCAAATGGAAGGTGTTGGAAGCTTCCAGAAAAGTGATGTTTCACTAAATTTAGGCGTGGAGGGTGGTGGCTGGGGTGGCTAATGTCTGTAGAAGCCTAAATTCCCAGAACCTGGGGATGGTCTTTTTGGAGGGAAGTAAGGTCAACTGATCTACTCTGAGTCCTTCTAAGGAGGAAATGACAGGAAACAGAGTGGTAGCTGGGAGAGGCTGTGTGAAGACCAGCAGAGGCTTCTATATATATATGGAAGACAGACTCAGGGACCTCCAGATTGTGGAGCCAAAATAGATGACGAGGGAATCTTCCAGAACTATCAGAGGGGACACAGCCTGAAGATACCTGGGTCCTCCACTTTCGGTGCCTGAGCTTGTATGGAATTGATTTCATTCGATTCTGAACTACTGGCCTCCCTCCCTCCTGCCCTTGCTTGAGGGATCGCTGGAGGCACATGGCCTTAGGCATCCCCTGAAAGGCCCAGTTTAGGAACCACTTTCGATATAGAAGGCTGAGGGGTATCTTGATTTAGAGCAGGCTGTGGGCAGTCTGGTGTGGGGAGTAGGGCAGACGGTCTGGCCAGACATTCGTGCGTGCAGTGAGCACCAGGGAATGTCTTTCATCATGGCATGTCTTTCATCACAAAACGCTTCATGAAACTGTGAATGCTCTCATCTGAACCTGTCCTTCTGGTTACATGTGCTTGTAGGCAGGGAGTCTGTAGTTTAGCTCAGTGTTTGTCAAAGTGGCTGCACTGACCCAGTGGGTGCTAGATACATAGAAGAATTAAGTGATCAATATATATATAAACATATATAACATATGTTGTGATATATGTATATATAAATAAGATATATATCTATTTTCTGCAAAGGCAGTGGTAGGGGATTCAATTAAAAATAAAAAAGTCAAGTACTGGAGTGAAACATGCACCATGATGTCTTTAGTTCATACTGTTGTATGAGATCTAGTAGAGATCTAAAAAAGTGATTGTGAGGAAATCCTAGTTCTTATCATAAGGAAAAAATACTTTTATTCCCAGGGCAAGAGATATAGCACAGCAGGGAGGGCATTTGCCCTGAATACAATCAACCTGAGTCTATCCTCAGCATCCCATATGGTACCCCCAGCCAGCCAGAAATGATTCCTGAGCATAGAGCCAGGAGTAACCCTTGAGAACTACTGAATGAGGACCAAAAGCTAAAAAAAAAAAAAAAAAGGCAAAAAGACCTTTAAATGGACAACATACAAATTAAATGTATTCTGCTAATTGCTTGGCTATATATATATATATATATATATATATATATATATATATAAACCTATGTTTTAATTGAAAAATTATATATACACATACATACACACCGTATTTTCTGGCGTATAAGACGACCCCCTAATTTTTCAATTAAAACATAGGTTTAGGCCTATATTCGCTGAATCAGACAGAACGTTCCTGTACTGCAACTGTATGTACCACAGTGAGCCAATCACAAGCAAAGGTTCAAAGGTTATACTGTAATAGACTTCCTCTCTGACTCTGGCCAATCTGAGCAGGCTTTTTACAGTGTAGATTCGGGTCCAGAACATTGTCTAATTTGCATGCATAAAAAGCCTGCTTGGATTGGCTGAGTTAGAGAGGTGGTCCTAGCAGCCTTGAGTGATTGGTTGGATCGATCCTGCGATCGAGTTGGAAAATTAGTTTTGTGGCAAAATTCAGACAATTTTTGTTTAGCGGCATATTGAAACATTTTTGGGGATATACTAGGTGTATAAGACGACCCCCCAATTTTCGGTTGACTTTTGTTTCAAAAGTCATCTTATACGCTGGAAAATACGGTATATATGTACATATATGTAAAATAATAGTACTGTCTTATCTTAAACTCATACATTACTACATGCCAATTGCATCCCAATAAAACAAGGCTAAAGGGGCCGGCAAGGTGGCGCTAGAGGTAAGGTGTCTGCCTTGCAAGCGCTAGCCAAGGAAAGGACCACGGTTCGATCCCCCGGCGTCCCATATGGTCCCTCCAAGCCAGGGGCAATTTCTGAGCGCGTAGCCAGGAGTAACCCCTGAGCATCTAACGGGTGTGGCCCGAAAAACAAAAAAAAAAAAAAAAAAAAAAAAAAAACCAAGGCTAAAAACCATGGGGAAAAAAAGGTGGTGGTAGGCCAAGGGCACATAAACTTGAGTTGTCTGGAAGTTTCTCTTCTGATCTCAACTCGTCTAAGGGGAAGCTAACTGCAATGATCTTGGGTCCACAGCTGATTCCTTCTACAACAGCCTAGGGAGATGGGGCTTGAATACCAATGCCCCGATCTCTTCCTTTTCTCTATAAAATCACCACACACAGGCCAGCCCATTCCCTGAGGATCTCATTCCTTGTGCAAATTCCTCTTCCATAACTCTATTTTGCCCTTGGTGTCTAAGTTTAGATTCTGTTGCCTGGGTAAACACTCCCCCACAGTCCTTTCAATGGAGAACTGCAGTTTTTCTCTCTCCATGAACTCAGCAGATGGTGGGTCTGTGCTAACAGGTCAGTCCTGTCTCTAGCTTCTGAGCAACTGTTGCTGGGGATGAGGAGGAGGACATTGTAGACAGCCTGATGCCTAAGGTCTGGCAAACAGGACAGATGGAAATAACCTGGATACCAACACATTTGCACACAATCCAGGCAGTCAAAGCCAAAGCCAAGCCTCCTTCTAATGTGTCCAAATTTGTGTCCCCAGGGCCACTGGCACATTTCTTGCTCAATATGCAAAAAATCAGCAGGTAGTCCTGGACCCTGCAGGGGCCTGACAACAGCCCAGTGCTTATTCTCCAATGTGTTTAAAAAACATCTTAACGACAGGCTAAGTGGTTTAGAGAGGACATATTTTTACAACACAGTAACATCAACATTTATTATTTGGGTCATAACTGGCAAAGAAAACAGACTCCCCATTTCGGCAACAAAATTAAATTCCAAAGGAAATAGAGATAGAGGCACAATTTTGAATATAGTTATGGCATAAAATCATATTGTTGTGGAAATATGGTGATGGGGGAATAGATAGAAAGAAAACGATAATGGCCTGACCAGATATTCCTCAGAGAGAATCTCTTCTAGGTGTCCAAATTGGTTTGATTTTTGTTTTGTTTTGTTTTTGGGTCACATCACACCTGGTAATGCTCAGGGATTATTCTTTTTTTTTTTTGTGGTTTTTGGGTCACACCCGACAGTGCTCAGGGGTTATTCCTGGCTTCACGCTCAGAAATTGCTCCTGGCAGGCACGGGGGACCATATGGGACAACGGGATTCAAACTGATGACCTCCTGCATGAAAGGCAAACACCTTACCTCCATGCTATCTCTCCGGCCCCAAGGGATTATTCTTGACTCTGCATTCAGTAATCACTCTTGAATGGCTCAGGGGACTTAATGGGATACCAGGGATAGAACCTGGGTTTGGCAACATGAAAGGCAAACACCCTCCCTGCTGGACTATGTCTTGTTCCTGTTTGCTTGTTTGTTTTGGGGGGCCACATCCTGCAGTGCTTAGGGGTTACTCTGAGATTATTCCAGGTGGTGCTCAGAGGGACCCTTTGGGATACTGAGGATCAAACCTGGGTTGACTGAGTGCAAGGCAAATGCCCTCCCTGCTGTCCTATCTCTCCAGCTCTTTTATTCTTTTTAAGATGAGTAAATGCATGTTTGCTTTCCCATGATTTGATTTTTCTATAGATAGAATTTTCCTTTGCAGCATTGGAGCATGAGGAATTACCTCCTTTGCATGTTTTTTTTTTTCTTAGTTTTGAAGTACCTCTGCAGGGGTACTCAGGTGCCCAAGGACCACCTACCCCTGAAGACACTCAACCAGAGGATTTAGTGTTGCAGAAAAGCAGCTCACCCATGCATTTGCACTGGCATTGACAAGGCCCTGGGCCAGTAAATCAGATCTATTACTGGTTATTTTTAAAAACCGCACCATTTGTAGAAGAGATATAAAGCAGCAAAACATCAGTGAGAGATCATCTTTTTCTTTCTCTTTTGCACCTCCACAAACAGCCTTGAACAACTCTATCAAGCACGAAGGCTGTGTTACTATTGTCTTAAGGACAGCAAGGCAGAAAGGACAGCAAGGTGAAAGGCAGTGCCCTAGTGCTGTTTAAAGATAGTAACCTGTATACAGGGACCAAATCCCCGTCCTTTGGGCTACAGGTGGAGACTGAGATCCTGGATGTCTCAAGCCTCAGACAATGAGAATGAGGTGCCATGGGGCTGAGCAGTGAGTCTGTCCAGAGCCTGCCAAGATGAGATAGGTGATGTAGCATTCAAAACAAGCTCAAAGGGATAGTTCCAAGAAACTGAGGCAGACAAAGTGGCAGTGGGATTCTTTTTATGACTCAGAAGAACCATTTTTACCCAGGTCAGTGTACCCTGAGGGAAAGAGAATCATCAGGACCCAGGTGAGGGGAAGGGGTCTTCCAGCTACACAGTCCCCCCAAAACTGAGGCCGATAGAAAGAATGGCAGTAGGCTCTTCTTTGACTCAGCCCAGGTCAGTGTGCCCTGAGAAGAGCATGGTCACTCTGCTTCACTTTGTGGCTGAGGATTTCTTCTAGTCAATGAACTCTGCCACAATACATAAAAAACACCACCACATTGCAAAGCAATGCAGAACCCCACCACACTTAGTGAGCGAAGAAGTATAGCCTCTCTGATCGGGACCATAGAGAGGAAATGTTGAGGATGTTCAAGAAACTCATAGAAACCATGAAACAATAGCCAGACTCAAGAGGATATGAAAGTAGAAATGAGAAAACTTCAAACAAAAGAAGCACAAAAGGTTTTGTGTGTGTGTGTGTGTGTGTGTGTGTGTGTGTGTGGAGAGTGAACTAGAGTGATAGCACGCACAGCAAGGAGGGTGTTTGCCTTGAATACAACCAACTCTGGTTCAATTCCTGGCATCCCATATGGTCCCCTGAGTGCTGCTAGGAGGGATGCCTGAGCACAGGGCCAAGAGTAACCCCTGAGCTCCAGGTGTGGCCATAAAAAAAACCCCCAACAAAATAAAAACAATAACAAAAGGATGTATGTGTGTCTTCAGGCAAAATGAGCCCACTAGCTTTTCTAATCTGAACTTCTCAACTACTCTCACATGAAGTCTCAGCCTTTCCCTGCAGCCAGCACTCTGTAATTTAACACCACATGTGGCCACTCTTGGGACAAACAGAGAGGTAACATGCTCACTAATAAAACAGAGACAGCATCACGATTCCTCATCTGGCATTTGGTACAGAACAGGCTTGAGAAAAGAACATTTTTCAGTGTGTGCCCTCAACCGGGCCTCTGATGCACTAGGGAGTGAGGTGTTCAGGGTGCAAACAGACTTGTGGTCCCTGGAGACTCAGAGCATCACTGGAGACACAGCTCAGGCAGTGGCAGGGACAGCAGGGCTCAGAGTGCAGCCCAGAAATCCCATGGGGGTGAGTGGGTAACATCCTAGGTGGGGAGAGACACGCTGTCCTGGACCAGCAGTCAGTCTTAGCAGTGACAACTTCCCAGCACCCAAAACCAGTCCAGCCCTGTGGGAGTTGAGCTTCAGCAATGAGCTGGGCAGAGGGAATTCTTCCACAAAGATGAGGATATGAGTTGGAAGAAACCGCTGAATGGAAAAGTCATGTCCTGGCAGCAGTCTTAATTTTGCAGTTTAGAACCTCTCTAAATACAAGGTTCCCTTTAAAATGTGATTAACGGGGGCCGGAGAGATAGCATGGAGGTAAGGCATTTGCCTTGCATGCAGAAGGACGATGGTTCTAATCCCAGCATCCCATTATGGTCTCCTGAGCCTACCAGGAGCGATTTCTGAGCATAGAGCCAGGAGTAACCCCTGAGCGCTGCCAGGTGTGACTCAAAAACCAAAAAAAAAAAAAGATGTGATTTTATGATTAACCCCTAAATCTCCCTGCCTTTGGAAAGGAGAAGAGCCAGTTGGGGAATTGCTCTTGAGCACAGCAGAGTCTGATTTAGAGGGAAGAGATGAGCCTGCAGGAAGCTGCTATTACAATGAAAAGTGTTTCGTTATCACTGCGGTTAGGAGGATCATTCAGGGGATCTGGGCATCAGTGATTGAGTGATGGAGCTGTGTGTGTGTGTGTGTGTGTGTGTGTGTGTGTGTGTGTGTGTGATATGTGGTGTGCAGAGGTGTGTGTTTTTATGGAAAGCAATTTTATGGCTTTGACAGGCTGGTCATTAAGCCTATTGGGAGCTAGTGAGGGCAATTCTGGATTCCCATCCACTGTCTCAATGCCCTGGCTTCAATCATGGGGGACAATTCTGATTCTGGCCCAGACAAGCTGCCTAGACCCAAAGAATGTGGACTCAGGGAGCGGGGCCTACAGATGTCTTCCAGGACTCAGTATGGTATGATGGAAGAAAGCACAACCTGAGGCTGATCCAAGCTGGATCCCTGGGGACCCTCGAAGGTCAGCAAACCATATAGGGCAGTGACAGTGAGGCTGATGCCAGACTGGGGGCCTGGACAGGCTCTTGAGGTTCTCATGGGGTGCTGCGCTGTCTCGACGGATGCTGATGCTCACTTATAAAGAACATCGTAAAATGAGACAGTTATTGGCCACGGGCCATTGCTATGCCTCTGTAACTCAGGAGTGTCACAGCTTTACACGATGAAACGTGGGCTGCTTCCAGGGAATCGGCACAGCGGGGCCTTGGAGCACCCCCTGAATGAGCAGTATCAGGCTCAATGTCTGCAGGGGGCGCTGTGAACCCCCTGACCTTCCATGCTTCAGACTATGTGTGGCTACTCACCCTATGGGGCAGGAAAGGCCTCAAAACCATGTACTTGCCATGGGGTGTGGCTGATTGGCATCTGTTGGCTGGCAGCACCCAGCATGGGAGGCTAAGGTGTATGGACAGGTGGGGAACTGCCAGGGAGGACTCTGACCCCAGCCTGGACATTGTCTCCACATTCCTGCTCAGGCATTCCATGACCAGTGCCACTTTGCAATCAGGTCCTTTGCTCTTCATGCCCACACTGATCAGCCCATATGAGACCAGATCCTGTGACTCACTGGAGGTGGGCTGAGGGCTTAGTCTTGAGACTGAGGCTAAACTCTACAGTGATGTTAGCTGGGGTCCTGAGAAAGATGAAGGGTTGAGGGGACTGTCCTGACTAGTGCTGCCTGACACACGTGGGAACAGGGGACCCTACTAATAGTTGGACAGCATCTGTCAATATACTTCTATCCTTTACCCCTCTCTAGGCTGACTTCTTGCTCTCCAGTTCCTACAACACATCTTGGATTAGAGGTCTGTACTTCACATTTTACTGTCACTTTTAACACCTTAAAATCCCAGGGTCACCTAAGAATTCAGGATTTGGGGGAGCAGAGCATTAGGGCAGTGGGGAGGGCATTTACTTTGCATGTGAACAACCAATCTAATTTCTAGAATCCCAGAGGGACCCTCAAGCACTGCCAGGAGTCATCCCTGAGTGGAAAGCCAGGAGTAGCCCTGAGCATCACCAGGTATGGTTGCAAAACAACTAAAACAAAACAACTAAAATAAAAACTGCAAAGAACTAATTTAGTGCTGGAGTTTGCCCAGCCTCTTTCTGTTCTGTTTTTAACCACAGAAGAAATGAACAACCTCTCTCTTTAGGGATATCAGAGTCCCTCACACCACCAAACCCTTAACTGTTTCTTGTTTCTCACCACTTCTTTGGCCCTTGAGCACTGCCAATCCCACAAAAACTCAATTCCTTGAGGACTTTGTCTCAGACTCCTGCACCCTGCCAGCTTTCTCTTTTGTCCCCCTACCTCAGCTCAGTTGCAGTTTTGCCTTCACTGTCTCTTTCCCACACACTTTGAAGTTTCATAGAAGCAGCCTCTTTAAATAGCTCTTTTCAGACATTTTAGGAAAATGTTAATTCATTTTTAGCCAACTTCTCTGGGTTCCCGATCAAAGGGCCTCTCCACCTGTGTCTGAATTTAGTCTAATATTCCAAGGTATTCTAGTGAAAGGGGCTAATTTCTGCTCTCAGTGGTTCACTCCCTAAAATTCTTTCAGTGGCAGAATGTAAAAACTGTGACAAGAAACTCATCTTCCTGTGAGTGTTTACTTTCTTAGCATTAACTCCCGTGGAGTCTCTGAAATATTCCAGGCGGTGGGATGGTTCTCCAGAGGTTCCGAGTTGGAGACTGCTGTGAGTCTGCAGGTTTGCAAATTGCCTTGGAAAGGCCTCTTGGCTGTGCTGGGCATTCATGCTGGCAAACTAGCAGCCTTGGATTTTCAACATGTCCAGTTGCTTTACAATGCCATGCACCACTCTCCCAGTACCCGACTATCCCCCAGGGCCTGGCCAAGGACAGTGTAATAAAGGGTAGTGACACTGGGACCCGGGATCAGCGAATTCACACTCTATGTTAGGGCTCTGCACTGCTGAGCTATGTTCCCAGGTTCCAGCCACCTCATTTATAAAATAGAAATAACCAGAGTCTGTCCATTGTTCCTGCTGGGAATATTTCATGGGCCAGTCTAGTGCTGTTTGGAGGTGGGAAATGTGCCTGGGTGAAGAGTTTTGGACATGGGATGACTAAGCTCAATCATGTACACTTTGGAACTAAGGATAAAATGAAAACCAACTGTGTTATGAATAACCTTATAAGCCACTTTGTTTACTTTGTTAAATAAAGTAAACGAAAAAAGGTGAAGGGTCCAGAGTGATAGCACAGTGATAGCACAGTTCAGGAATGAGAAGTAATTTCTGGGCTAGGAGAAACCCCTGAGCACTGCCGAGTGTGGCCCCCCAAACAACAACAACAAAACAAAAAAGGCAACCCCCCATAAAAACCAAATGCCAGTTCTACCTAGATTTCCCTAGCTTAGTGGAGTTCTGGCTGTTGGACACCCCAGTGCCACCCAAACTCAGCTCAGCATCACTCAGGCCTTTGCATTTTTTCCCTATTTTCTCCGATATGTTATAGGTCCCATTGTGTCTGCTGAAGTTACAGCAGAGTGAGCAGATGCATAACATGCTTGCCTGGTACATGGCTAATCCTGTTCTTCCCTCTGAGCAAAGTCAGGAGAGAGCCCCAAGCACAGAGTCAAGTGAGTCCCGAGTTCTTCTGGTTGTGACCCCACAAACAAAAACAACCAAACAACCCCCACATAGAGCTGCAGCCAGATGATCTGTTATTAATTCTCAACACAGCACCTGAGAGAGGCTGTTCAAAACTCCTTCTGGGGTCAGAGTGATAGTACAGTGGGAGGGCATTTGCCTTGCATGGGGCTGGTCCGGTTTCAATCCGGGAACCTAAGGTTCGATCTCTATCATCTCATAGGGTCTTCTGAGACTGCCAGAAGTGATGATCCCTGAGGTCAGTGCCAGGAGTAACTCCTGAACACCGCTGGGTGTGGCCCTCAAACTTACTAATCGACCAAACGAAAACACCTTCTGATCAATAAAACTTCGCTGCCTTTATAAGGAGTGTGGCAGCAATGCTGAGAGCTGCCTTCATCTGAGCAAGCAGGTCCCAAGGTGGCAAATCTCAGCTCCGGAAAGAGCCCATCCTACTAGAGGGGCAGCCTTTAGCCTCTGCTTGTGGCACCGTCAAGAATTGGCCCCTCTCTTCCAGCCATCACCCGGAGAACGTGCCTACAGCAGTACTGCATGCAGTCCGTTTGACATACGCACCATGTTCCAAGTCACATTTATTCCATGAAAACACAGAATTATCAAGGGATTGCCACATTTGATCAAGGGGGATCAAGCCGCACTTGGTGTGTTTGAGGCCTGGTCAAAAGTAATTTATTTTGAAGGATTTTTTTTATAGCTACTTAGGGCTGAAGAATGAAAATAGCTGGCATGTGTGTGTGTGTGTGTGTGTGTGTGTGTGTGTGTGTGTGTGTCTTTTAACACTTTCTGCAAAGCGAATTTCAAGAGAAAGGAGGCCTTTGACAGCCTGCTGGGCCTATATTAGCTTCTTGGGGTACTGATACATTTTCTTTTCTTTTCTTCTTTTGGGAGGTTTTGGGTCACACCCGGCAGCACTCAGGGGTTACTCCTGGCTCTACGTTCAGAAATTGCTCCTGGCAGGCTCAGGGGACCATATGGGATGCTGGGATTCGAACCATCAACCTGCATGCGAGGCAAACGTCTTACCTCAATGCTATCTTTCCGGCCCCACTGATACATTTTCATGTGTCAGAGGGTAGTGGGTAAAGACAATGAGGAAAGTCCTGAAGGCTTGACTCCAGATCTAAGGGTCACCTGGTGCTCCTGACCTAGTGTGGAGAGAGTTTGAGGATTTAGGCAGGGCCTGAGAACTCCAGTACCCAGCCATTTAGACAGCCCCATGAGCTCCAGGCACTCTTAAGGGACAAATGACACGGCCAGTGAAAAACCACACATTCATAGTGTGGTTTGCTTGGCCAAACAGTGCATTCTGAAGAAACTACTAAGAACAACTTTGGAATTGATTTTCTTGATTCCAACAGAAATGAAAACGCCTCCAGTTTCAACCAAGGATAATGAGATAAGCAACACCCACATGCTAACTACTCATTCCCTTTGTTTGCCATGTACTTATAGAATGTGTGGCATAGTATCTACATTTCATGTGTAGAAATACCTAAAATAGACTTTTGTAATTTGTATAGACATTCAGTCTGCTGTATAGATGCAATAGAGGAGCTCTTGGTCATTGATGGAAAGCAACCCTTCCTTCCTTCCTTCCTTCCTTCCTTCCTTCCTTCCTTCCTTCCTTCCCCTTCCTTCCTTCCTTCCTTCCTTCCTTCCTTCCTTCCTTCCTTCCTTCCTTCCTTCCTTCCTTCCTTCCTTCCTTCCTTCCTTCCTTCCTTCCTTCCTTCCTTCCCTCCCTCCCTCCCTCCCTCCTTCCTTCCCTTCCTTCCCTTCCTTCCCTTCCTTTCCTTCCTTCCTTCCCTTCCTTTCCTTCCTTTCCTTCCTTTCCTTCCTTTCCTCCCTTTCCTCCCCTTTCCTCCCCTTTCCTCCCCTTCCCTTCCATTCCCTTCCCTCCCCTCCCCTCCCCTCCCCTCCCCTCCCCTCCCCTTCCCTTCCCTTCCCTTCCCCCTCCCTTCCCCTCCCTCCCTCCCTCCCTCCCTTCCTCCCTCTCTCCCTCCCTCCCAACACCCAGTGGTGCTCAGGGTTTATTCCTGCCTTGTACTCAGAAATTACTCCTGGTATGCTTGGTTGACCCTATGAGATGCTGGGGATCCCTATTGGGATGCTAGGTTAGTCACATTCAAGGCAAATACCCTATCCACTTGTGCTATTGCTCCGGCCTCTACTTACTAATTTATTTCTAAACAAAAATGCTACTTGGCTTTCATGTGCTTTTTTCATTCATTCATTCATTCATTCATTCATTCCCACCCCCAAATATTGTGACTTTCTGAGAAAAAGAATATGATTTTCCCCTTGGCATATTAAGAGCCCCTGTCTCTATTTTGGTAACTCTCTGTTGTGACATGTGGGAATGTGGAATATTGGATAAATTCTACCTGCCTTTTTAGAACAGGAAACATTGACAGTGGGCCAATTTCCTAGTCATTCAGCTCAGGGATTCCAAACTGGTTTCTATCTCTCACTTGCATCAGGGAAAATGATAGTCCAGCCATTTCTTTCACCCTCAAGAATGTCCTTTGTGGTGGAGTCACTCAAAGGACTAGACACTTGCTGGGTATCCCAGCAAGTCAATCCTGCTTACCACACCCACTTACAACCTCCTGGGCCCATGAAACACAGATACCTTTGGCTCTGCTCTTAAGATTCTGGTCAAAAAGCCTTGATGTTGGTGGGTTAAGAGAATCCTTAACCAGCTTAGTCATCTGGGTTCGATTCCAATCCCAGGAGCCTCAGAGTCTCCTGGTCACTGCAGGACAGAATCCCAGTGGTCCCAGGGCCTGACCAAAGTGACTCTGGAGTCCCCAACACCATAAGATCCAAGAAGCACTGTAGATTCACATCCTAGTGCTCACCTACCAGGTCAAGAAAGGTGAGAAGTGCCCCCAGGGCCCCTCAGCAACTCTTGGGGATTTCATCATCCTAAAGAAGTAACTGTTCGTTCCCTGTACGGGCCACGGGTATATCTTTTGGGGCCGGCGAGGTGGCGCTAGAGGTAAGGTGTCTGCCTTACAAGTGCTAGCCAAGGAAGGACCGAGGTTCGATCCCCCCCCCCCCGAGTCCCAAATGGTCCCCCCAAGCCAGGGGCAATTTCTGAGAGCTTAGCCAGGAGTAACCCCTGAGCATCAAACGGGTGTGGCCCGAAAAACAAAAACAAAAACAAAACAACAAAAAAAACCCCCCAAAAACAAACAAAAAAAAGAAGTAACTGGATTCAATATCTCAGCTAAAAATTTTTTTTGGGGGGGGGGTTGGGTCACACCCGGCAGTGCCCAAGGGACCATATAAGATGCCGGGATTCAAACCACTGTCCTCCTGCAAATGCCTTACCTCCATGCTATCTCTCCAGTCCCAGGAACCATTCTTTAAGAAAAAGTTTTTTTCTTTAAACACCTTGGTTACAAACATGATTGTGGTTGGGTTTCAGTCATATCAGATGATGTTTTTGGTTTTGGCTCACACCTGCTTAAGGCTTTATCCAGGCTCTGTGCTCAGGAGTCACGTGTGGCAGTGTTTTAGGGGATCCATTGTGTATCAGGGGTCAAAACTGTTGCTTGCAAGGCAAATGCCCTGCTCACTGTCCTATCCCTCAGGCTCTAGTTCTTTTAAGTTTTGAGGGAGGAAAGATGGGGAAATTTCAAGCTCTGAGAACTGTGGGCCTAGAGGACCAATGAGCTGAAAGATCTTTAGTGGCCATCACTGTTCTAGTTCTTCTCATATAGCTCTTCCAAGAGCATAACATCTGCTTCCCTATATACAACACACACACACACACACACACACAAACACTCACATACACACACATGAAGGGAGCTTGAGTGACTTCTCGCTGTCCCTCTCACTGTCTTTGCTCTCTTTGTGCAGAAAAACATGACCTAGCCCAGCCCCACTGGGTTAGAATACCAGCTCTGCCCTGTATCCTGGGTCCTTGCCCTTCAGAGACAGGATTTTACAACTTCACTGACTCTCTTTCATAAACACTCCTTCTCTGAAGGGCTGAAGTCAGCTGTCAAGACACCTCCAATGTCCTGAGAGCATTTTGAGAAATGCCAAACCCTTGCCAAAGAGAATCATTCTCTTAGGGGATGTGTTGTTTCCCTTGCATAGCCCATTAGACTTGATCCACTTTTCTCTACCATTTCAAGTCATGTTCTATCGTGGATGGTCAGCTAGAGGATTTCATAGGCTAAGTCCAGTTGTGGGGTGATGTATTTATCTGTCATCTAAATTCATATTTCATGACCTAGGATTTGAGCAGTGTTCTCTCTCTCTGTCTCAGAGTATTACAACAGCCAATCATGGCTTCTACTCTGAATACAAAATGTTCCTTCTTTATCTATTCAAAACCAATATCCCTAAAGAGCTTAACTATCTCTCTCCTCTCCTCTCCTTTTCTCACAGAAACAGCCCCAGGAGGAACCCATCAGAATCAACTCTGCCATCTACACAGGGAGCCGCTGGGCTGAGTCAGGAAATCCAATCTCAGTCGTGAAACAAAGCAAAACATGTTTAAAAAGACATTAGAGTTGGGATAACTACAGGCACAAAGGAGCTGTGTTGATAAGAGAGGCCAGGCTTAGGGTGTCTGTCCAACATGCCTCAGATGCTCCCAGACCACCTACCAGCTGAGTGACCTAGGTCGACTCTCCCCTTTGACCTCAGTTTGTTTCTTTAAATCCTGAGGAAAACAAGGTCTCCCAAGCTGACTGAGCGAGACTAAGAATTCATGGGAATTCATGGAGAGAATTTATTTAGCCCAGGGCTTGGTTCATACTGTGTCTTCACTAAAAGTTGACTCTTCTAATTAGCAATATTTATTATTGTCAAATAAGAACTTGGGGATACCTTGTTTGTTCTGTGATATATTTTTTGATTAACTTTTCCCCGCATTTTCTTTATAGGTTTATCATCCCCTCCCTCTTACACTGTTCTTACTTTCCCAGTGCACAAATCACAGCCATAAACCAAATCTGACCCCTGATTTGAGTTTGTCAATAAATCTTTATTGGAACCCAACCATCTCCCTTTATTTGTGGATCATCTAAAGTTCTTTGGCATAGTAAGGACAGTTTAGGAAGCTGCAGCAGAGATTGAATGGCCTCTCAAAACCCCAGCTCAAGTCACTGCTTCCAGCCCTCTCCTCACCCACAGCTGCTTCTCTGCCTAGGGCCTGGCTTGGTCACCTTAGAATACTTTGCCACTACTGCTTGAACTGTTAAGCAGCAACATGGGGTGGACAGAGCTCTCCTGGGCTCCAACTCCAGCTAGGAAAAGCAGGTAAGGGGGAGGATGTGGGAAGACCCAGAGTCTGGAATCTCCACTCTTGGGGGACCTGAAATCGGAGATCCCTAGACCACCTACACCCCAGGGACCAGCACACTCCAGCTGTGAGTAGAGCCAAGAAGGACCCACACTTTTGCACAAGCCCTTAAATTCATGCAATAGGCCACAAACTGACCCATACCAATGCCTGCACAATTCACACTCAGTACCACAAGCAGGAAGTGGTCTCACCCTTGTCCACATGCCCCAATTCCCTAGCTCTGCCTGGAAAAGCCACATGAGAACCATGGCCCTGGTACATTCCAGGGAAGTTTTGCTGTGAAAGAAGATTGCAAAAACAGAATGTGCCACTGTTTCACTGCAGATGGATTCCCCCTCCTCCTTTTAAAAAAGAATGACACTCACACTTGTCACCTGGGACTCCTGGCAGGAGAATCATCACTCGCCCAGAAGTAGATATATTGCCCCATTCTAGAAATACCGCGATAAACAAATGTTATTTAAGGAAAACATCCTTTAAGATTGCTTCTCTAGCCATCCAGGAAGACCTAGACATCCTGCGTTCTCTCCAATCCTAGTGCATCTATCTGGGCTTGTCTGGCTTCATTTGAACCTGGGGGATGGGCAGAGGCAGTAGGTATCCTTGCTTGCACCCCATGTTTATTCTAGGACACAGCCCCCAATACAGTGTGTTCTCATCTTGCCAGAACAGAGAACACGGAATCCAAGAGCTTGGCATCCAAATTCTTGCCACGTCATAATAAAAGAAATAGTCATAAAGTCTGGCAAGCCCCACTCCGCTCCCCCAAACAAGTACCCCTTTGGGCATGTAGGATATACTTTCTGAAGTTGTTTTTCTCTCTCTGAGAGGAAGTTTTCTGGGGACTGGGCTCAGGAAACCACTTTAAACTTTGTGTGCCCGAGGAGAAGAGAAAGAGCATGAGAGAGAGAAAGTTCACACTTAGCTGAGCTCAGGCTTTGCATGATCTCCAACACTGCAGAGTTCCTGGAGCATCACAGGGAGGAAGTAAAGCCCTGAGCCTAGAGCAGCCCCAAAGTGGGCTGAAAACTGTTTTCCTGTTCTTGGCCCTCTGCACAGTTGCCCATCTTATGGCAGGCCGAGCTTGTTCGTGATGGTATGTGAGGAACTGAGGAGCAAATCCAGTTTGGTCTTTGAGTCTCTGTAGCCTGGTATCTGCCAAGCCTTCATCATCCCCTCAGGCCACATGCATGTTGGTTTTGGTGATGAACAAAGGACAAGGAGATCCTTGGCCAAGTTTTATAAGCAAGAAAATTTCAGAGCTTTCAGCTATTGCTCCCAGAAGACTGGGGTATAGACAAAAGGGCTACCCCAGGTCAGAACCAATTCCCTGCTTCTGAAAATGAGGTGATTGATGTACAGGGCTTCAGGGTGCCCCTCAGAGAAATGGGGGTCACTCTCCTTTGATTATCATGGACCCATGAATGACAGGCTAAGGAAATGGGGGCTCTGATCCATGATCTTACAAAATATGTTTTCCCTCACTCAGAAAAGGCAAGAGGCAGAAAACCAAACTTGGAGGGCTGGAGAGTTGGTGTAGCAGGTAGAGAACCTGCTCTGTATATGATCGCCCTGGGTTCCATCCCCAGCATCACAGTGTTCCTTGGTCCCCACCACTAGGAGGGATTCCGAGCACAGAGCCTAAGTTCTGAGCACCACTGTGTGTGGCTCCAAACAAAAGTCAAAAAACAAAATCCTTTCCCCCAAAATAAAACAAACCCAAAGAAAAACAAAACAAAACACAGTGACAGCAGAAGAAACTAGAATTGAGGACTCAGGAAATCTTCTTCAGAGAAAAAGCAAGTCCACAGAAAAATAATTCAGAGGGCGCAAAGGAGCAAACAAGGGAAAGAATTGAATTTGGGTTGGCTCTGACTTCTCCGCCCATAAATAGAGATGCTGTTCATTGGATTTCAACAGTCATTTCTACAGCTGTTCTTTGCAAAGGTCAAAAAAAATTCATTTCCCCTGGCTGTCTTGCACATACAGACTCAAGCACCTGGATGTATTTATTAAGCCACAGAGGGGTTTGTGAAAGGGATGAGAGCCAGCTGGGAGGGCATTTGAAGAAGTAAAAATTCAAGTTTCTCAAGAGGGTGCTGTGACAAGATTTTTTTTTTTTTGTTTTTTGTTTTTTTTTTGGGTCACACCCGGCAACACTCAGGGGTTACTCCTGGCTCTATGCTCAGAAATCACTCCTGGCTGGCACGGGGGACCATATGGGATACTGGGATTTGAACCACCGACCATCTGCATGCAAGGCAAACGCATTACCTCCATGCCATCTCTCTGGCCCTGTTGTGACAAGATTTACTTGAATCTGCTCTTAAAAACATTCATTCCTGGGGCTAGAGGGATAGCATAGCAGGAAGGACACTTTTCTTGAACACTGATGATCCAGGTTCTATCCCTGGCATCCCATAGAGTTCCCCATGGGATCTAAACCACTGATACCTGAGTGCAGAGCCAGGAGGATTCCCTGAGCATTGCTAGCTGTGACTATAAAACCAAACCAAACCAAACCAAATCAAATCAACCCAAAAACATTCTACCCAGGGCTAGGGAGAGAAGCCACTGGTAGGGTGCTTGCTTTGAGTGTGGCTGACCTGGATTTGATCTTTAGCACCATATAACCATATAACCATAACATCCTCCTGAGCCCCATCAGGAGTGATCCCTGAAGAGTCAGGAGTAAGCCCCCAGCACTGCCAGGTGTGGCCCCAAACCAACCAAATGAAAACATGAAAAGAACCCATATTCTTTCTGGACACTGGAAATACTGCTCCCCATTCTGCCTTGGCCTTTAGCATTCCTGTTGTAGAACACAGCTGCTTTGTGTTTCCCATAAAACCAGGCACTGTACATACAAGTGACAGGCTTGGTTTACCCAGGCCACCAGGTGATAGTGACTGACCTGATTTTTGCTTTTTTTTTTGCAAACCAGGAACTTCTTAGCTGCAGCCAAACCACCTGATTTTTGCTTTTTTTTTTTTTTTTTTTAGCAAATCAGGAACTTCTTAGCTGCAGCCAAACCACTGACACAGCTTCAAGGTCAAGATCAGAGTTGGTGCCCACCCTGTCCTCTGCTATGGACATCTGTGAGGGCTCAGGAGTAAGACTAAAGACCCATTATCACCTTTTACCCAGTTTTCCCAATTAGCCTATGTGAGAGGGACTCTGTATTAGTCTCTTTGTGGGAGATGGGGAAACTGAGGTTGAGGGTAGACCAGTGAGCTGCCCCAGCTCTCCTGGTGTGTTGGTGGTAGCTACAGGAATCTGCTTAGTCTACAGACAGTATCCCTGCCCCTGCCTGTGCCTATTGATTAGAGGTCAGCTGGACCAAGGCCAGGATGGGCAACAAGGCTGACAAGTGAACCAGGAAGGCACAGTGGGGTGGAATAGATGAGGTTTATCAGGAGAGTCCCAAGACTTTGGGCTTTCTCCTTAGAAGGTGTCCCAAACGGAGAAACAAGGAGGACCCCAAAGGACAGCTTGACCTTTTCTCTAAAACCAATGTCATTAGTGGGGAAATCAGTTTGATGCTGCTAAATTTCAGACCCTAGGACTTAATGTCCTAGGGTCTTGTCCTCATCACCTGGTAAACTTCATCCTTCTAGATAAGCTACATTCTCTCAGTGGAGAAGCACCATCTGGGTTTCCTTGGAGGATCATTCTTTAATAGTAGACTATTTATTTACACATTTCTCCCTTTATTTTCTTCACAGCCAGTGATTAAAAATGCAAAAGGAAGAAATTACTCCAACCGAATATTTGTGAATAAACAGCTCGCAGAACTGGTGATGATGCTCCTCTCTAAAAATATCTGGTCCCACCCATTGCAACCAAGGGAGAAAATATTCCTGATGTGTGATTGAAGTGTGTGTAATTACCACCCATGTTTCAACATGAAGATTATGAGGGAAGGGTTCACATCACATCAGAGTGGCCACAGACCCTTCTGTGTCCCAGAGTACCTCAACTTGGAGTTTTTATTCCAAGACAAGGAGAGAGCAGACTAGACCCTGGTGACTGTCATATCTATCTGTCTGTGTGTCTGTCTGTGTCTCTCTGTCTGCCTGCCTGCCTGCCTATCAGTCTCTATCTATCTATCTATCTATCTATCTATCTATCTATCTATCTATCTATCTATCTATCTATCTATCTATCTATCTATCCATCCATCCATCTATCCATCCATCATTGATCCATCGATCCATCGATCCATCGATCCATCGATCCATCGATCCATCCATCCATCCATCCATCCATCCATCCATCCATCCATCCATCCATTATCTATCTATATTTTTAGACTGTTTGCCTAGATCTAGCCATTTCCCTTCAGATTCTTTCTTTTTTGGCTACATCCAGTAGTGCTCAGGGGTTATTCCTGGCTCTGTACTCAGAAATTACTCCTAGCAGGATTGGGGGAGTTTATGGGATGCCAGGGATTGAACCCAAGCATATAATGCACAAGGCAAATGCCCTCCCTACTGTGCCATAGCTCCAGCTTCTTCAGATTTTTTTCTACATTTCTGGAGCCACATATTTTCCCTTGGATCATCTTGATCAAATAATTTTTTTTGACTTGTGGCTACCCTCATCTTTGCAGGGATGCTTGCCTAAGATTAATTCACAAAGTTTTTTGGTTTCTTTTCTGACATATTCAAGGACTCTTGAATGTTTCACAACAGAAAAATGCACATAAATCTAAAAATAAGTCCTTTGGTGCCACTTGTCATGGAAAAGAGAGAACATTTCTCTATTTTCACATTGGCTTAAAAATGGGGGGCTTTCGAAAGTTTCTGAAAAACCTTTTACCAGCTGAAAATAGAAAAGAAATGACATTCACACTCATGATGCTTTTTACTGTATGTACATTTTTTTATGGGCAAGTTACCACTTTCCTCAGATTATCTGCAAGATAATACATAATGAGCTAGAGGCCAATTCCAGCAGAAACAGAAAATGCTCCGCTCACCCTCCTTGGAAAGACTAATGGCACATTCAGGATGCAAATGTGAAGATCACGTTTTTTTTTATATTTTTTTAAGGACTTCTTTTGGAAACTGCTTCCATTTTCGAAATAAATAAATTATCCCCCAAACTGACCATTAGCTGCTTGGAGTAGTTGAAAATTGTGTTTGTGCTTGGAAAAATTGGCAGAATTCAGCAGATGAATTTCAGTCTAGTGGCCAAGATGATCAACCAAATAGCCCATTTATCAAATGTTAGCGACCTTTATCTGATTTTACTTTGCAGTGTAGCCAGACATAGTTTAAAAACATAGACAGGGTTGTCGGAATGAGGGACTGAGTATGGTGATGGAAAAGAATAAAACAGTGCACCCAAATGAACCCAATTTTGTTTAGTAGAATATATGGCTCTTATTTTTTCCAAATATTTCCCCAAACATTTAAGCTGGAGCGAGACACACTCATGCCCGCCCCGTTCATGGATCTATTTCTTGGGAGCCCAGCACAGTTCTAAGACAAGGTAGAGAGAAGGAGAATAAATAAGATGTCTGGGGTTTACCCAAGGGCAAGATTAAACTGGTAGTTAAAAAAATTCATCTCCTCTGTTTACAAATCCATCCTTGCAGTAAGTTCTGTGAGCTAGTTGAATCATAAATACCAAATACAGGAATATAGGTCTTTACCCATACATTGATGCATTTATTTGGCCATCTTTATCCATCCATGCATTTCATGCATCCATCCATGAATGCATCTTTGCATCTGCCTATATATCCATCCATAAATATATCTTTCCACATCTGCCCAATAAATCCACCAATCCATGCATCTATCTAAAACCCACCAATTCATGCATCTATCTGCCCATCTACCATCCTTCCATTGATCCATCCATCAATCTATCAATCCATTGATCCATCCATCCACCCACCTACTCATCCATCCATCTATCTACCCATCCACACATGCATGCATGCATGCATCTATTTATCATCCATATATCTATGCATATATCCAGTTGCCATACATCCATCTGTATACCAAACAAATCTTATTGAGTACCTGTTACTGACCTAAAATTATAGGAATGAACATGCAAATATGGGGCAAAACTTTATGATGATGCTTGAAAAAGAATTACATTTTGGTGTTGTTTCAGTACAAAGTAAACAGAAGAACTTGTGACAGACAATGGACCATATTCCCAAATGGAACATGAGATCTATGAGCACTGAGTTCCCCACTCCCAGCACTAGTTTTTGATCAGGTGAGGTGATGTGCGATCATAGTTCTCAGCACTCAGGGGTAGATCAGTGACAAAGTTCAGCTCAGCATCTCCCAAAGAAAAGCAAAATGTTCAATGTAGGAAAAAGCAGGGATCTGACCTGCCCCATTTGGAGAATGTTCTTGCATCCACAACATGCCATTTCAAACAGCTCTGGACACTTCTTACGGGGCCATTTAGTTTGTACCATTGTCATACTATAAGTGGATTATAGAGTGGATATATTTGCAAAGGTCTACTTTTGCCAAGGTTTTATATATATTTGCAAAGGTCTATTTGCTGTCTACTAAAGGCATGGAAGTCATGTCTAGAAAAGGTGAGAACATTTGCAAAGGACATGGACCTAGGCATAACCGGTGAGGGTACATTACAGGACTTGTCCAAGTCTCACAGCAGGCCAGGAGGAAAGTGGGAACTCCCAGAAGATCTCAGCAGAGCAAGGCGTGGATGCTTTTCTACTGCCATGGTATCAAGGTCGGAAAAACATTCAGGATGTAAACTTGACAATTAATTCTCTCTAGGTTGTTCTACAAGTGCACTGACTACAGCTCACCAGGGAGCACTCACCTCTCACTCCTGCCTTTCACAATATGGCCAACCTTGGCAACTATGACACCACCATGGGGGCACTTATTGCTCACTCCTGACCTTTACAATATGGCCAAACATGGCAACTAGGACATCAGCAGTAGGTGCTCATAGCTCACTTCTGCCATTCACAATATGACCAACTCTGGCAACTATGACCCCAGCAGAGGATGCTCTCTGCCTACTCTTGTCCTTTGATGCCACACCCAATAACTGCTGCCCTCACCACAGCTGTTTTCGGCTTACACTATCTTTTATATAAGTCACCTCATCTGCTCCTCATACATCTCTCCATTGAACTAAGGGAGTGGCTCTGATTCCCATTTTACATTTGAGTCCTAACAACATGGAGAATAACTCACCATTCAGGGTGAGATTTTGTCTCCACAAAAGACAATAGGAGTGGGATAGAACTATAGGACAGTGGGTAGGGTGCTTGCTTTGCACACACAAGACCCAGGTTCAATCCCCAGAACCCAATATATATCCTGAACCTTGAGCACTGAGCTAGATGTAAGCCTCAAGCACTATTGGGTGTGTGTGGCCCAAGACAAAAACATTCAATTAAATAAAGATTGATGGAGTCAGGTGGAAGGCAAATGGTCTGATAAATTGAAGAGTGGCCTGCAGAGGCTCTGGGATCACCACTGGGGTGTTAGGGTCTCCTCCCAGGGGAGATGCTGGCAAGAGGAATAGGACTGAGTTATCTGGGCCAGAGAGGGGAGAGTTTGTGTCAACAGCCAGCACTTCCGAAGCCAAGAAAAGGAGATGCACAAACCATCCCACTGCCTTGCTTGTGGGATGCGTTGGAGTCAGGAGCACTCAACTTCCCTTCAGAGATACCTTCACATCTCTGCCTGTATCTCAGCCCTGCTCTAATGGTCCTGGCCATCACTTCTTCCTGCTTTCGCTCCTTACCTCCCTGTCCAGCAGTGCAGGTGACACCACGGTGACGATGTCCCCTTTCTCGGGGTCGATGTAGAACATGTTGGGAGATGGCTTATCAGGGGTCTGCTGGCGGATGCTGTACCGCAGCAGCGCATTGTCCGTGGCTGGGTCATCTGCATCGAAGGCACTCACCCGCATCACTGTGGTCCCTGGGAGGGGGAGAGAGGGGGACACAGGTTAGGGGATCCAACCAAGACACCTCCAAGTGTTGGCAAGAGAGTACCTACCATTATCCTGCAAAGCAAGAGAAGAGTGACTTTCCCCAGCTCTGGTTCATCTCCTCCCTCCCTCCCTCCCTCCTTCCTTCCCTCCCTTCTCTCCCTTCCTCCCAACCTCCCTCCTCCCTCCCTCCTTCCCTCCCTCCCTCCTACCCTCCCTCCTTCCCTCCCACCCTCCTTCCCTCCCTCCTTTCCTTCCTTCCTTCCTTCCTTCCTTCCTTCCTTCCTTCCTTCCTTCCTTCCTTCCTTCCTTCCTTCCTTCCTTCCTTCCTTCCTTCCCCTTCTTCCTTCCTTCCTCCTCCTCTTCCTCCTTTCTCCCTCCCTCCCTCCCTCCCTCCCTCCTTCCTTCCCTCCTCCCTCCCTCCCTCCTTCCCTCCCTCCCTCCCTCCTTCTCTCCCTCCCATCCTTCCTCCCTTCCTTCCCTTCCCTCCCTTCCTTCCCTTCCCTCCCTTCCTTCCTTTCTCCCTCCCTCCCTCCCTCCCTCCCTCCTTCCTTCCATCCCTTTCTCCCTCCTTTCCTTCCTGATTATGTGTTTCAAATCCACTTTTGGAAGGGTTTGGGGGATCATATATGGTGCCAATCTTCAACCCAGATTGGCTATGTGCAAGGCAAGTGACCTACCTGCTGTACTATCTCTCTGGCAGTTTTGGCTTTTCCAAGATAATGTAATATTTGGTTTTGGTATGAACAGTGAGGATGTTTGAGTGCTGCAAACTAGTTCAAATTCAAAAGTGAAAAGATGAGTGAGTAGGTTAGGAAAGTTAAAGAGGAATAAAAAATTATTTTAGGATGACTTGGGTCAAGACATATCAGTTGCCCAACTTGGACCTAGAGTGTCCATACATCCAACGCTCTCCACCCCAGGTAAGTCTGGCTAAGTGCCCTCTGTACATAGGTCAATCTAAGACAACTAGTTGGTGCCTGTTGGTTGAGTTGTTATAAGCCTTGTGGCTTGTGGAAGTGAGGATAAATCATTATGAGCCAATCCTGAGGGGAAGGGGTAGTGGGTCTAGAACAGGGCTGCCATAGGAAATAATCCAGGCTGAAGATAGATGAAACATGGGTCCGTGGAGAGAGAGAGAGAGAGAGAGAGAGAGAGAGAGAGAGAGAGAGAGAGAGAGAGAGAGAGAGAGAGAGAGAGAGAGAGAGAGAGAGAGAGAGAGAGAGAGAGAAGAGAGAGGCACCTCTGAGACCATAGTCTTTATTGGGAAGATAGAACCAACCCCATGGGTGGAGAACAGGTTGGGGTAGAGCTCCTATCCAGAGGTTTGTTGCACCCACGTGGGTTTTAGACATATAAAGAGGAAGTCATCTTTGATTAGGGTGAAAACCAGTGAACCCAACAGTGGCTCATGAGGTAGAGAAGGTTTTTGTCTTTCTGGATCTAAAGATAGATCCTCTAAAGATATCTTTACTCTCTTGATGGTGTGGCCTTGTGTGTGTCCAGTACCCACCTGCACCCCTGGCCAATAGCTCTAATCATCAGATGTGCAACTTCTAGCTGGAATGGTCGAGTAAACTCAGGAGAATCTAGCATCAATCCAGCCAGTCACATTTCCTAACCTGCACAGTCACAGCAAATGGGTAGTGCTTTATTTCCAAGGCTCTGGGACTTGGTGAGGTTGATGATGAAACAGCAATGGAGAGCTGGTGAAGGAAGGTTGGCAATCTTCACATACAAGCCAGAGAAGATCGCATTGGTTTGGTTAGGAAAAAGAGTTCATGTATATGCTGGAACTTGCCTTGATTAAAAAAAAACATACACCACAAATAGCACAACTGATTCAAGAAGTAAACTAAAAGACAAAGCAAAAGGAGAAGAAAAAGAAACAGGTAGGCACAAGATTGATGAAAATAAAATACGGTTTCTTTCCTGAAGTTAAATTTGAGGTCGAGAAACTAATGGTCACTTGAAAATGTCAACCATTGAGTGTTTCTAAATGTAACAAAAAAAAATTAGTGGTCGACAATTTTGGGTGAAAATGGCACCAATATTTTGTCTTTGGGCAAGATTGATCAGAGGCAATGCCTTCAAGTAGGAAGACAAATTTTCCTTTTAGAAACGAGAGTGCTTCCAATCTGGACACAGTCGCTAACTTAGCTTCATACTTAGCACTGATGCTAACGAAGTGTCTTGTGAAGCTGCAATTACATAGACTTAATTTGAAATGCACTAGACTTGTCTCAGCTCTGCCTTCCCTCCCTGGAGCTGGTTGGGTTTTTAAGTACAAATTGACAGTCAAATATGTAATAAGTTATGACAAGTGGAGCAATGTTGCTTTTTTCTCCCCCATCTGTTTTTAAAGACTTTATATTTATTCCAAGGCAGGGATTGTGGGAAGAGAGAGATACAAGAGACAGATACTTCAGAATTATTTCAAGGCCCCCCTATTTGGTACTGGATTTCTGTGGCATTTCCAATCTATTTTCCTGGTGAGCTATTGTTGAAGTAAGCTACCCAAATACACAATACAAAAATGCTCTTTGCACCACTATGTTTATTGCAGCACTATTTACAATAGCCAGAATCTGGAAACAATCCAGGTGCCCGGCAACAGATAAGTGGCTAAAGAAACTGGTACACAATGGAATACTATGCAGCTATTAGGAAAAATGAAGTCATAAAATTTGTCTCTCTATATGGATGGAAATGGAGACTTTTATGCTGAGTGAAATGAGCTAGAGGGAGAGGGATAGGCATAGAATAGTCCCACTAATCTGCGGGATATAAGAAAAATAAAAGTCAGTATGGCAATAATATCCAGAGACAATAGAACACTGAGAGGATCAGCTCATGACATGAAGCTTTACAAAAAGAGCAGTGAGTACAGCTAGAGCACAAACAAAGATGACACCTACCATGACACTGATAGTGAGGGAGAGAGGCAGAATGCCTTTCTGAGAGACAGGAAGGGCGTTGGGGTGAGGGAGACAAATAGGGGAACAGTGGTGGTGGGAAGATCATACTGGTGAAGGGTGCTTACTGTACATTCTAAGACTGAAGTCCCAGTATAACATTTTTTTGCAAACACAGTGATTAAATAAAAATAAAAATATTCTGCTTTAATATTTTTATTTGCCTTCTTTGCTCTGCAGCCCTTTGTAAAAGGTCTCAGGGGCACCAATGTGGAAGGCTTGGAGCTTGCCTAAAAGACCCTCAAAAATAACATTTCAGAGCTCTTCCAATGACAGTGTGAAAATTTTGCACCCAATAAACCAGAAGCTGAACTTTGTTAATTTGAAAATAATTTTCTATAACCCACCACTACCATCTAAAAAAAACTGCAGGTGTGTGTTTTGCTTAACCGGATGAAGAAGTTTCACAAAAGTAATTCCAGGGATCCTCAGAGTGGTGGTTTCCAAGGTGGGATGCCTCATGCCTGAGATTTTTTTGTTTGTTTGGTTTTGGGCCACACCCAGCAGTGCTCAGGGTTTATTCCTGGCTCTGCTTTCAGGGGTCATGCCTGTAGCAAGGCTCGAGGGGTCATATAAGGTTCTGGGGATTGAACCTGGATCAGCCACATGCAAAGCCAGAGCTGCTCACTGTACTATGTCTAGTTCCTTTGTGGTTTTTGGGCCACACCCTGTGATGCTCAGGGGTTAGTCCTGGCTATGCACTCAGAAATCACTCCTAGCTTTGGAGAACCATATGGGATGCTGGGGATCAAACTGAGGTGGATCATGGATCAGCTGCATGCAAGGCAAACACCCTACTTCTGTGCAATGGCTTCGGCTCCATATTATTATTATTAATTACTTTATGTAAACACTATGGTTACAGGTTGTTTATAATAGAGTTGTTTTTTAGACAGTTCCAAAGTTGTTCATGACTGAGTTTTAGTCATTTTATGTCCAACACCCAGGGCACATTTATCGCCACCAGTGTCCCCTGTTTCCTTCCTGCTCTGCCCTTCCTGCCTCTGGGACAGACTTATTCTCTCTCTTTCCCTCCTCTCTCTCCTTTTATCCTCCTTAAACATGATGGTGTGCAATACTGTTACTGTCCTGAAACATTTCTAGACGGTCACCCTTGGCATTGTGCTGTGTCACAGAGCAGGGAAAGACCAGAGATGTGACTTCCTCACCCACCTGCCTTGAGTCCATGGCAGATCAGCTCCAAGTTTGGGTGTGTGGGACTGAGAAGGCCCTGTCCCAGCTCTAAAGGGAAGGGCATGTTGCCAATCCTACACTCAGAACTACACTGGTCTCTTCTGGAACATTCTAGAGGAGAAGTTCCTGAGGACAGCAACCCTGTCTCTTCCATGTTTCCACTTCATGCAATGATTCGAAGTGAGCCCTCAGTGAGGCTGTCATGCCTCGTCTACAGGGTCTCAGGCCAGGCAACTACGAATGGCATTACGTGTTGCTGCCTGAGTCTTGGCTCAGGCTTCATTCACCTTCCAAGATAGCAGGGTCATGGCTTATAAGGGCTGAGAGTTGAGTCAACACTGGGCTGGAACTCAGGAATGAATGAACAGTAGAATTAGGAGAGTGGAAAAATAAGGAATGAATAGTTTTACTATCACCTTCTGCCTGACGTGGAAGAACAGGAAACAAAATAATAATGACCAACCAGCACTACAGATTAACTCCCAAGAAATTTCAAACCACAGGCTTATTGTCCCTAATCACTTATAGCAAAAATAGTGCATTCATATATATTTATACTGTATGTAATGTAAGAAATTCTTAACTTTTATATTTAATCTTGGAATATTAAATGCTATATGTATTTATACTACATCATCAATAAGTAATAAATAAATAAAAATATGATATATAACACTATAATTAATATATTAATCTATAATATTAATATGGCATATGCTATATTTGTACTATATATTATATTACAGTATTGTAATAGTTATTATTTTATCATGTACTTACATGGTGCATGTATGTACATATAACAACTTATCAGTTATGATATTTGATCTTGGGTATATGAATTTGTTATGTATTTATTTCTCTCATTAGACTCGTTAGCTATTTATCATGCTGTATTTATATGGTGCATGGATATGCATATTTACATTATGTGTATTATAATAATAAGTTGATACTCTTTTATTATGTCATAGTCATATATAGATCTATGTTTTTATAGGTGGTGTGTTTATATATGAACCTATTTAGGTTCCATAGCCCTTTCAGCAGATACCCCATTAGGGGCCCCATGAAGAACAAATAGCCAGTGGCCCCAGAAATGCAGCTCGCCTGACTTCTGGGCATGATGAATGAGGGATGTGGGGAAGAATGCATTGCACATTTGGAAGGCCGGGCTGCATTGGAAATAGGACCCAGAGGAGCCTGGTGCCGAAATGCCTGTGAACTGCACCGACACTGGAGAGGGGATTGTGGGGGCAGCAACATCGCTGAGTTTGCAAACATGCTATCCCAAATTTGGGAAGTAAATACTCACAGGAAACCCTGGAGATGCCCAAGATGCTTTTGGGGGGAAGGGAGGTGTCAGTGGCTGTGATTGATGCTAGAGCAGCCGCTGAATTACAGCAAGCCAGTGTCTGAGCTGTGGAAAGTGGCTCTGAAGAAGGTGTGTGTGTGTGTGTGTGTGTGTGTATGAATGTGTCTGCATGTGGGTTTTTTCTGTGTATATGTGTCTCTGTGTCTGTGTGTTTGTATGTGCATGTATGTGTGTGCATGTACTGTGTGTGGTCTCTCTGAGCTGTGTTTTAAAACTTCCCTGGGGACACTCCACATTCACACCCATGACGTGAAACACCAGCTCTGCTGGCAGGTGGCCTGATCTCACCTCAGAGGGGCCCTGGCCCAGTCATTGGGGTTCGTAGCTATCCCTGTGTCATTCTGCAGAAGCTGAGGCCTTGGCTCCTGTTTAGAACCTGCTGATGGTCTGAGGTTCAGTCCTGATAGTGCCCCAGCTCCACTCCCCTCCTTTGCCCTTTTCCTCCAGTGAGAAGCATTTTTCTATTCTTGCATGCATATCTGTGCACCCAGGCCAGGCTGGCATCCACATTGCAGGGAGAGGAAAACCTCGCCCCTCTATTCCACCCCACCTGTCCCCTTCCACCCTGACTTCATCTCCTGCCTCCCTTTCAGGCAAACGGTCATGCAGAATCTGGTCTCTCTTCACCCCTTGTTTGGTGACAGCTTTTCATTATCTTATCTGTCTTTATCTATCCTTAAACATATCAGCTTTGCACCTTTCTCAATTCTCATACAGGGACCCTGAGCTGTCACTTAGATGGCTGGGCTCAGGGACATGTAGGGAGGTTGGTTAAGGGTCCAGACTCAGAGCTGGTGACTGTGGGCTGTGGACACGCCACATCCTTGAGTCCCTCAGTCCATGCCCTCCCAGGCCACTCCAATTTTCATGCTTGTATTTGGACCTAGAGTTACAATTTGGCTCCCCCCCCCTCTGGCCTCTGTGTTGGAGCAGCTTCTAAAACATTGGTTGGCTATTGAACATTTTTATCTTGTGAACGGTTTGTTGATATTAGTTAACTCTTTATTGATTTTATTCTGGCTTGGATTTTCCCAAGTTTGAGCTCTGCCTAGATACTAGGTTACTTTTGTCTTATCAATTATATATTATATATGTTATGCCAATTTTATGTTATATCAATTATGTGCTACATAGCTATGTTATGTATGTCATATCAATTATATATTGCAATGATCCTAAGTGTTATAATCTCTTTATTATTTTTTTTGGGGGGGAGTGGTTTGGGACCACACCTGGCAGTGCTTAGGGCTTAGCTTACTCTTTGCTCTGTGCTCAATAATCACTCTTGGCTGTTCTAAGTGGACCTCCATGGAACTCCAGGAATATCTGTGGTACCAGGAATCAAATTTGGTTCTGCTGTGTGCAGGCAAGCTCCCTACTGGGTGGAGTATCCCCTTGGCTTTCTGTCTTCATTACTATCTTTTATACATTTCTAGAACTCCATGTAAACTCACTGGCATGCCATTTCTAGACTTCCTCCCATTTTTGGGGGTTTGTTTTTGGACCACTCTCAGTGATGCTCAGGTTTACTCCTGGCTCTGTACTCAGAAATCACTCTTGGAGGTGCTTAGAAGGGTGGGGGATAACAAATGGGATACTAGGGATGGAACCTGGATAGTGGCATGAAAGACAAATGCTGGAGCCAGAGAGATAGCATGGAAGTAGGACGTTTGCTTTGCATGCAGAAGGACGGTGGTTCGAATCCTGGCATCCCATATGGTCCCCCGAGCCTGCCAGGAGCAATTTCTGAGCGTAGAGCCAGGAGGAACCCCTGAGCGCTGCCAATGTGACCCAAAAACAAACAAACAAACAAACAAACAAAAAACAAAAAACAGGGCCTGGAGAGAGCACAGCAGCGTTTGCCTTGCAAGCAGCCTATCCAGGACCAAAGGTGGTTGGTTCAAATCCCGGTGCCCCATATGGTCCCCTGTGCCTGCCAGGAGCTATTTCTGAGCAGACAGCCAGGAATAACCCCTGAGCACCGCCGGGTGTGGCCCAAAAACAAAAAACAAAAAACAAACAAACAAAAAAAAAACCCCAAAAAACAAAAACAACAAAAAAAAGGAAGACAAATGCCTGCCTTCTTGATATGTTATCGCTCTGGCCTCTAGGTCCTTCTTTTATCTTTCTTTATGTAATGGGATCCTTTGCTTATCTCTCCCTGCAATGGAAAGAAATCTAATACAGATTTTTAAAAACCCCTTTATCATTTCCATCACAGCATCACAGTTTCCCCAAATTCTTTCCATTTTATTTTTCTCCTTTTGTTAGAGAAAACCATTTCCAAACCTACGAATCTGTCAGCCACTTTTCCCTGGGCTCTGGCCCAGCACAGTGAAACCAAATTGCAAAGTTTAATTAGCTAGCTTGCTTGGAGATAAAAAATGCAAATAACAAAGTTTCCAGTTTCACCTGTTTATGAGCCAAAGGCAAAAATTAATTAAAGTCAATGGAGAAAAGTAAATAAACATTTTGAAGTAAAGGAAATAAATATTCTGAAGGGTGAGGGGGCAAGCTCAGGAAACATGAGAGAGTCAATTATGTGCAGTCGTGTGCTGGCGCCTGATAATGTGATTGTGTGGCCTCCATCCTCCCTTTCGGTGGAAGCTTCTAGAAGAAAAAGCTGGTGGGTCCAGAGGGATGGGCGAGGAGGAGGGGGTGATGCCTCGTACCACTGTGCTCCATCCAAGGGCTCACAAGAAAATTTCGGCTGATGCCAAGAATTTTCCACATTCTTGCACATACAGATAT
This sequence comes from Suncus etruscus, assembly GCF_024139225.1. Lineage (NCBI taxonomy): Eukaryota > Metazoa > Chordata > Mammalia > Eulipotyphla > Soricidae > Suncus > Suncus etruscus. Next base: position 74,551,895 of record NC_064861.1, on the reverse strand, counting down.
CTCATCCACTCTTCATTTTAATCAAAAAGTGAAACCAGAATCTTGCGCCTAACTTTGCTGTCCAATCAAACATACGCAGGAACTGCAGTGGCTGCAGAACTAGCCCTTTGGGGTTGCCATGGGACTATGAGGCCCAGTGCAAAAACGGTCTTTGTCAGGATTGATGCCCAGTGGGAAGCAAAGGCCATGAAAAGTTGCTGTCTCCCTGCCTGGCTGAGACCAGGAATCAGCTTTGGGCAGAACACAACAAGCCTGGCCAGTAGCTGGGCTTGAGCTAGGGTCAAGGATCAAGGCCCCTTCTTCAGAGTGGGGCTGGCTTCAGGAAGTACTGCTGGGACTCGGTGCAAAGTGAGGGTCAGAAATTAGCAGGAAGCCCCTTTTGGAATGTAGCCCAAAAGAACATCAGCAGGGGGGCATTTGGCGAGAGGAGAGAGTGGAACACCTTCTAGGGAGTCACTCTGGGTGGGCTAGGTTTGCAAAACAATAGAAGGAAACCAGGGAATGGGAAAGTGGAAAATGAATGAGTGTCAGAGAGGGAAAAGGGAGAGGGAAGGTGGGAGGGTGGAGGAGGAGATGGTATTGCTATGGTAACGTAATTTTTTTTTTTTTTTTTTTTGGTTTTTGGGTCACACCGGCAACACTCAGGGGTTACTTCTGGCTCTACGCTCAGAAATCGCTCCTGGCAGGCTCAAGGGACCATATGGGATGCCAGGATCCGAATCACCATCCTTTTGCATGCAAGGCAAACACCCAGCCTCCATGCTATCTCTCCGGCCCTAACATACTTTTTTTGGGGTGTGTGACAGCTTTAAGAAGTCTTATCTTTATAATATATCAAATCCAAATAAACCAAATTCAAACAAACACAAGCGCAGACAGGAGAGAAGAGTCCCTTTGAGAAACAGACCGAAGGCACCCCTGGATGATGTCGGGGTGCTGGGTGGGATGAGAAGGGATAATCAGGTTAATGAAAGGCCTGAAAATGTCAGTAAATGGGCCCTAACTAAAGGCGGGGGTTCCTAGAAGTGGGGTGTGTGGAATATTATGCAGCCGATCAAAAGAAAGAGGCAGCTATAAATGCAATGAAAGGGAACATGTGAAGAATTTAAAAGAGTAAAGCAACTCCAAGATGGAACTCAATAAAATTGATCTGCTTTGTAAGCACAGACAAAAATATCTGGACAGAGACCAGGACTTGAAAGTGTATGGCAGGGTGAGCAGAATCTGATTTTACAACTGCAGACCAGAAATATTTTTATGAAAGTAATTAGCTTCAACTTCATATAGTCACACACACACACAATCAATCAATCAATAGGACATATTTGGGTTCTATGTGCAGTTTCTTAAAACACAATTTCTATCGCCAAAAAAGCCTGAAAATCAATGGCCTCAATGTTCAATCCTAGAAAAATGGCCAAATAAATGACTTTCAGTGGCCTGACAGATCATCATGCCGTCATTAGAGGTGATAATTATGATGATTGGGTAGCTAGGAGGGCCAGGCTAATGATACATTAAGGATAAAAGAAGTTTTTCTAGGGATGGATCTAGGAGGCCGATATAGAAGAAAAGCTGGGTTTAGATTCCCCAGAAGGCTTGCTCTGAGGGTCAGCATGGTGAAAGTGTCATATGAGTTAAAGCTGATGATCAGAGCCTGGCTTGAATTTCCCAGGAGGCCCCCATGGGCATGTGGACCTTACCATGGATTGGAGCTTGCCTGGTAGCAGCAGCCCAGACTCACAGCCCTTCGGGGAACATGAACCTGGGTGCCAGGCTTGAAGCAGAAAAATCCCATGGATTTTCACAAAGTACACAAGTAAATGTCCAACGACAACGATGGGGTGTGAAGAGGCTGCAGGGAGAAATGGGAAAGTGGCTAGACGCTGGCTCCTAGAAGTGGCCTGAGCAGGCAGGAGGTAGAGAAGTGAGTAATGGGGCTGAGTATTTCACCTAAAATGCTTTTCTGCAGGAGACATAGGTCAATAAAGACCCAGATCAGGTGGGATAGTTAGGCCTGGGGTCAGGTGGGATCCTTTTCTTTTGGGTGGGGGCAGACTATGAGCCCAAATGACTTGAGGAGTGTTCAGACACCAGAGGGTTTGCTTTGACAGGAGCTGAGAAGGGGTCCCTCAGGATTCAAGGCTGTGGGTGCTCTTTTGTTTATGGAACCCTCAAGGGGGGGGGACAGCAAACATAATCAGGCTGAGTGTCCTCCCAGTACCATCCACTCTGTGGCCTTGGTACCAGCAAAACCAATGGTAAGACAAACAAAACCGCAGATTTTGTTCACAGGAGTCTGAAAGGGTGAGGCACCAGGCAAAGTTTTTTTTAATATATTTTTGTTTTGGAGCCACAGTACTGCCCAGGGCTTACTTTTTGCCTCTGTGCTTAGGGATCACTCCTGGTGGGGTGCTGAGGACCAGAGGGGTTCTGGGAATGGAGGCCTGATGAGCGGTGTGCAAGACAAGTGTCCTCCCTGCAGTACAATTGCTCCGGCACCAGGATGTTGATTTCACAGCACACCTTTTCAATATTTGGAAATAGGGGCTGGAATATTTAATTATGGTGGCCAAACACCCCGAGTTAGATGAGGCAGAGCTGGACCAAGAGCTGTGAGCATTTGGTCCCCCAAATAGGCTCTGACAGACAGCACCAAGCTGTGAGGACCTTTGGGAGTGTCTGGGACCAAATAAATCCATTACTCACCCACCCTCCCGCCTAGCATCTTTCATTGTGTGCCATTTCTCTGCATTCTGACTGTATCTTTAGACATTTAAACATCTCAATTAATTGCAAACTTTAAAAATAGCCGTTTCATTGTGGGAAACCAAGACTTTTGATGATGATTTCTTTATTCTCACCTTTGCAAGGCGGGAGGCGAATCCTACAGAAAATGAGACAACAAAACCTCACAGAATGTGGAGCTCATCCAGTAGATAGCAATGCTGTGGTGTGTGTGTGTGTGTATGAGAGAGACAGAGACAGAGAGAGAGAGAGAGAGAGAGAGAGAGAGAGAGAGAGAACAGCAGCAGGTAAGATGCTTGCTTTGCACATGGCTCACGAGAGTTTGATCCTCATCACCCCATGTGGATCCCTATGAGCCCAGTCAGAAATGATTCCTGAGCACCATCAGGTATGGCTCAAACCAAACCAAAGTCTTATTGCCTTGCAAAAGGCACACTACGTCCTTAGTGTGCGAATAAATAAAATTTGTCCTGACCAGAATAACCTGGTATAGGGTTGAGCAGGAAGCTCTGGCTGAATGAGTGAATGAAGAAATGCAGAGGGTGCTGGTTGGGGGGAATGATGGGAGATAGCCACTATGGGGATGCACTGGGATTGGAGCACAAGCTCTGGGGGCTGCTCTGGCTTCTGCCCCCAGGCCGGTGCTGATCTATTCACGGGAGCCACAAGCAGTAGGGGTGATGAATGAGTCACTGTCCTCTCCTCATCTGCACCCCTCCACTACCTCTCTAGCCTTTGGGGTCACACGCTACTCCAAAGCCTGTGCTGGTGATCCAATTCCTGAGTGATCCACAGAGACACAGTCTCCCACTTCCTCACAGCCTCCTTCTCTGCTGCGAGGACTCAGAAAACCTTTATGTTCCACCTTGTCTACATTTGGGCTATGATTGGACATTCTGCCTTTTTTTGTAGAGCTTTTGTTGTTTTTGTTTTTGGACTACACTTGGTGGTGCTTGAGGGTTACTCCTGGCAGGATTGGGGCACCATATGGGATGCTGGGAATTGAACGCAAATCGGCTGCGTGCAAGGCAAATGCCTTCCTATTGTGTTTTTGCTCTGCCCCCTTCTTTTAATATACATTATTGTCAGATTTTTTTGGGGGATCAGTGGGGGGAAGATCAGCGTTATAGATGGTGACACTTATAGGAAGTTATTTACTTTTAAAAATTATTCAAAGTGAGTACCTTTGTAAACCACGGCGCTTTAATAAAATAAAAAAAAATAAATTTCTTATAGCTTAACCCCCCCCGCAATGCAGGTACACGGCCACCAGGTGTCAGTCACGCACTATCGGCATAAACCAAACCAATGCTGATGCTTCGGGAATACACTTTTCATTTTGTGGTCCTGCAACCTTTTTATAGACCCAACAGTTCTGGCCTAAAGACCAGGGATTTGGTGCCCAAATTCCTCATGAGCTTGTCCCGGACTCTTTCTGGAGCACGTCTCTCAGCCACTGTGTAGGTGGTATCCCAGGAGGCCATTTTCTGGATGTGATTTACATTAACAGGGAAAAGTCTCCCTCTGGGGTTCCTGCTTCTTTCACTAGCACCGTAGAGATGGAGAAACACTAGCATAGACTCTGTTAAAAGTTGCAGAATTCTCGTGCCTTCCCTCCTGGGGCTCAGAAGAAAGAGCCTCCTTCCTCTGCCAATTTCCATTTTTTTTTCTCCCTGTCTGGTCCTTTCCTCTCCAAGGCCAGGAAGAATTTGGACTATTTTATAAAACTGGGGATGTTTAGACACTAGTGCTGGCTGTTGGGAATCGATCTTCTTCTGGGAACTTCCCCTGAAGAAGGGCCAGCTGTCTTGGCTCCCATGTCTAAATTTAGTTAGCGCAGAAAGCATACTTTCACAGAAAACTTGAGCTGCATTTTTGCATCCACATGCACAGAGGATCATGAGCTCCAAAATGTCCAGGGAATGCTCACCTGGACACTTTTCTTTTTTCTTTTCTTTTTTTTTTTTTTTGGTTTTTGGGCCACACCCTGTGATGCTCAGGGGTTACTCCTGGCTATGCGCTCAGAAGTTGCTCCTGGCTTCTTGGGGGACCATATGGGACGCCGGGGGATCGAACCGCGGTCCGTCCTAGGCTAGCACAGGCAAGGCAGGCACCTTAACTCCAGCGCCACCGCCCGGCCCCCACTTTTCTTTTAATCAATGTTAAATTTCTACATTTTTTCCTTTTGTAAAATTTTGGGGTCTTACATGGTAATGCTCAGGGGATAACTATGTCTCTGTGCTCAGGGAGCACTCCTGGCTATGTTTCAGGAACTGTATGGGATGCTAGAGACTGAACCTAGGTGAGCCACCTGCTCTACTATTGCTCCAATCTTGCAATGTCAGATATCTACACTCAAAATATAGCCCACTTCTGCTCATAAGTTTGAAGGTACTCAGGGTTGGAGACCTCTAAGGAGGAAGGGGAGGGAAAAGAGAGAGAGAGAGAGAGAGAGAGAGAGAGAGAGAGAGAGAGAGAGAGAGAGAGAGAGAGAGAGAGAGAGAGAGAGAGAGAGAGAGAAAGAGAGAGAGAGAAACAGAAAGAGAGAGGACTTCCCTATTATGTTATCTTTGTCTCCAATAGAAAAATATGAAGAGAAATTAGAGCCAAGAGGGAAGAACTCAGGCTGCAGAGAGATCAGTCAACTTAGCAAGTACTTTGCATGTAGGAGGCTTGGGGCTTAGTCCCCAGGGTGATGTATTGGCTCCTGACTACTGCAGGAAATAACACCCCAAGCATTGCAGGATGTGGCCTCCAAGTCAAAACAAAGCAACCTTGTGGAGGCTGTCTTCCACGCCCTCATTTTTGCTGTGACCTGACCAGCTGCTTGTAACAAATATATATATAAAAAGCACCAACTCTTTTTTTTTTTTTTGTCACACCTGACAGTGCTCAGGAATTACTCCCGGCAGGCTTGGGGGACCCTATGGGATACTGAGGATTGAACCCTGGCCAGCTCATGCGAGGCAAATGCCCTCACAGCTGTGCTATTGCTCCAGCTCAGCAACAGGATGAGTCTAAAGCAAGTTCTACTGAGACCGTATTGCTCTATGGCATGTCTCCAATTTTCACCACATCTCTCATTTGTTTGGTAAAAAAACAGGAGAACATGGTAGCTCGTGATGGTACAAGCAGTCATAGGCGTTGGCATGTGACTTTGGTTACACAGTGAGGATGCAACACACTCTCTGCCCATGGCCTGTCTGTCTAGTTCTGGCCATAGTCATTGTCATCACTGTGTCTCCACCACTGGCACCATCATCATGGTCACCACCAAGCTCAATCACTAGTATCGCCCTTTCTACCAACATCATCCTCATCTGTCTCTGAAGGAAGAACCACCAATTCCTTTTGGGAGCCCCAGAGGGCTTGGGGCTCAGTATGCAGGAGAATCTTGCAGTCTTTGTTCTATCTCCAGTCCTCCTTTGGGGGTGGGGGTAATGGGCACCCCAACATCCCTCTCTAAAGGTGAGAAAAAGTCAGAGGGAGAGAGATAGACACAGAATAGTCTCACTCATCTATGGGTTTAAAAAAAAAATTAAAGACATTACTGTAATAAGGCCCAGAGACAATAGAGTTAAGGGCTAGAAGGGCCAAAGGACCAGCTCACAATTTGAAGCTCACCACAAAGTGGTGAACGCTGTTAGGGAAATAACTACACTAACAAGTAGCATGACAATGTTAAAGAATGAGAGAAGTAGAATGCCTTTCGAGAATACAGGCAGGGGCGGGGAGGAAAAGGGGACATTGGTGGTGGGAATGTTGCACTGGTGAAGGGCAGGTATTCTGTTTATGATTGAAACCCAACTACAAACATGCTTGTAATCATGGTGCTTAAATAAAGATATATATATATATATATATATATATATATATATATATATATATTATATGTAAAGAAAAGGTGAATAGGAGATGCCTCCATAACATGCACTGATAAATGTCTGTGCCCAGGACAGGGGCCATGTCTGCAGTTGGGGTGTTGAGCTGGCTCCTGGGGTAAATTCACTTGGGTCCAAGGCTCTGTTATGGCAGGAGTAGCCTTCTCAGAGTGTCCTAAGCAAGCTGCTCTCTCCAAGAGGAGACTGGCACTCCCTGAGCCACGCTGAGCACCAGGCTAGGAGTAGGTCACCCACTCTAACAAATTCTCAGTTTCTGATGATTCCTTTTGGTGTCTGGCAGGGAAAGTGAGAAGTATTTTCCCCCCAAGCTAAATTCAGCTGCAGGCTTCAAGTCTGTCAAGAGGAAATATGCAGATCAAGGCCTCGACAGCTGGAACATTCCAGAGTGCAGAGTGATTGGTATTTTGGTGGCTTCATCTGAAAACCTCTGACGCTTTCACGGCACTAAATCATTTAGCGGTTTTAGGAGACGCCAGACGATCTTAAAATCAGTCCCTGAAGGTCAAGAATATGGGTCGAAGTTTGATTTTTCGGTCAATCGCACTAGATAAAACAACCTCCCCCAGAAATGTCCCTTGTAATCTCTTTTCCTTTACATCTTTAAATGGAATCCCCCAGGTCGCACTGCGCTGTGCTCATCTATAAACATTTGACACCGGCACCCCGTGTTTCTCTGGCAGCGGATGAAGTTAACATTTTCATTCTGCGGTTCCCAATGAAGTTAAGAGTTTCTGTGGCTTCTCTTTTCAATTTCTTCTTTTCTTTTTCTTTCTTTCTTTCTTTCTTTCTTTCTTTCTTTCTTTCTTTCTTTCTTTCTTTCTTTCTTTCTTTCTTTCTTTCTTTATTTCTTTCTTTCTTTATTTGTTTATTTCTTTATTTGTTTTTTTCTTCTTTCTTTCTTTCTTTCTTTTTCTTTCTTTCTTTTTTTTTTTCTTTCTTTCTTTCTTTCTTTCTTTTTTCTTTTCTTTCTTTCTTTCTTTCTTTCTTTTTCTTTCTTTCTTTTCTTTCTTTCTTTCTTTCTTTCTTTTTCTTTTCTTTTCTTTCTTTCTTTCTTTCTTTCTTTCTTTCTTTCTTTCTTTCTTTCTTTCTTTCTTTCTTTCTTTCTTTCTTTCTTTCTTTCTTTCTTTCTTTCTTCTCTTCTTTCTTTCTTTCTTCTTTCTTTCTTTCTTTCTTTCTTTCTTTTCTTTCTTTCTTTCTTTCTTTCTTTCTTTCTTTCTTTCTTTCTTTCTTTCTTTCTTTCTTTCTTTTTGGGGGTCACACACAGCAGCGCTCAGGGGTTACTCCTGGATCTAGCCTCAAAAATCAGTCCTGGCAGGCTCGGGGGACTATATGGGATGTCAGGATTCGAACCACTGTCCTTCTGCATGCAAGGCAAATGTCCTACTTTCATGCTATCTCTCCAGCCCCTTCTGTGGCCACTTTCAAAAGACATCTATAACTTGAGGTGTCAGTGTGCATTTGGAAAAGCTTTTTGTTACACTGCACCCAGAAAAATATGAGCCCCATGTCAAGGAAAAAAAAAACTTTAAGTATTAAATCTATCAATTTGGAATGAAAAGGAAAAAAAGTTTTTCAGGAAAAGGTTGAATCTTGTACCACAAGCCTGAGCCTAAAAATCCCTGTTTTCACAGTGTTGCTGCTTTCTATTGCTGGAGCTTTGTTTCCTATTGAATCCATCGTTCCTTCCAATATTCTGGATTTTTCATTCTCCATTCTCAGGTGAATTTTGAGAGCATGCAAAGGATCACATCATTGCCCCTCACCTCTGAAATTAAAGCTAGAGTCCTCCACGCAAGCCTGTCCAGAGATTCCTAAGGTTCTTCTGCTGCCCCAGCCGGCAGGAGAAGATCTGTTTCCACATTAGAGCTTTGAAAAGCTGGTTTCTTCCTTCTAACATCTTTTCTTGCCAGACCTTTCTTTGCCTAAGCTGCAAGACCTCAGCCTCTGGCCCTCTAGTCCCTTCCCTGTTTGCAAGTGACCCTGTTTGAGTCCTTGAAATGTTTGCTCAATCAATTCTTCAGTGGATACCAGGCTGGAATCACAGTACTAAGCTGCTATCCTCTTAATTCACTCTTGTCTCATTTTGTTTTGTTTGGAGGCCACACCCACTGGTGTTTAGGACTGACTCCTGGCTCTGCGCTTAGGAAGCTCTCCTTGATGGTGCTCAGGGCTGATTCCTGGCTCTGCAGTCGAGCATCACTCCTGACTGTGCTTAGTGAAGCCTTTTCTCTGGGTTCAATCCTCTGTAATGTTTCTAGCTGCCATTTCTGCTCTTTTTAATCAATGCCACATAGACTTTCTGCCATGGTCTCAAACCTACAGACTGTCATAGCCCAGAAGAGAAAATTTCTGACCACTGAATGCTCTATCATTTGAGGAGTGGATGCTTCAAGGAAAGTACAGAGGGTTGAAAACACAGATTTTTGGGGAAGCCACTGACCACAGGGCTTTTCAGATGAGGCCATTCACCCCCTTTTGGCATTTTGTAGCCTTTGATCTTTAAACCATGTCTTGGATTCCTTAGGCTTGAAACTGAACTAACACGGTAAATCTGAATGTCACCATTTTGGTTGTCAGGGATTATGAATTTCTGTGTTCCTGGCCATGGTATCTACACTTTTAGTTCTGCCATTGAACCCATGAAAGCCTCTGTAGGGAAGGAACGGGTCACCCAGTGACCTTCAGCTTTACTGTGCTGACTTTGATTAAAGTTGGTCCCAAGCACCATAATCCAGAAATGGTTTTATCATCTTAGTCTCTCACATTCAAAAGAAAATGAAAAAGTAAAAGACTCCCCTCCCCTACAACCTCCAAATGGTGGCGATTTTCTGATGGAGGCTCTGATGGGGTTTTAAACATAATTATTTTAGGCCTGTTTACCCAGAAAAAGCCCAACCGATGGGTGCGTGATTTATCTCTATGGATTAAATGTCACAACTGAGAAGCAGGGGCTAAATCACGTAGACCTTGAAGGCTCGAGCAAGGTCTCCCAGTTGCCCGCACAGAAGCCAGACACCAGGATTGGACTTTTCTTTGTTTTTACTATCCCGGAGGACAGAAGGAACTCCTGGCTCTCCTGCTAGAGCTGGAAATGGCTCAGTTCCTTCAGAGGAAGCACACAGGGTCTGTTTCTCACATATTCTCTCTCAGAAAGGTCAGAGAGCAAGGCCGGAGCCATAGCATAGTGGGGAGGGCATTGGCCTTACATATGGCTGACCTGGGCTCCATCCTCAGCGTCCCATATGGTCCCTGAGCATCACCAAGAATGATTCATGAGGGAAGAGAATAACCCTTGAACACTGCTGGGTGTGATCCCCAAACAAACAGAAAAGGAAGGTAGTGGAGCTTGAAATGGGAGAGATGGGGCCGGGCGGTGGTGCTACAGGTAAGGTGCCTGCCTTGCCTGCGCTAACCTTGGACGGACCGAGGTTCGATCCCCCGGCATCCCATATGGTCCCCCAAGCCAGGAGCAACTTCTGAGCGCATAGCCAGGAGTAACCCCTGAGCGTTACCGGGTGTGGCCCAAAAACAAAACAAAACAAAAAAAAGAAATGGGAGAGATAGGACAGCAGGGAGGGTGTTTGCCTCGCAATCTCTTGACTTAGATTTCACCTCCAGCACCCCACTATTGTCTCCTGAGCCCCACCAAAAGTGATACCTGAGCATAGATCCATGAGTATGCCCTGAGCATTCTGGTGTAAGCCAGAAACCAGACATAAAACAAGAAAAGGGAAGATAAAATGATACCAGGACTTCCCAGACAAATCTAGGCATGCGACACTTATTTGTGGACACTTTTCCACACTATCTATGGACACTGTCATACATCTTAACATGGAGAGGTGCATGCCCAAGACCTGCCCCTGGATAAAGTGAGAGATGAAATGGAGCTTCACTGGCATAGAAGAAACCACTGTGGCAAAGATGTTTGGAAATGATCACTCTGGACAAGAAGTGGGTGCTGAAAGGAAAGAAAGTGATATCCTTAAGTTACTTACTCCTTAAGTAATAGTATTATAAAACAGTGTTTAAAAGGAAAGGAGAAACAGAGACAGATAGACAGATAGAAGACAGATGTGTGAGAGAGAGAGAGAAAAATATCTGTCCAATAAGCAGTCAGAAGGGAGAGCAGGAGGGTAACTGGGGACGTTGGTGAGAAAGGTGCACTGGTGAAAAAAGTGTTGAACATAGTATGGCTGAAATTTAATTATGAATAATTTTGTAACTGTGTATCTCATAGGAATTCAATTAAAGAATTTATTTTACTAAAGAAAGAGAAAGAAGTGGGCTTTAGGTCTGGGGTATCGGTCATCTCTTCCCTGTAGATGGATCTACCATTTCTTCTCCCCTCTGCTGTCTCCACCACTGACCTGGCACTTAGTAAACAAGAGAAGAGGGGGCACACAGAGCTGGCACTGCCAAAGAAGGTCTAGGGTGCAACAGTGGTGGGTGAGAGGAACAGTGAGTGTTAAATAAGGCCATAGCTGGGCACCACAGGAGGTCTGAGGACACCTCAGGGCATCAGTGTTGGGAGAGAAGATATCTGTCATGACAAGGGCACATGAAACAGAGTCTTTGTAGATACAGGTGTGCTGGAAGGAGGGTTTTGAATCTTGCAGAAGAAGGATGGCTATGAGCCTTGGTTGGGGTGGGCACAGAGAGGAATGAGCAGGCAGAGTGAGGGGTGATTACCCCATAATGCAACCCTGACTAGGTTCCAGGTACAGGAAATGATTGTGCCCCTAGTCACTGTAGGAAATAGTTGTGCCCCTAATCACTACAGGAAATGATTGTACTCCTTAGTTACTATCTAGCTCCTGCCTTTAGATGCAAGATGGATCCTGAGGACTTGCGTTTGGGACAGAGGGAGTAGACAAGTGATTTCAATGTAAATTTTAAGCATGGAGACTTGGATTTTCTAGTGATCCTTGAGAAAGGTATTTTAACACATTCTCTTGAGCACCCAAGGGGCGGGGGTGTTAAAGCAGAGCTAATGGCATCCAGCCTGGCAGATGGCATGGCCAGGATTTAAACCCAGGCCTGATGAGGTTGAACGTTCTGGTCTCCATCACGAAGCTGAGACCAGCTCTTCTGGGGGTGCCTCCTGAGTTTGGGGTGCAGTGGGGTTTAAGCTACTGCAAAAATCCTCAGACTCTAAGCTGCCAGGTGGGGCCTCAGTTCATATCCAGAGGGATCCCAGCTAGTAACAATGCCCCCTCAAACAGCTTTGCACAACAGCTTTGTACTGGACTAATGAGCCCCGTGTATACTTCGGGGACACCTTTCACCTTGTAAAATACAGCCCAGCACACTGTGCTCTGCATATTAACCTTCCTGGAAAGCAAAGCGAAAGAAGCAGCAGAAAAGATTGATTTACTCCAAATGCAAAGAAAATTCTTTCCAACGAGTCCCTAAGTGTAATTCATATTTTTAGATTAAGAGGGTGCTTGGCTCTGAGGGGGGGGAAAATCATTGCAAACTATTACCAATAGCACGATGCCAAGTAATAGAGGCATTTAAACCCCCTTCTCTCCTGCACGCTCTTGCATAAACAAGTGTAATGTGACATGACAGTAGTTAATGGTATGTTCAAAGGATCTCCATTGGCCTGTTTGCTGCATTTGTTATCAGGGTGACACTGCTGGACTTGGGGGGGGGTCCTCCTCTTCTCCTCCTATCCTGCAGACTAATGATTCTCTGGAAGCTGTGTTCCAGAGCCCGAGATTTAGAGAAGGACTTACATTTGATCCATGAGCTATTTCCATTCACAGGCAATGCAATTTAATCTGCGTTTTGGATTTTTAGCATTTTACTTAGGGTTTTTTTGGGGCGTGGGGGTGGGGGTTCACACCTGGTAGTGCTTAGGGGCTATTCCTGGCTTTAGGCTCACTCCTGGCATATGCAGTGCTGGGGATTGAACCAGGCTCGGCCACATACAATTTGAGTGCCTTAAGCTCTGCACTCTTTCTCTAGCCTGTGCTTTTGGTAAAATGAACAGGGGGAGTAGCAAGGCCAGGTGTGGCCCATGCATATGGGGATCAGCCTGATTTGGTTTCTGCTCTGGGATGCGCACTGTAGGGGGAGCTCTGCGCGCAGAGAACATTGTACTTTGTTCTGGTGCTTCCTCTCCAGACCTTCAGAAGCCTGATAATCACCTCCCCCATCACACACACTTTTTTGTTTGTTTGTTTTTTTGGGCCACACCTGGCAGTGCTCAGGGGTCACTCTTGGCTGTCTGCTCAGAAATAGCTCCTGGCAGGCACAGGGGACCATATGGGACACCGGGATTCGAACCAACCACCTTTGGTCCTGGATCGGCTGCTTGCAAGGCAAACGCTGCTGTGCTATTTCTCCGGGCCCATCACACACACTTTATAGATAGGGACAGTGCGGCCTCCAGATCCTGGGAGGATGAGCTCTCATTATACACCAAAGAGGCAGGGAGATGGGTATAGAGCTCAGGCCATATGTTTCTGGATCCAATGCACTTTATACAGCTTCCAACAGGGCAGGGTTGGAATTTGCTTTTGCTTCTCCATATCTGGCACTTGGTTGGCTCAATTCCTCTAGTCTCCCGGGTTTTTCCTTCTAGGAAGCACAGAGACCAAGCGGGGCCCCCTGCCCAACACCCAACACCCACATCCCAGCCCTGTCCAACAGAGAGGCTCCTGAATCTAACAGAGTGGGCATTAATAATACTCCTCCTCAAAAACAAATAATTGGGCTGCAGTTTTGGTTACATGGCAACAATAGTGCTAAGGTTAATGGGTTTTATAGAGAAAGTTCCTGTGCCCTCACTCTCACCAGAGTGCTGAGACCCTTCACCCTGGATCTCTTTAGGCCTGGACTTCTTTCCAACAAATGGGAAAGATCCTTCTTAATCCTAAATTGGGAGAGAAGTCCTAAGGCTGATGACAAATGTGGTGATGAGCTCAAAGGGTTCTCATCATATCGACTGAGGTTATTTTTAGAGAAATGAGAATTTTCTGTTCTAAATTATGTGAGCTCTAAAGACATGGCAGCAGAGACCCAGCTGCTAAGGTCATGCAACTTGGCCTTCTAGAACCTTCTTGGGGGCCTTTGGAGCAGCTTATGACATTCATCTGAGCCTCACTCAGATGGCTGTGCATCTCCAGCTTGGCCAGGGTGACAGGAGGTGGCCCCTCTGCAGACCAGTGCTCACCTGAATCAACTAAAGTCTTCCATTTTCTTTCTGACATGTGTCTGTACAGTAGTGCTGATGGATGGGCCTTTTTAATGGTTATCTAGGCCAGGGTTCCCCAAACTGCACCATTCCTCCAAGCCTGACAAATATTAACTGCCTGTAGAAATGGATGATATTGAAGTCTTGTCAACAAGAGACTAAGTCTTTGCCTTGTTTATGGATGTTCTTTTATAACACAACTTTCTGATTCAAGTGACTAGTTCTCAACCATCTGGAATGACTTGAGATCTTTGTTTGTTTTGTTTTTGGGCCACATTGGGCCACATACAGCGATGCTCAGAACTTACTCCCTAGTTCTGCACTCGGGAATCAGTCCTGGTGGTGCTCAGGGGACCCTGTAATATGCCTGGGATTGAACCTGGGTTGACTGCATGTAAAACAAATTCCCCACTTGTTGTACTATCTCTCCAACCCCCAAGAAAACTTTTTATTGTCACATACAGGAATTGGTTAGGGACAAAGCATGTGCTTTCCCAGTGTGAGAGTGGGGTTCAGTTCTCAGCACTGGAAAGTTGGAGAAGCAAGATTCAAACATTAGAAGACAGATTCAATGAGGTCTTACTAATTTCCCCTTTATTCCAGGCAGTCTATTATTTGTCACATAAAGAACAAGCTGAAAATAAGTAAAATTCAACTGCTTTAGTTTCAACAACTGTAAAGCAATTAAATGCCAGAGATTGCATGTCACAGTGAATATTACAAAAGAGTTTTACGGGGGAGACTTGGCTGGGACCAAGCTGCTGAGACAAAATACTAATTCTGTGAGAAGGTAAGTCAAAATTAAGCACTTTCTTGGCATTCTGAGAAATGGGACTGGGGGACAACATAAAAGGTGCAAGACCATCACCACAAAAAAATAACAAGTAATGGGAAAACAGGGCATCTTCTCTTTATTTGCATTGTGCTCATGCTCTTTTGGATCTTACTTAGGTGTGTATGTATATAATATGTGTAAGTATGTGTCTCTATGTGTTCATGTACTCACATATACAAGGATATGGTCATTATCTTTTAGTGTGTGATCCAATGGTTTGTGGAATATAAATGGTTATCAGTCTATTTTCTTTTGGATCATACTTACGATGTGTGAGTCTGTGTGCATGAGTGTGTCTCTGTGTGTACATGCACTCACATATACAAGGATATACACATTGTCTTTTAGTGTCTTATACAATGGTTCATGGAATGTAAATGGCAGTAAGTCAGCTCAGCATGGCTAGAGGGATTTGTTGATGAACAAACTCTTGCCAGAAGAAGCTGACCCTATCTGGATGGGTGATCAGATTCACAAAGAGCATTCAGAAATGTCTCAGAAGAAAACTGAGTAGTGTTTTGGTTCTCTACAAAGTGGACAGTCCCTGAGCTAATGTTGTGTACCAGGTGTCTCCTTCCAAAAAAGATCATAGTTCTGTGTCCTGAGATGAGTCTATGGCCACACTTGAACCCTTTCTTGGAGATATTTGTTCTGTCTTATGGAGAACTCTGAGAAGTCAACAGACCCAGACTTCCAAGCCTTGTCCTATTGTTGGTATCTCTAAATCCCACTTTCTTTACTCTTTTTTGGGGATGGGCACACCTGGTAGTGCTCAGGGGTTACTTCTGGCTCTGTGCTCAGGAATGATTCCTGAAAGTGCTCAGGAGACCATAGGAGATGCTGGGAAGAACCAAATTTGGGTCAGCCGCATGAAGGCAAACTGTACTATCGCTCTGGCCCCTATATATCCACTTACACGTGGCAAACTTTCTACTTCCTCCCATTATTGGCTCACTAAACCAATAAAAAAGACATTTAAGTCAAGGAACTATATTGAGAGTCAGGAAAACTGATGGCAGAGCCAATTCTTTAGCATTAGTTATGAAAGAGAAACTCATCAGTGCTGTGGCTATTCTAACAAATGAGCCCCAACAAGCGGAACACACTGGGAAATAGGGAATTTGAAAATGACTGACTTAGCCTGAAAGATCATAGTCAATGCCTTAAATACAAAATACCTGAAACAGAAGCCAATGAAACAAGGCTAGAAGAGGCTTGTGAGGAGATGAAGAATTTCCCCCGTTGGCTTGTCCTATGGATGAATCATTTGTGTTTACTGATTTTTCCTTTATTCAGCAAATATTTCAAAATCTCACACTTTGTGTAATAAGTCTGGGCACTCTGATGAGGTGGGGAGAGCGCTTGTTTTTAAGGCTTATCCAGGGAGTTAGTTAACAAAGATTACAAATCATGAAATGTTACTGACATCTCTACACCATGCAGCACATATATATATATATATATTTTTTAAAGAAGAATTCTATCCTCGAACTTGACAACACAATAAAGAAAATATTGTCCATGGAAAATAACCCCTGAAAGTTCAACAACAACCACAAACAACAACAGTGTCAACAACAACATTATGTCCTATAAAGAGTGAAAACAGAATTCTACCTGCCAAGGTCATACAAATAGGGACTTACAGTATTTTGAAAACTAAGAAATAAATTTCCCCTAATACTTCACTGTTTTTTCTTCCTGCTACTTTGCAGTGCTTTGCCAGCATCAAATCCTCTGAGATGCTGTGGAAGGTTAGACAAAGTCCAATAATAAAACTTATTTTCCCCTCGCAGAACAAATCTAAGTGGTCCGTCACCCTCTAAGAAGGCTGTGCCTGGCCCTGGTGTGCTCACATTAGCCTTGGAAAACTGCTGGCACCACACTGCAGGGGATAACAGAAATGGGATCAGGGACCACCCACCATCTGGGGGGTCATTCTCAAAGATGTCAAATAATCTTGATGAGCTCTAAAGGGGCAGCTTCCCGACCCTCAAGGGAAGTGGAATTCTTGATGTTGTTAAGAGGGGAGACACTCCCAATAAATCAGTTATGTCATTATTTAATAGTATTAGCTCATTTATTTTATTTTGGGTCAATCCTGGCAGTGCTCAGGGGTTACCCCTGGCAGGCTCGGGAGACCATATAGGAGGCTGGGGATCAAACTTGGATTGGCCATGAGCAAGGCAAATGCCTTCCCTACTGTGCTATTGCTCCAGCCCTATAATCCCTATCTTGAAGTTAAAACCTCTTTCAAGATTTATGTTGTAACAAATGCTGTCAAGTCAGTTCTGGGATTGGTGCTGGCACTGTCAGGGATAGCTGTGAGTATGCCTCAGTTTATGGGGGGACAGTATTTCTGTGTTTGGCCAGCTCAGGTGGGATCCTGCAGCCTGGTGGGGTGATCTGTGGTGTGGACACTTGGGATAACTGTATCCTAGCTGTGTAGACTCAACAGTACAACTCTAGTAGAAAAAGGCACTTAGAATTCTTTTCTATTCCTAGGGATCTAGAGAGGAAACTAGTTTTCTGGGGGGGTGGTCACATCAAGTTGGCAGCTCCTGATGGAGACTTTGAGGGACACTCATATTTTGCCCCCAACCCTTCTTTTGCTCTGGGACTAAACTCGCATCACATCCATCACACACCTCATTTTCTGCCTCTGCTTTGCCTGAGTCCCATGTGTCAGCATTCACATTTCCTTGCATCTCCAGTAATTTTGTATATTTACCCTATTCTCACACTTCATCTTTACCCCTGGGATTGAGGGGCTGGGTAGCGCAGAACACATCTACCCAGAGTCTGGGGTTGAGCAGGGCTTGGCCCTGTCTCCCAATCCACACTCCAGCTGTTTCACTCATTTTAATGACGGCGGAGCAAAGTGACCTTTCAAAATATCACCCCAAGCTTAGAACTCAGTTGGCAAACAGTGGACTGGCAGCTGTCTGCCAGGTGGTGGGCGGGCGAGGGTGAGCTCGAGGAGGAGAAAAGGGCTTTCTGGGTGCATTTCCCATTACCATGGCAACCATGAGACTTCGGCGGTGGCAAAAGGTTAAACATAACCAAGTGTTCATTAGGACATGCTGCTAATGACTCAGGCCAAACCTTGTGTGTGTGTGGACATCAGTGGTAGTACGTTGGGATAGAGAGCCAAAAAGACAGGGTACAAGCCAGGGGGGCGGGCAATGGCCATCTAATCACACTTGGGATTCAAATTGGCCTACTGATACAATGGCTTCATCTGGATCATGCACCAAAAAACTCTAATTGAAGGGTGGAAAAATCAGGCATTATGTAATAATATTGAGAGAGGGCTTGTCTAGATCAGGATCAGCTTTTTTTTTTATTATTATTATTCTGATAAAATCCATTTGAAAATGTTTGATTTCTTTCTTCTCTTCCTTGATGGGTTTTTGGGATCCTTCCCAATTTAAGAAAAATCACTGAATAATATTTATACTCATTCATCCCAGCCCAGCCTATTAGTTCACTGGCCTAACTGTTTCTTATGACAGCTGCCAACAGAGTCAGCATGAGAAATTTCCAAAGTAAGAGATCTTTGGTAGGCTATTCAGAAACCACAGAAGCTAGCGTAGCTGGAATTTACTGTAGGATCTGTGGAAGTTGGGGACCCCAGAAAACCAACAAAACTGGAAAACCAGCATCAGAATAGGAGCAGGTGAGTTCACAGTCAGCCTGCAGATGAGGGTGCAAGAGTCATTCTGTAGGGGGCACACACAGTCAGCCTGCAATTGGGCACAGTCAGCTTGCAGGGGTTACGAATCAGCCTTCAGGGGTCACACAGTCAGCCTGAAGGGGGCACACAGTCAGCTTGCAGAGGATTTGGTTTCCTTCCCCCCCAGTGTTTTCCAGTTTTCTCATTCCCACTGTTTACTTCAGGAGCCATAAAGAAGCATTCTGGGACCCAAGTCTTAAGATGAAAGGTGGGGAGCACATAATCTGGATCCTCTTTCCTCCTGAAACTCCCTGATGTACTAAAATAATAAGAAAATGCTCCAGAGGCTACTTAAGGGGGAGGCAAAAGGATTTGTGGCTGGTTCAAACCCTGGCTAGAGAGGAAAAGTTACTTTTATTGATTGAAGTTCTGTGATTCATTATATTATTACTGGGGATTTCTCATACACATAATTCTAACACTACACCCATCTCCAGAGTACCCAGTCCTTCCCTGTTCACCCCATGCCCCTTTCTTTCAACTCCTCATGGTCCCTCACCAATTCCATCGTCTTTGCCTTTGCACAGGTCATTATTTTATTTTTGTTTTGTTTTTGGGCCACATCCAGTAGTGGTCAGGCTTTGCTACTGGTTCTGTGTTCAGAAATTACTCCTGGTAGGCTCAGGGGACACGACAGGATTCTGGGAATTAAACCTGGGTCAGCTACATACAAGGCAAATGCCCTCCTCACTGTGCTATTGTTCTGGCTCCCAGGCCATAATTTTTAATGATGAGCTTGTCAAAGTAAATCCCAGACCATAACTGTAGCAGAAGATTTATAGTTATCTAGATGACCTGCACAGTGGATGAAGGGAAATACTGGCTTTGCATCCCTCCTACGCTTACCCTGCTTGCCCTGGTGATAGCCATTTTGAGCCCCTAAAAGGGCATGCCCATAATAAAGACCCTGTAGGCCTGGAGCTAGCTTTGTGCGTTAGTTACTCTCCAGGCCTGGCTGTGTTGTGAGGGTATGCTTCTCATCTGGCAGCCAGTG
Organism: Suncus etruscus; assembly: GCF_024139225.1. Taxonomy (NCBI): domain Eukaryota; kingdom Metazoa; phylum Chordata; class Mammalia; order Eulipotyphla; family Soricidae; genus Suncus; species Suncus etruscus. The sequence goes on along the minus strand of NC_064861.1, from coordinate 74,532,476 downwards.
GGAAGGGAGGACCTCTGGGGTCTCACAGAGATCATTGAGACAAGGAGTACCTGCTTGGCAGCCCCAGCTATATAGCTCCTAGGAAGTGTCTGACTGTGTTCAATGAATGAAGGAATAGAGCCGGGAGGAAGAAGAGAAAGAGGAGGAAGAAAGAAAAAAGAGGAGGAAAAAGAAGAGGAGGAAGAGTAAGAGGAGAATGAGATGAGGAGACAGCAGAAGGAGGAAGAAGAAGAAGAAGAGGAAGAAGAGGAGAGAGGTGAAAGATGATAATGATGAGGTGAAAGAGGTGGAGGAAGAAGGGGAAGAGGAGGAAGTGGAGTAGGGCAGTGGGAGGCTGGAAATGAAAGTATAGTGCAGGGTTTATGAGTGCTATGTGTTGTGTGAGTTCAGCAAAGTCTTGGTGGCCGAAAGGTGGCCATTTATAATGGGAGGAAGAATGGCAGTTCCATGGAGGGAGGCATGTATCTGAATCCTGCCAAAAGATTCAGGGTTTATCTTCAGGGCAATAGAAAGTCTTTTGAGGGGTGCACCAGGGAGCATTGTTATGCTATTGTTATGTTATTGTTTATGTTTGGAAAAAGAGCCCTTCAGCATGGAGAAAGGATTGTGCCTAACATCCAGATGACAGGGGATGGAAGTGAGCACAGACAGGGAGGAAGGGCAGAGCAAGAGTACCGGGTATTCTGGGCAGGTTGGAGATGGAATATGTGGTTTGGGGCCACAAAGTCCCATGACACAACTGGTGGCTCTGTACTGTGATACCTTCTGGCCATGTAAGTAAGATGTCTGGCGGGCACATGGCTCTGTGATTTTAAGTCAAAGACACCTTAGCTCACAGATCCCTCTAGCTGCCAGGGAGCCAGCTGAATGTTCCCATTTTCAAAGAAACGAATAGATCTGAGGATGGCTCTTTTTGATCAGACAGCAGAAAGGGTTTTCAAGGAACTGAGCATAAATATTAATTAACTCAGGCAAGAAATTGAAATCCACTCTCTTCTAAACTATATACATTAATACTGTAAGAAACCAGCTGATTCATCATCTCTAAGATGGTCCCAGAACATCATTTTCTTTTTTTTTTTCCTGGGATCACTGGCTCAATTTAGAACCATGGAGAGTATAGTGCATCAAGATATCAATCACCCATAGCTCCTAAACAGAACATGAAACAGCCCTGGCCTTAAAATTTCTCTGGTAAAGGGGAAACCTTCATGATTTCCTAGCAGAATGTTGATAGGATTTTGAGCTTAATGATAGGGCATCTTGCAAACAAATTGCTTTTACACAGCGCAATATAACGTCAGGACAATAGGATTGTGGAATATCTAATTGGAAGAGAAAATCACCTTCCCACTTGACATAAATTCTCAGCTAAGGAGCCGTATGATCGATTTTGGAATCTTACCAGCTCGAAGAATGATGGATTCCTTAACCCCAACACCTCAATCATGAGTGAGCCACAATGAACTTTCAGGGCAGAAAAATATAGGATGTAAATGCTTCTTCAGATGGTCATAGTTTTATTTTACAAATCAATATAATGGAATTTAGCCCCTGAGTGACAATGACTGAGGATGTATCCTTTGTCTCCTAGTCTTCAGAGATGCTGTCTTGATCCCAACTATATCATTAGATTTTGGAGAAACTTTAGTCACAGACAGTAAATATGTGGGGCCATGAGCTTCCATGGGGCAGATGCTGATGCTATTTCAACTCTTTCCTGACTACTTTCTTCCCTCTGAACACTGACTGGAACCTGTGAGGCAGGCATTCTCCAGCCTCCTCTGGAGGGAGGAGTGGCCACACCATGGTCACAAGAAAGCCAAAAGACTTTCCGTAAAAAATCTTCCTCCCTGATCAGAGAAAGGTCCCAACTTCTCTACCATCTCTTCTCATGCTCTCCCTCAAAGAGATTTAATGCGTTTTGAAGCTGCAGCAGCTCTCTTGCCCCCACAAGCTACAGATCAGTGGGCAGACATTGCTCAAAAGAAGAGTGTGGAGAATTTAGATTTTTTGTTATTGGTTTAACCAGTTTTCACCGTAGTCAGGGATGGCATCTGCTTTATATATATATTTTTTGTCCCACCTGGGTAGAAAGAACCTCTGGGTAGGCTTTCTACCGCAACCTGTTCTCCACCCATGGGGGGTGGTCCTATTCTTCCCAATAAAGACTGCAGCTCAGGCTGATTTCCACTGCTTGTGGTGAAAAGATTCCTGGACCTATTTCATCTTTTCAGCTTGGTGTGGATTAGTTCCTGCATCAGTTTTGTTTTCGGACCCACATCCCCAATCTTCTCGGGATTAGGGTGTGAGAAATTATCTACACTCTGTGACATGGTGAGTATTGGGTTACCTCTCCAGTTACTTTCTGCAAGATCATGCGCTGTATTTATCTCTTGGGCCACTAAGGGTTGTGTTCCTTGACTGGCAGCCCAGTGTGGCCTTAACAATCCACCGTCTTCTCAGTATTCACTCTTTATGCGACCTTGCCTTTCACTGATCATGGGCTCTCTGGAGGGTTTTCTTCTTTCAAAAGCTTCTTTTATAGCTCTTCTTCCTCCACTCCCCATATCACTGAATACCCTGCTCTCTCTATTTCACTCTGTTCCACCACACAATCCAGTATGCACACAGCTGGGGCAGGCATGGCTGGGCTCTGCTTCCCAGAAACTGGGGCTATTCTTGGCTCTGCACTCAGTAATCACTCTTGGCAGTGTCAGGGAGCTATATGGTATGCTGGGGATTGAACCTGGATCGGCAATGTGCATGGCAAATGCCCTCCTTGCTGTGCTATTGTTCTGGCCTCACACTCTTGGAATTTTAATAGAATCTTCACTTTTTTTCAACCACACCCAAGGTGTTCTTCATGTCTTCACTGTGGACATAAATGGGTCACTATGAATATGACAAAGCTCTGCACCTCTGAGAAGATGCTGGGTGTGCTGGATCCCCCAGAAAGGTGGGTGCTAAAATGTTTACAATGGATTGTGTGTGAGTAAGCATTGGGCACTTATCCAGAGACTATGATGTTCTGGGCCAAGGTCACACTTCTTTTTTTTTTTTTTTTTTTTTTTTTTTTGGTTTTTGGGCCACACCCGTTTGATGCTCAGGGGTTACTCCTGGCTATGTGCTCAGAAATCGCCCCTGGCTTGGGGGGACCATATGGGACGCCGGGGGATCGAACCGCGGTCCGTTCCTCGGCTAGCGCTTGTAAGGCAGACACCTTACCTCTAGCGCCACCTTCCCGGCCCCCAAGGTCACACTTCTTACATGCAACAGAAGTTCAGGACAAAAGGAATCCTGGGGCACTGTCTCCAGGTGTCTTGGAAAAATGCCTTCTTTGAAGGGAGCTCTCTAGTTTTTCTTTTCTTTTCTTTTTTTTAAATATTTATTTATTTTGCTCTCCAGTTTTTCTTTCCTTCTTTAACCAGCCTGGAAGCTGCCCAAGACAGCAGCCACTTTTCATTTCCCAAATCTGCTTCAATTCAGACTTCCTGCTCCAAACTGTATGAGCTCTCTAGTTTTTCTTTTCTTTTCTTTTTTTTAAATATTTATTTATTTTGCTCTCCAGTTTTTCTTTCCTTCTTTAACCAGCCTGGAAGCTGCCCAAGACAGCAGCCACTTTTCATTTCCCAAATCTGCTTCAATTCAGACTTCCTGCTCCAAACTGTATGAGTTCATTGGACCCTAAGCCAATGCCTCTCCTGGGGTTGGTCTTCATTGATGTGTAAAGTGGAGATTCAAGCTACCCAGGATGAGCAAGAGATGCTTCTCTTCTATTAAACATCTTTTTATTCTGTCCATATACACTGGGAGATTCATTTCCCTCTATTTAAATAGCATCCTTTAAAACTGAGGCCTAGTTAATCTCCCTCCCCCGATGAAATGTGAGTTTTTTCAATTCTCTCCCACTGGGATCTGGGGATATAGTATTTAGAACTAAACAAGACCTTTATAAGAATAGATTGGACTATTCAGAGACAGAAATCCCTGTTATTATACAGAACTGAGTGTGCAATACAGTTTATTTGAGTTTGAAGTAAAGTATCCAATAATCTTAGGTGACTCTTCAACCTGCTGGGAAGAAATAGCAAGAGAAAAATGCCTTTTGAAATACATATTTCTGAGTAGATACCTAGAATAGGAGTACACCTATAGGAATACTTTTGGTTAATTTGTCAGTGAAATTACCTACATGATCCTGGGGACTTGGGGGCAACTTATCAGAAATTGGGGAGTGGAAGTTAAATCCCTTTTGGGCAGGAGAAGCATTTCCTCACAGGGCCAGCGTAAGAGCAATGGGAAGTGATGTGAAGAGTCGTATCACTATCAATAAGGTGGATGACTCATGTGTTTCCCACAGTGATCTTTCTCTTCTTTTCTTTCTTTTCTTTTTTCTTCCTTCTTCCTTCTTCCTTCTTTTTCTTTCTTCTTTCTTTCTTTCTTTCTTTCTTTCTTTCTTTCTTTCTTTCTTTCTTTCTTTCTTTCTTTCTTTCTTTCTTTCTTTCTTTCTTTCTTTCTTTCTTTCTTTCTTTCTTTCTTTCTTTCTTTCTTTCTTTCTTTCTTTCTTTCTTTCTTTCTTTCTTTCTTTCTTTCTTTCTCTTTCTTTTCCTCCCTTCCTTCCTTCTCCTTCCTTCCTTCCTTCCTTCCCTTCCTTCCTTCCTTCCTTCCCTTCCTTCCCTTCCTTCCCTCCCTCCCTCCCTCCCTCCCTCCCTCCCTCCCTCCCTCCTTCCTTCCTTCCTTCCTTCCTTCCTTCCTTCCTTCCTTCCTTCCTTCCTTCCTTCCTTCCTTCCTTCCTTCCTTCCTTCCTTTCTTTCTTTTTTCTCTTTCTCTCTCTCTTCTTTCTTTCTCCTCCCTTCCTCCCTTCCTCCCTCCCTCCCTCCTCCCTCCCTCCCTCCCTCTCTTCCTCTCTCTTTTTCTGGGCCACACCTGGTGGTACTCAGGAGTTGCTCCTGGCTATAAAGGAATCACTCATGGTGGTGCTCAGAGGACTATATGGGATGCCAAGATTGAACCCTATTAGGTGCATGCAAGGCAAATACCCTACCAGCTGTGCTATCACTCCAGTCCCAAGACTGACTATTTCAATTTGAGACCCTAACTCTTGTCCCCACCACTTCTGAAATGTGTGCCCTAGACATGAGCTTTACTCTTTCGTTTTTTTTTTTTTTTTTGGCTCTTTGGGCCACACCCCTTTGATGCTCAGGGGTTATTTCTGGCTAAGCGCTCAAAAATCGCCCCTGGCTTGGGGGGACCATATGGGACGCCGGGGGATCAAACTTTGACCCTTCCTTGGCTAGTGTTTGCAAGGCAGACACCTTACCTCTAGCGCCACCTTGCCGGCCCTGAGCTTTACCCTTTCAACTCTCAGCATCTTCATGGAACTTTATAAAACCCAACAGCTTGGCCTGACCAATAAAAGGATTTCATCTCTGTACCTTGGACAGATGTGGCCAGCTGAGCACTTACTAGGTATTGTAGATTAATGGTAGCAAAAGCAGCTTTTTGCTGTCTAGTCCAGCTGCTCTGGGTACAGGCCTTGGAAAGCTGCCCGACTTTCCTCCATAATCGCTGGGCTCAGCATGAAGTTGGCACCCAGCAGGGTAATTGACCACACATGCTGGACACCATCACTCCTCTGCCCTGTACCTAATGATTGGTTCTCGACAACAGGGAAGGCAGAGATGACTGGTTGCTCCCAACAGCGACTCTTCCATCGTTGATTCTATAATAATACAATTTCACCCTGAGATGCACTTGTGTCCAGAGTCAATAACTCACATTTTCAGATTTCTTTGCATCTCACTGTGGTCTACTGACCTGGTTTGGGTCTAGTTGATGGAAATTGAATGACGATATGCCACTTCTAGGTTAGTTCATCAAAGGGAGGTGTGCCACCATGATTCCTTCCTTTTGTTGCTTCTGGCCACCTGGCATGGACCATGTGGCTGAGGGTAGGACCTGGCACTATCTGAATAATAATAGTCAGGGAAGCTAGGGTCCATCCCAATGGAGCAAGCTTGAACATTTTTTCACTGGGATTTTCCATGGGCGATGAATAAAATGTGTTGCTATCTTTAATTTTACTATTATTTTGTGTTTCTAAGAGCAAGAAAACACACAGCTAAATAATATTCATAGACACTAAAGGGTGCATTTAATTAGTTTTTTGTTTGTTTGTGGGCAACACCTGGCTGTATTCAGGGATTACTTCCGGTTCTGTGCTCCAAAGTTACTCCTTGCAGGTTAGGGGAACTATATCGGGTGTCAGGGACTAAATCTGGATTTAGCCACATGCAGGGCAAACCCCCTTCCCACTGTGCTATTACTCCAGATCCTTAATGAGATAATTTGATGTACACCACATGCAGTGGAAGATTCACTTTGTCTACTCAACCACTCACCCAATCATTCTTCCAGCCAGTCACTTGTGCCATGTATATTCTGGTCACTAAGGCTGGGATGAGACAAGAGGACACAATGATGAACAATCCCCCACATCCAGCAGGCTGAGCCTTGGCGTTAATACTTCATGATGTGTTCCCAGCTCTGTGCCATTGAATGACTGCACTGGGTTCTGTTGTCACAACATCTGGGCATTTTGCCTGTATCTTCTCCCATCCCTAGCTCTAACAGCAGCAATCCCTGCATACTGTTGATTGTGGTCCCAAACCAATGCTATTTTCCCACTATCACAGGATATCAAAGTGGGTTACAACACCTCTCTCCCATATCCTTGATGGAGAGAGTAGCTTAGTGGGGGAAGGTGAGCTGTAGAAGGGATGGGTGGGAGGCAGTGGAAAATAAAGGGAACCATGGCTGCAGATGTAGGGCCCTTCTCTCATCCCCATGCACACTGCATTAGCAAAGACGGAAGTCTGGGGCAAAACAGCACCAAAGGAAAGGAACAATTTCTCTGGAGTTTGAAGATAGGTATGAGTTTTCCTGGTAGAATAATAAGGGGGATGCTGGGGACCAGGTGCACATCCCCCACCCCATCAATGCTCCTGGGAGGAAAAGGAGGTGCTATGAGTCAACTATTGAGGCACTTCCATCAGGGGTATATGAGGATTGAACAGGGGAGCCAGGAGAAGGTGGGGCCATGGATGATGTGTGAATTGGTGCCTATAGGATTTATCATCTAGCAACTCTGCTGGAAGTTTCTGGAAATAAATTTCACCAAAGCACAGCAGGATGACCAATAGGGGCAGTAACTGTTAGGAGAGAGAAACTACATGTTTGTTTTCAAGGGTTCAGTGGACAGTAGGTAGAGGGGAAGGCTTGGAGAAGAGGAGCTGGATTTCATAAAGAGACATGGGTACCATTCTCTGAAACTTTTCGATCTTTTGATATCCTAGTGACTTTCCTCAAGACTGCTACACCTCAGTTTCTGGTTGGGAGACTACTGATGCCCTATAAAATGGATTTCATTCCATTCTGCTTATAGAGCACTTGGCTAGAAGATGGGGTATTTGCCTGATAAGAGATCAGTCTCAGTGCTGTGTCACTGACATGCTGTTGTATGGTATCATTGAGATTTGAGGCTGTCTTATGGGGCTGTGAAGATAGAAGAGAAGGTGCACCACAAAATTAGATGGGCCCCAAAATAATTTTAGACAAAACCGAGGCCAACGTTTACTGTATCCTGCTATATCCAAGTCTGACTTTCATAACAACGTGATGCGAAAATGCTTCCAATTAGAGATGGATTGTAAAATGCATTACAATGCTTTGATGCTTGGGTGTGTTAAGTGCCAAAGAGTTCAATGCAGAATTGTTTGTGTGCAGTGGAATAAAATAAAATATCAATCTCTCAGACAGAGAAAGACAGTAGTGTTATTATGACAAATATATTAAGTGATCCCCCCTATTGTGCCTATTGGTTACGTAACTCAGTCATATTTCTTTAAAGGGGAGACAACATAAACTAGAACTCCTTTTACATATAAATCTCATGATCTCAGTTGGAAATGATTACTCTGGAAAAGAACTGGGTGCTGAAAGGAATAGTGATGTGCATGATACCCCTTCATTAAAAAGATCACAAACCACAGTGTATAAGAAGAAAAAAAGGGAGAGAGAGGGATAGAAGAAGAAGAAGAAGAAGAAGAAGAAGAAGAAGAAGAAGAAGGAGGAGGAGGAGGAGGAGGAGAAGGAGAAGAAGGAGAAGAAGGAGGAGGAGGAGGAGGGGAAGAAGAAGGAGAAGGAGGAGGAGGGGGGAAGGAGGAGGTCTGCCACAGAGGCAAGCAGAGGAGAGGGAGGGAAACTGGGGACACTGGTAGCAGGAAATGTGCCCTGGTAAAGGGTATTGTAAAGTGAATTGTACGTTGTTTGAAACTCAATCATGAACAATTTTGTAACTGTGTATCTCACAGTGATTCAATTAAATAATTTATTTATGAAATTTATATAATTAAAATTTTAACAATTATCTCATGATGTCTGTTGCATGAAATAATTAACGATGGGGCTGGATGGTGGATGATGCCATCCAGCCCACATGGCTCTGCAACCTCCATGCAGCCGGCGAGTTCCAGGCCCAGGTGAAATCACTCACTCACAGGCAGCCATCAGGAAGAATCATCTTTATTTATGCCCTAGCCACCACAGGTGTGTGGCCTATGTCAACCTTTTAAGCATTCAGCTATATTTTGCTAGCCCTGCATCTTATCTCCTGTTAGCCATCTTCCCTTTGGGCTCCATGCGGCCCAAAGATCCAAAAGCCAGGAAGCCAAGCCGGGCCAAGAGAGAAACGGCAAAAGGGCAAAAAAGGGCCGAATCCCTTTCGTCCCAGGCTTATCTAACTTTTTCCCGACCCCTCCCAGGAATGGGAGGTCTTGCAGGTAGGGTCACACCTATTATCCGGTTAAGACCCCTCCCAGAAATGGGTGAGTCTTAGGGTACACCACAGATGTCTATTTCTGCGTATTTTCTAAACACCCAACACACTGCCCTGGGGTGTGTCTCTGAGAGTAGGATTGTCCTTCTTTGATCAGGTCTGAGTGGTTGGTGGGTGACGCCATGTAGGACCATCTTAGCAGTCCAACTTAGCAGTTCAAATATTCCAGTCCTGAGGCTGATGTTACCCCACTGAGAGCTGGGTAACCTGCCCACCTATAAGAGGGCACCATCCATGTGATGATGATGTCAGAGCCAGCCCTATTGGGGGGCATCCTGGCAGCACAGAAGAAACAGCCCTCCCTATTCAGAGGCATTCATTTAGCTCCTTCTTGGCATTGTTGATGCAACAATAAAGGTAAGAGTTGGGGCTCTGCTTGCTTCCTCCTGCCTTTGGCACACACAGGTCCCTGTCCTTGGACTGTTACCAGCAGCTTGATACAGCATTGCTGAGAAATGTAGGGACCTAATGGTCTCCTAGGCTGAGCTGAGAAATTCTGTGATTGGCTTTCTGGATTCCAAGATTGACTTTCTGGATCCTGTGCCTGGCTTTCTCAGTCCTTTGATTGGCTTTCTCCTCTATGATAGGCAGATGCCACTTTACCATCTTGTTCCGAGGATTCAAGGAGAAGGCAGATGCATTGTGGGAGGCTCCATCCATGTTTATGGTTGTCTCTTGTACAGGAGTTCAACATATTCCTACCCTGCTTCTCATCTGTGCATCTCAGTTTCCACTGGGTGAAACAATGGACCCAATTCCCAGGATATAAGTGCTAAAGAATGATCTTGAATGAGTCATGCACTTCTTGAGACAGCCAATAGCATACATACTCCAAGTGCCGAAGAATTCCAAATGTGTTGAAATACTTTATTTACAAACACACTAACCATTCAAGTATATGGGACACTCACTACATAGATGGCCTATTGGGATACCCAGGGTTTGCTGTGAATAGGAGAGAGCAGCTGCTGTCCTCTGGAGCTCCCAAAAGAGTCCAAGGAGCCCTCAGTAGAAAGTATTAAAGGTCACAGAAACTGGATGTGTTCCATGGGGGGCAACTTCTCAGGAAACTCAAGTGGGAGCATGACTGCAGTACCAGTGCGGGCGCTGAGTTAGGGGAGTGCCAAAGAGGCTCCTCCAAGGAAGGACCATGAGGCCACAACCGAATGAGCAAGTCTCAGCTTTGCAGACCAGCAGATACCTGCTTCAGGCTGAAGGAGCTCCTCTGGAAGAGGAGGACAAGTAGGAACTTGCTCCTTGGAGTAGAGAGGCAGCATGAGTGGGAAATAGGAAGGAGAGCTGGGGCCAGGGTGGTGCCAACCAAGCCTGTCCCTGGGGGAGGAGAGAACAATATTGCTCAGGCATAAGCTGACCTCTGAGTGTGATGTTCTCTACCCAGGCAGACTTGGGGAGCACTGAGTAAAGCATGGAGGGTTGTACCATACTGGCTGTTCCTATTCTTCGTAGACCTGTAGCTGCTTATAAGCATTGCAATTTGAATGGAGCTGAACTAAAACAGATTCTGAGCACATCCTCATTACTATGACTGGATTTCATTAGAAATCTGATCAAATGTTGGGCAGTTGATTGCAAAACACTCACTAGTTAGATGTGATTAAGTCAACCTTTCTTTGGAATATTTTTCAAAAAGGTTCAGTGAAAAAAAAAGTATGCCAAAAAACAAGAGTGAGAGAGAGATTTTCTAAGTGTATACATATACAAGGAAGACAATCCTATGACTGTACAGTGTAGTTAGAACGTATAAGAGATCTAAACACAATACGTGGGGTTTGGACTGCATTCAGCATACTATTTTTTCTTCTGTCTCCAAGGCCATTAGCCAACATTCTTTATCCTGCTAAACAAGGACATTAGAGTTTGGCATTATCTTGGTCTATATAGATTGTGGCCAGACACTAAGAAATGTAACATGTGTTTTCATATATTTGGTTCATTTTCTAACATTTTTTAGAAGATGGAAGGAAATTGCAGTTGAAGAGAGAAAAAAAGGGTGAGAAAGCCAACACAACAAAGCTCAATCTGCCTCGCCCACCCCTTATTTTTAAGAATAGAAGAAACAAATCCCCTTTCTCCTGTCTTGGATGCAGTTTCAATTCTGTTGGTAATTTGAGCAGCAGTGAACTTGGGTCTATTTCGAAAAACCCACCCAAGACAGCGTGCTGAATCCCATTAGTGACTTGGCCTCTGGAATCTTCCCTTCAGCCAAGAACCCACGTGTTCCAGGTGCCCCCGGCGCCTAACCTCATTACCGGCTAACAGGATTTGTTCTCAGCTCTCCCAGGGACCACTCCAAGGCTTCCTCACATGCCCAGAGTCAAATGCATTTGATAACAGCGGGTTCAGGCAGAACCTAAGGCCTGCTAACTTGCTTATGGTGGCTTTAAAGATCTTCTGGAAATATTGCTCAGCCAGGGACTTGGAAATTCTGCCACTGGACACACATCAGGAGTTGGATGAAACCAATGAAATCACTGGGACTTAATGATTCCCAGAATCAAATAAGTCCCCTCTGTCTTGTTTAAGACCTGGCACGACACAGCTTGTTATTCTCCAGAACCTGCTTTTGGGAGAGGGCCACATGGGTCATGACATCATGAAACAAGATGTGGGGGAAAGCCCTGAATGTGGGAGGTGCTGTTTGGCAGAAAGAAAAGGGCGAGGTGGTCATCAGGGCATAGAAGCAGAGGGACCATCCAGGTCATTGGCAAGGGCAAGCCAGTTCCTAAGCTCTGATTCATGTTTCTGGGGCCTCTGAGCACTTTCTGCTGGCTCCCAGCAACATTCAAGCACTACCCCTTCTGGCCAGCGCAGATTTGGGATTGTTCAGGTCTGAGGGCTCACTCCAGGATAGATCAGGCAGTTCTATGGGGGTCTGGTGGGTAAGGATCCTGTTTGATCCCTCTCTCTGAAGCCTTCGTAGGAGATTGGGGGGCTTTCTGGTGGGATTTGCACCAGACTCCTGTTGGCTTGGCCAATAGGGTCACCCCATTATATGCTGTTTTTCTTGCTGGTCTCTCTGCCTTAATTTCTCCAGATGCTCTTCTCCCATAGAAAATAGCTTCACTCTGTCCCTTGCAGTCATGTTGGCTTCTGGGAAAATGGAAGATGAGAACCCTCTGATAGTCTCTCCTAAATTATCACGTCACCGAAGCACAAAAATACTAACTGCCATCTGTTTTCTCCAGGTAGAAATTCCCAGATTAAGCAGAGAAGTCTGGTCCTTCCCTCCACCTGAGGAATTGCTAGTGAGGGACGTGTGTGTGTGTGTGTGTGTGTGTGTGTGTGTGTGTGTGTGTGTTTCCCATCATGCAAGGTAGCCCTTACTGCTACAGTGCTGCAAAATGCAAAATTCTTATAAAGTTTGATATCCAGCAACTGGCTCTGACTGATGCTGCTGCTGTCCCTGTGGTTTGAACCACTCAGACAGGTGTCCAGGTTTTACAGGACCAAATACCATAGAACACAATGCATGGTTATTCTAGCAAACAGCACTGGGCTATGAGACAGTGAGAGGTCACAGTAAATCATTGTCCTTGGGCCCAAATAATGAGTTCAGGAGCAAAGGATGATCCTGAAATCTGTGCTCAGCTCAGTTTGTGGTGCCACTGTGTTGGGACTGAAGCAGCTCTTCTTCTTCAGAGGCTGGTGGGATGGGGCGAGGAAGGGGTGAAGAATCACAGCCTATTTTAGAGAGCTGGTGTGGTGGAAGAAGGTTAAGGAAAATGAAAAAAAAAAAGGTACAAATCAGAAAGTCTGGAAACTTTGCCCTTTTAAAATGCCATGCATAGTCAATTATGCGTTTGTGAGTCGATTACACACTCGTAAGTCAATTAGAAGAAAGGAAACAGATGAGTTTTAAGACTTCTGTTGTGCGGTGCTGGAAAGGGCTTCAATTTAGGGGAACAATAATTTAAAAAATAATGGTTTCGGGTCAAATGAGAAGGGAAGCCTTCCAAAATGCCTCCTGGGAATTAAATTAAAAAATGAGTAAACTCATTTTATTTGCAGCTTAAATAAAACTCCCCTGAATTGCTTAATGGGCACCTACATCCTTTAGATATTTTTTCCTAGAGAAAAACCCAATTTGCAATTACAGGCTAAGGAGATTAATGAATCACTACGTTTTATTTGTGTTAGAACCAGTGATTAGAAGGAATGTTTCCTGAGTTACAGTTATTCTGGCTAGGAAAAAATGCCGCGGCATTGGGTTGACCTGGTTTAACAACCTGTATTGCTCCTTACGTTCATGGGGCCAAGGTGGTTTTTCTTTCTCTATGAAGGGGTCCTAGTGCAGTTCCTGCCACATATGAACCATGGAAGACAGACACAGGCAACGTAGAAACTTACGTTCAGTTGTGAGGACTTGAAGCAAATAAACAGAGGGAAGGTAGAGATGGAGAAAACAGCCTGGTATATCCAAGAAGCAGAAACTGACACTGAAGGAAATTTTCAGCACCCACTGAGATATAGGGAAACACTTTTAATCTGCTCAGCTTCAGCTGGTGGGTTTTCCTGCCCTCTCTCTCCTCTTTATCTCTCTCCTCTCTTCTCTATCTCTATCTATGTCTCTTTCTCTCTGCCTCTGTATATCTCTGTGTCTCACTAAGTTGTCTATCTCTGTCGATCTGTATCTGCGTCTGTCTTTCTATTTTGTCTATATGTCTGTCTGCCTCTGTGTCGGTCTGTCTCTATGTCTGTCTGTGTCTGTCTCTCTCTCTATGTCTCTTTCTCCAATAACAGTAGCCAGCTTATCTGGGCCCAGATCTGGGTTAGTCAACTATGGTTCTCTCTCTCTCTCTCTCTCTCTCTCTCTTTTTCTAGATTACTACTCAGTCATGAGTATTTTACTCTTAGCTTTGTTTGCTTTATTTCCTGCAGTGACCTTCGCTCCAGATGTGCCTTCCCTATGTGGAAATACAGTGTTTGGGGCCATTATATATATGAAAACATGCTTTTGGGTCTGGAGCAATAGCACAGCAATAGGGTTTTTGCCTTGCATGCTGTCGACCTAGGACAGACTCGGGTTTGATCGCTGGCATCCCATATGGTCCCCTATGCCTGCCAAGAGCAATTTCTGAGAGCAGAGACACAAGTGCCACCTGAGTGCCACCAGGTGTGGCCCAAAAACCAGAAGAAATAAAAACCCCACAATAAAACCACAAATACTCTGGAAATTCTCTGATTTTCTGAAATACAGTCTGAAATAAACCATTCAAAAAGAAAATAAAAACGTGTGTTTATGTAAAGAAAAACGCTACCTTAGACTTCATCCTATGACTTGTGCAAATACCAAAATCTCTAGTTAGAGGCCTGATTCTATTATCCACAACTGAGTGGAAAGTTTCCTGACACCATAAAAAGTCCTTGGGGTGTGAAAATGAATGAGTATGGAGCCTGTAGTTATTCCCATGACAGTATGCTTCAAGGGTGGAGAAACCCTGTATCTCTTAGGCAAAGGGAATTCCCTTTCTAATTTCCCCAATATTTACTGTGCCTATATAAAACAAAACAAAACCAAACCAAACAAACAAAAACCTTGCACACCAGGCCGCCTTTTTTTCTTTCCTTTTCTTTTTCTTTTTCCTTTTCTCTTGTTCTCGTGGTTATTGTTTGGTTGTTGTATTTGTTGTTGTGGTGCTTTTTTGTAGATACTGGTTTTGGTCTTTTGTTTGATTTTTGTTTCTTTTTTGTTTGTTAATTTTGTTGTTGTTTGTTTGCATTTTTGTGTTTTTTGTTATTTTTCTTCTTTTTTTTTTTGGTTTTTGGTTTTTGGGTCACACCTGGCAGTGCTCAGGGGTTACTCCTGGATCTATGCTCAGAAATCACTCCTGGCAGGCTCAGGGGACCATATGGGATGCCAGGATTCAAACCTATGACCTTCTGCATGAAAGGCCTTACCTCCATGCTATCTCTCCGACCCCTGCCCTTTCTTCTTTTTAAATTGATATTTATAACCTCTAGGCAGACTCCTCCCATTTTTGTTTGTTTGTTTTTTCTCTTTTTTCCAAACAGAAACACATAAATTGAGCCATCTTGTTCTGCCTCATAAATTGAGGGGGAAAATGAATGGTACCAGAACCAAACAGTAGTATGAACATTGAGTAGAAATAAAAAATGATCAGACTTATACATCAAACCCAAAGTCAACAACAAAATTGATACCCAATCTACAACAAGCTAGACACAGAGGGGACCAGTTATTCTAGCAGTCTGGGGGCAAAGGAGGGGGTTCTGGGAACAGGGGTGGAGGTAAAACAACACTGGTGGTGGGAATACCTCTGATGTCACTATGTAACTTAAATATTACTGTGAGGGGCCGGAGAGATAGCATGGAGGTAAGGTGTTTGCCTTTCATGCAGAAGGACGGTGGTTCGAATCCTGGCATTTCATATGGTTCCCTGTGCCTGCCAGCAGCAATTTCTGAGCATAGAGCCAGGAGTAACCCCTGAGCGCTGCTGGGTGTGACCCCCCCCAAAATTACTGTGAAATATTTGTAATTCACGTTGGCCACAATAAAAATTATTTGAAAAATGTGTGCATATAAAGAGTACTTTTAGACATTTATGTACTTATTTATACTTGGAACTGTTAATATAAAATAAACTAGTTTATAGAAAAAATAAAACTACGGGGCATGGACCACCTCATAAAGTCTCAGGAAGTCATTGCGGGGCAGCTGGGGTCTCTGTGTGAACCCACTCATGATGCAGGAGTGAGTGGGCAGTTTACCAGCTGGTGTTTGGGAAGCAGAGAAGAAGAGGGGTGTCAGGTCACAGTGACCCACTTGTAACTCCCAGATGGGAAAGTTTGAAGGGACCTGAAGAGCCACAACCATCACTGGGTGTGAAACCTGAAAGCCCGGCCCTGTGCACCTCTTCTGTTGTGGACTCGACTCTGGCCCCCAGAATTGTGTGTGGCTGAAGGCCTTGAGCAGAGACTTTGCACAAACACAAGGTGCCATGTGCGAATTTAAGTTGCATTGACACTGTACTGTTTTTTTTTTCCCCACTTTTCCTGGCCTCCCTTCTCAGGGCACTGCAGCAGGGTCCTTGTTAGTCTCAGCTGACAGATTTGATTCGATAAAGATCCAGGCTCATGCCTTTGCTCCTTTGGTGTGGCTGTGACTTGGCATTTGCACCTGACGTGACATTTCTCTGGAATCACCAGGATCACTTTCCTTCCTTTTTTCCTCTTTGAGCCAACTCCTTGTGCTGAGATCAGCCATTAACCATTGGTTCACCGTGTAGACATGGTGCTGCTGTCAGGGGAGTCCTGGGACACTCCAGGACTCCCTTTGCCAAGAGATTTGACATGACAGGCTTGACAGGTGTCAAGCCAGCCTGGGTGAGATGGCTGGGGAATAAATGGCAAATCTGGTGGGGGATGTGATTACCTCACCCAAAGTGTAGCATATCAACATCCTGAATCCAGAATGCTGACACACCAAACATGGCAGTCAACATCTCCAGGTTAGAGAAAGACCCTCAGGCTGAATTTTTCTAGAAAACGATGAGCCACTGAAGAGATGATAGTGTGTGTAGAGTGTATGTGAGTGGCAGCACGTTTCTTATCTGCTAATCTATCCTGCAGAAGCATTTCTTTTCTCGCCAGTAGTGACCTCAGACAGCGCATCCCAGCCCTTCATTCTCATAAGACTTATTACTTCATTAGAACAAAACGGGGCTAAACTGGAGCATTAGCAGGCGCGTGGACGTGGTTGCTAGGTAACCAATTTGCCCCTTGGGTTTCTGAAGCAGCTGAGGGTGCTAAATATCACATTATAAATCAGGGTGGCCCAGGGAGCTGGGAAACGGGGCCTCTATGGGGCGGACTGTGACGGCGGGAGGGATGGAAATATTAGGACCTAAATTAAATTTACATTTTGAATGTGAAAACAAGGAGACGGGGACATAGCCTACGTTGGAAGGGAGCAGGATAAGAAAGAAAATATTGCCTTGTTACTTAAATGAGGTCGTATAATTTAATCCCAAAAAGACAAAGGCCCAGCGTCTTATTAATAAGAAAGAGTGATGTACCCTGTTTCCCACTAAGCAGTGGGGCTGGGCCAGCATCAGGGTGTCTCCAGATCACTAGGGTCCCTTCTATTTTGGAACAGAAGATGATGAAGTGCAGAAACTAAACACGTTCCCCAAATCAGGGAGTCTGGCTAGGGTCTGCCACAGGAGCAGCGTTATGGGGCCAGTCTGGAGTTTGGGGGGCCCTTCAGTTTTCACTCTGTAAAGTTTCCCTCGAGGATCCATCAGAAGGAAGTGGGCTGGGGTGCAGATGGCTGCACCTAGGGTCCCCAAAATGCAGTGACCCTGATAGAGGGGAGACGCAGTAGGATGTTCTCAGACTCACAAACCCTCAAACAATGTGTTCAATGCCCAACGCCCTTTCCTTGGAACATGAAAAAGAGGAAGGAGCAGGTGGGGGTGTCCAGTCATGGTGGGGGGTGGGTTCAAGGGCAGTCCCTGAGCTGCCAGCTCCCTCCTGCACCCCAGCGATGCATGGTGGGGGCAACTGTTTCATTAACTCATGGGAGTGAGTGCGAGTGTAGATGTGATTATGTGTGTGTAGTTGAATATATATGTTGGCCTGTGTGTATGTCTGTGCATGTATGAATATGTGTGCAAATGTTTGTGTATGTCAATGCGTATGAGTGGGTGTGTGCAGATGACTCTGTGTATGTGAGTATATGTGTGCATGTGATGTGATGGACATACTGCACACTTGACTTTCCCTCAAGAACTATCTTTAGTCCACAGATGGCCATAAATTAACTTCACTTGAAATTAATTCTCTACCTCATCATTGGAGAAGTTGCATATTTCAAAACCACTTGACAGTTTACAAAGTGCTCTTAATTGATCATCATAATAAGCTACTAATTATGAGGACAAAATATTATCGCCCACACTGTTTAGACAAGAGAACAAGGAATGAGGAACCTGGGGCTGAAGAAATGGGACAGATGGGAGGGCATTTGCCTGGCACCCCAGATGGTCCCCTGAACCCTACAAGAAGTGATTCTAGAGTACAGAGCTAAGAGAAAGCCTTAGGTACTACTGGTTATGATTCTCTCAAATAAGAAAAAAAGAGGAAAAAAGAAAACTTCTCCGCCTTTTGGCTAAGATCAAGTGTAGTATCTGTTCTTATCAGTTTAATATCTGATACGTCATCTATCCGATGACAATATATTAAATGGATTTTTGGCACTAGGAACTGGAATAGAAGCTTGCTCCATCCATTCCATGCATCGACCTGGTATTGCAGTACCTCCAGGAATGGTGCACCAAAAAAAACAAAAAACAAAAAACAAAAAACAACTAGGACCCACCTACTTGAAGCCAGAAAGGACATACACTTATGATCTAAATCCAGTATTAAGTTCTTTTTCCTCAGAAAAAGACCATTCTATGAAAATAGATTGGGTAAAGAAAAAACCACAGTCAGAGGGTCTCTGTATATTTTTTTAGGGTACCAGGCATTTGAACCACTTATGACTTTGACTTAAATTGCATAATTTCTAGGGGGTCATCTAAGCTATTGTTTTAAATAGCATCCATTATACACCAACCATAGAGACAATTTTCAAATTGCTTCCAACCATTTTTTTTCGGGGTCCTATCCTCTATAAGTAATTAAGGGTTAGCAACTTAAAAATTAATTTGAGGGGTCTAGCCATGCATCTGGCTTAATGGCTACCATAAATCAATCCCATGAGATCAAATCTCTTTACAGAAAAGAGGCTATTTAAAAGCCAGAATTCATTTTATTATTTTCCTCTTCGGGAGCCAGCCTGCCCTTAGATCCCAACCTCAGAGCAAACTTGAGCGACAGGGAACGTGGTAGAAATGCAGAACCACAAACCCTCCAAGCTCTTTGGGGACCTGCTGTCATGGCCGAACCTCAGCTCAGGAGAAGTGGCCCTAATCCCCAGACATGGAGAAAGCGAACAGCTTCCCCCCGACAAAGGGGCTTTGCAAATACAATCAAGTTAAGGCTTTCAAGATGAGATCATCCTGGATGATGCTGTCAGGCCCTAAATCCAACAGCAAATGTCCTTCTTCTAGAGAAGCAGAGGGAGGGAGGTTGAAGATGGAGCTGAGGAGACCTCGAGAGATGGGCTGAACTTGTTCTCAGGTCACTGTGGGAGAGCAAGGCTAGGGAAATTCAGTGCTCTTGGAGCTTATCCCGGGCTGTATCTGGCATCCAGATGTATAAGGCATCCATGAAGCAAGAGCCTTAACATCACAAAAATTCCTGCATGTGTAGTTGTCTGCATTAGAATGAGCACAATGAAAATGATCTCTGGGGAGCATTTTGACAGGCAATGTAGTCTTGTGCCTAGACACAGAAGGGGCACTGGGTGCATTCCAGTGGGCCTAGAAGATATTTCCTCTCCTGTCCATTATCTGCTGGGCTATTCATGAGTCACATAGAGAGTGAGTGATTGACACTTTGCCAAGGCTAGAACTCCTGAGATTGACCAGAGAAACATGTCCAAGCATGGCAAGGAAGTTAATTCTGGAGGCTGAATGAGTCCCACTTACCATTTTTTTCCAGCTCTTTGATTTCTGAGGACTATGTAAAGGCAAGGTTTATTCAGTTAATTGAATTTGGGTTTTTCACTGTCCAGTTTGACAGTCCTCAGCAGGACCATATCCCTCCCATGCCCACATCAGCAAAAGGCACCTACAAGCTAAAAGGCACACAGTTTGAGCTCCACCTAGCCAATCCCCATATCTCCCAGAATCACAGCCCCTTGGAAAATAATAAAGAACTAGAAGTTGGCCAAGACCAGCCACAGAGTTGAAGCTGGAGGATGAGGATGAGGATGAGGAGAACCTTCTAGACCAATGCTTGTGAGCTTCCTTTGTCGAATCCTTCAAGAATCCTTTAGAATCCTTCAAGGGTCTATATAGGGTAGCGGGGCAATGAATGAGTCCTACTCCACACCACATACATGAAAGCAGTTCCTGGGTGCACAGAAGAGTTTGCACTACTGACCACTGTTCGTCTCTTTCTGCCTCTTTAGTGAAATGAAAGAAAACCACCTTATTGTTATTCCTGTAGTAAAGTTCTTGTTCTGGCTTTGCATGGTGGTAACCTAGTGTTTCAGTCATATGTTTTTGTAACAGCCAACCTGTGTGTCTATATGATATTCACTACTAAAATACCCAATGAATTCCCTTCACTGAGTTCCTCATGACTAGGGGTGTGTATGGGACCCACTTTTGGCCCATGAAAATAGGCAGAAGATGAACATGATATTGGAAGAAATCATTTGACTCTTCAAGTGTAGTAAAAAAAAAGATGAAATAGAAACAAGACCAAGAGCATAGATAAAGGGAAGAAGGGAGAAGATAATAAAAAGAAGTATTTAAAGAATAATTGAAAGAGAATTACCAACCCTTTCTTTTTTTCTTCTCTAACTGGAGTGCAGATGTGATAGCAAGAATAAATTTAGGTGGCCATTTTACAGTCTTGGAGAAAAGATTCAAGTAGCCATGATAGGATCAGCCCAAATGACATTGCAAGGGTGAATGGCACCTACAATTGTACATGGCCTCCCAAACACCTGAGAGTCCATGGAGCCCTCTACCTTCTTGAGCTCTTTGGAAATTTGTGTGGCTTCACATACCTAGTACTGATGACCGGACTGAGAACATCAGGGCTGTGTTTCTTTTCTGCATCAAGGGAGGTGAGATCAGAAAGTCAACACCTCCATCCCTCTCTCCTTGTCTTAAGTGTGCATATATTAGAAAAGCATTAGCAGCATGGTGGAGAACTCTACTTTTGTGGCCTGGCTACGTGCTTTCTTACCCAGGCACCAAGGATGTGGGGCTTACTTGTTATAGCAATGCAGTTTCACTCATCCTGACTGTGATGGGTCATTGTAGGCATCCAGCTCATGCTGGAGTCATAGCTCCTCCAAAGAAGGGAGGTTAGTGTGGATTTTGTCACAATGGAAAAGCACATCATTCATCAAAGGGGCAACTCCATATCTAAATCACAGATATTGGAGCTGCCTAAGTAAGGGTGAGGCAGAGTGTTTCTTATAACAAATGTGAGGACATTGCCTGCATTATGAAATTTAGCTCTAGTTAATGGAAGTGATGATACTGCCTAATTTCAGTGAATGATTTTCAGCGATTGCCTCTCCAGAATTCTGTGCCCTGGTTCATAGTTTCAGAGGGTGAACTGTTGGTAAAGTATATGCACAAGTGTCTTCAGAGGAATGGAGGCAATTTCATGACCCATTACACTTTGCTCACAAATGGGGAGAGGATGGAGGGACCCTGAAATGGAGTTGACTGAGGTTTGCCAACTTTCCGGCTTTCATAGCAGACCAGGAGGCCATAGTTGAAGAAAAAAATATACTCTGGGGCTGGTTAAGTGCTTATTGAGTGTCTACTATATGCCAGGTCCTTTTCTATACAGTTTGGAAGAACAGAATTTATGCCTCAGGAGCTGTATGTCTAACAGAAGGCAATGAACTTGGGAAAGACAAACAGGTTGTTTGAGGGCCAATGAGAAAATCTCAAAGCCAACTGCATGTCTGGAGAAAAAGAAAGGAAAAAGGTCACTATATATATTCCAAACCAAGACACATAAACTTTTTGATCATCTGACCCCATATACCTCTCTAACTTTCTCCCCATGCCCCCATTTTGTGCATGCTCCTCTGACCCACAAGAATTTCTCAAAAAATCACTATGTTCTCTTCCCAGAACAGCTCTGTTTCCCTTTTCTCTGTGGGTTCCTTTCTTATTCCTCTTTGTCTGTGAGGTGGTTCAAGATGCCAACTCTTACAAGAAGACTCTGTGGCCTGTCCCTAGCTTTATGCTTTTAGTGAAAACACTTTGACAATGTACCTGTCTCACTTCTCTTTCCTTCTCACTTTCATAGAGGAGTTGATGGCAAGTCCAGAGGTAGAGGGTTTAAAGGAACAGAGGGAGGGCCTGTGTTGGTGTCTGGGGTTCTGGAGGAAATGGGCAGTGGAGCTAAGATGAAGGAATGGCAGATGTGGGGCGGATATGTACCTGGAGGGTTGTGATCCTGCTGTCTGGTAAATATATCGAGGTTGAGGCCAACCAGGTTCCTCACTCTTGCAGAAAATATTTTCTGCTATTATCAAAAGGAGGGGTGATGAGAAGGAAAAGCATGAGCATAGATTAGAATGGAAGGTATAATATTAAGTTATGGATAGTCACACAGATACAGAAATAGTTACATGTATGCATATTTCCATATGATTCTAGAGCCATGTGACTATATACATAGAATAATATATAGACATGTTTAGATAGTTAGATACTATATGTATATTTGTGAATGGACTTGCTCTATCTTTTGAGAGTCCAGAAACCCAGGGTCAGAGACTTCTAAGTAATTAGCTCCCAAACAACCAGACCTGAATTTCTGGGTACAAAAGACAATGTTGTAGCAATGCTAACTCCTAAACTTGAGGGTCTCTGAAGTGCTTATGTAAAAGAGGGTTCTCATTTGGGGATATAGGGCCATGGAGCACCTGGGTGATGAGATAAATCACACATTGTGAATACACAAAGTAGAAAGAGGTTCAGTGAGAGGCATCCAGGGCTAACGTGGGGGTCAAACTGAGGGGAGATGTTCTTGATTTTGTTCTTGCAGATGTTCTGAGTGTGAAGGAATTGTTGACTAATTCTTCCAGGAATGTCTTTCTAAATGACTCTCCTGGGTTAATCTGCACAAGTTGCCAAGGGTAGTAGGGCAATGGTGGAAATTAAGACCTTGCTTATATTACTTGACATTATTTTTTGCCTTGATATATGCCAGCAAGTTTGCTAAGTGCCTATGCCCTTTGTTTCATGATGTCCCCAAACCAGTTGTGGGATGGGGACTTGTGAACCTTCTCTGAGGGAAGAAGAAAGAAAGGGTGTATGGAGAACAGAAGACTTGCTCCAAGTCACATGGTAGAGAGCCAAGAACTGTGACTTCAGCCCATTTAACAATGCTTCTGGAACTTGTATTCAACATTTTGAGGTTCTAAGGGGGGAAATTTTTCTGTTATTTTGTATTCAAAGAGGCAGGAAAGTAAGAGGCCAGCAAGTCAGCAAACAAAGGCTTCAAGAGACTGCTCCTATGATTGACCAAAGAGACCTAGACATCCTATTAGTTTCTACACATTGAATTCAATTTCAAGAAGCATTCTGTTAGGTCTAGCTACAAAAGACAGAGAGAAGTTTGTCATTTTTTAAAATTAAACAGCATCCTGGGTCTGTTGTGAGATCGCTCTCCTCTCTCTCTCTCTTCTCTCTCTCTCTCTCTCTCTCTCTCTCTCTCTCTCTCTCTCTCTCTCTATTCTAGCCTTAGATGGACAACTGGAGTTAGGTGGATGCTGCACTGAGAGTGGAGTGAATGAGGAGATAGGATAGGAAGTGCTGTTTAATGATGGGGAGAAAAAAGTCTATGAGGAGCTGATTAAATAAACTCAAGACTCAAGAGGCAAAAGAGCCCTCTTAGGCTAAGTGATGAGGTGCCTTCAGCTCTGAAAGATTCTAGAGATGGAGCAAGATTGCCTTTGAGAGACTCTCTGGGCTGAAGGCATAGTGGTTCTAAATCATGAAGAGGCAGGAGAGGCCAGGTGGGAAGAATCTAGGGAGGTCTGCAGGAAAGGATGGTAGATATAGTCCAACAAGGCTCATTTTCAGTCATGAGGAGTTGGTGGAGTTTAAAGAACTGTGTCTGGTTCTGAAAGCAAGAAGGGAATATGAGTTTTTAGCAATGAGTAAAAGAAAATATTCTTAATTCTCTCAGGTAATAGTAAAAACAAATTATTAAATGGTGCCCATTTGGGACAAAACGAAAAGTGAGTTTTGGCATGTTGCCACGGATAAAAAAGCATTAATTAAAACAGTTTGAAAATTTTAGACTCACTATAAAATGAGTAGACATTATCTATATGAACAAAAAGTAATTTTCTAATTCTAAAAGGGTGTTTTCTCTGGGAAGTTGGGGAGGTCAATAAGGACTCTGGTGAGTGGGATGGTGGGTTGCTTTAGTATAGACTTTTCCCCCCTTTCCTTAAATAAAAATTAAAACTTAAATTAGCAACAAAGAAACAAAATATACCAGTCAACAAACTATAAACTGTCAGTGCCATCAGCTATTCCCAAGGGAAACCCTAGGATTCCCAGATTCCCTTGCAGCTCTGTCATCATGTGATGCATTCTGGCCAGTGAGAGGTAGCAGAAGTGCATGCTGGGCCAGGACTCAAGGCTGCAATTTCTTAGCCATAAAAAGTTTGAGCCATGAGGTGGCCTGGAGGGTAGAGATGGTGGGTGTGCTTAGAGGCAGAATCTGATGTCAAGGACATGCCCTCTTGGTGTCTTTTTTATAAGAGAAACAAACTTCACTATGGTTCTGCTACATGTAGCTGAGCCCAGTTCTAAATGACACAGAGACACATGAAGGTATTGACTGTATCTACCATGTCTTAGAACTTCCAATATAAAAATAGCTGAGGCAAAAATAGAAAGAAGGGGCTAATGGTTAGTCACAATCAGAGTTAATTAGTTTCCTTCTCCACTTCTTTATTTTAAGAGTCTTAAAACACAGAAAGGCATAAAGTACAATACCATGACAGTCTGTACACAGACCATCTGGAATTGCCAACTGTTAACATTTGGTCATATTTTCTTTGACTTCATCTTATTCAGAGAAATAAAACATTAGAAATGTTTTATTGTTTTTATCTAGCCTAAGTTGCTTGACCTGTCATCCATCATTCCATATTCCATCCTGACCAACTTTTCTACCACCCTAACCTCCATGCCAGTTCTTTTGGGTCATCTTAGCCATATTTCTCCAAGAATAATATATAAATACATATGTATATAGAAATGGTCTTTTAAGTGCTTTGTCTCACATGGGACATACCCTTATCTAGATCCCCTACATCTGATTCTTTCCCCCATATTCTGTTCTTAGACCACACACTTCTCCTTGTTGAAGATGTTGCCCTTGCTGTTCTTATATTTTATTTTATTTTGGCTTTTGGGCCACACTTGGTGACACTCAGGGGTTACTCCTGGCTATGCACTCAGAAATCACTCGTGACTTGGGGGACCATATGGGACGCTGGGGGATCGAACCGAGATTTGTCCTAGGCTAGCTCAGGCAAGGCAGATGCCTTATGCTTGCACCACTGTTCAGCCTGCCCTTGTTGTTCTGATCACCTAGAAAAGGGCCAGGGATTTAGAAGGAGCTCAAGCTATGTGGTCAGGGTCTCCCTAAGACATTTAGTATTGCTCTGAGTTGTGAAAGGTTAGATTGCTTCCTAAGATTTAACAAGGGGGTTAGAAACACTTGGCAACTAGCCAGAATAAAGAGCAATGACATCAAGAAATGCTGACTGATTATGTTGATGAGTGGTAAAATAGGACATGAATTATATTAAAGTGTACTTTTTTGGTTTTTCATTCTATTTTGCACACATTTGAGGGATGTATAACATTTTAATTTAGTTATTTCCCCAGTGATACACATTTAAGCAATTTCCAATTGATCACCCCTCCTTTTCCTTTTTTCAAATTTAAGATTAATCCTTCTGCTTAGTTCTATAGTTATTCATTATTTTTCACAAAGAAAAATGCAAAATAATTCATAGGTACTTAAATTACTTTCCCTATGAAAAACAAAAATCGTAAGTAGGTCAGCAATATATTTTTAATGCTACAATTTACATCCTCAAAGTAGTATGTGAAGCTAATTCATAGTAATCCCTACAGTAATTTGAAGACCCACGAAAATAAGTAGTATGGCATATCAGTTAGAAAATACGCAAATTAAAAAAAAACCCTACTTCTTAAGGAAGACAGTTTGCTTCTGAATGAATAAAAAATCATTAATCATTCTCTAAAGGAATAAAATAGTATATATTTAGCATGTACAGTTTAGTGTTTTCCTTGATACACTGTACATCATCACTACCATTAAGCTAATATCCTCAGTTACAGATAATTCTCACGTGTGTCTGCTTATGCACATGCGTCAAATTTCCTGCCTGGAGCCCAGTGTTACAAGATTGATAAGCCAGGAACAAGACAGAGATAAAGAGTCATTATTTCAGTAAAGCACCTGAGACGTCCTCTCAGAACAGCAATGTGGAGCCAATGGGGGATGCTGTGGGCTATGAGATCTCACACATGTAAATTTATAACTCATGCATCACTTCACCAAAACAATGAATAATTCATTCCTGGGCAAAGATCTCTCTTGTATGAAAGAGACTTGACTCTTACTCAACTCACTAACTTCATCTTCCACCTGCCCATCCAATACTTTTGGGTGACACTATATCAACTCTTTTGGTAGATACTAACCAACAAAGAATGAAAAGTTTTCATTACTGTCTTAGCCATGTGGCTGGAATCCAATGAATATGTTTGCTGAGACTTGAAAGCTATGTGGCCAATGTCCTGCTAGGCCTGAGTTGAGTTAGAGTTGCGATGAGTTGGGAAGATCTAGATTATTTGCTTCTGAGATGTTTCAATCAATGAAACAAATGGGGTTAGGAACACTTGGCAATTAGTCAGATTAAAAAGAGATGACATCAGAATATTTTCCCAATATGAAATCAACAAAACACAATGTATTTTGGCTATATATGGCATCACAAATAAGCATATGTGTTTCCACACAAATATACACAGAGACATATGTAAATGCTAGCTCTAAATGGAAGAGATTTATCTTGGCTATGCACATATAAAATATATACTCAAGTTTTTCTGGTTGGGTACAAATTTAGCATGAGACAATGGAATGAACTGAGAAGCTCAAGAACAGAAAGTGGATCCTAGTCTAGTATGGTAAGTAATGGTAACAGCAGCTGGGTTTATTCAACTGACGTTAACTACAAATTAAAGGCATCCTCAAGTGAATTTTTCTAATAAACTACAACGATCCTTAAGAAAGAAGTAACCGAGTCTCAGAGAAGTCAAGTAATTTATCTATGATCAGGCAGATAAAAAGAGCCAGAGATAGAGCACAAATCCTGTCATCTTTGGCTTCAGAAACAGCCACATGCTGTGTTATTTTCATGCCCAGCAGATGGACTCACAGTTGTATAGACCTGAATGAAAATCTGGCTAATCCAACTCTTGGGGGGATCCATTGGTTGGGGATGCAAAATGAAATGACATATCTTGTCATTAATTACAACTAGACCAAATAATATCCCCATGAGAGCCCATAAAGCCTCAAACTGATGGCCCACATGTGTGTTGTTCTCACTGCCACCCTCCAGCAAATCATTCCCCACCCAAGAGGAAGTTGCAATAGTCTAGAAAGATCTCAGTGGATTTTAGAGTTCCCAGTCCTGGTCCTACTATGTGTCAGTGGAAGGCACAAAAAACCTCAGAAGGTTTCTCCAACTGTAGTGACATCAAGAGCTCATGGTTGCTTCAAGGGTTGGAACTAGCACATGAAGAGCCTAAGCACAATGTCCAGCATACAGCAGGATCCAAGAGATGGTAGAACAATACCAAGCTACTGCCAATCATTTGCTAGCTTCCTGGAAGCAGTTTTCTTACTCCTCACAGGAATTCCCCACAAGTAGTGTGAGACTCAAAGGGGACTCAGGACCATCCTTGCCCTCCCTCTGGGAAGAAGTTCATTTTTCTTTACACAAAAGCACCTTCTACTAATGAAGCCAAGGCACCTATTATCTGCTCTGATTCCATCTGCCCAGAGGGAACATTGGTTACTTTTTAATGTTTATAATCTGTCTCATTTGTTGATAGGCTCTACCCATATGTTACCCTGACAACAACAGAGACAAATTCTACCTCTTCTATGACCAACTTCTCTAAGAACTAGTGTACTGATTGCCACAAACAGGGTTCTCTAGTTCAAATGCTGAAAGCAGTATCAATGAGAGAGTGACGATTAGCTAGAAGAAATGAGAGACCAGTGGCCGAGTCCTGCAAGCTTCTTGACTCCTATTTCACAATCTAATCAACTTTGTGGTAGTGTGACATTCATGGCTGGTGATCATAGGATGAAGGATCTGCCATGTCTAGGACATGTGAGAAAGGACTTGAATGAAATATAGACACTGGAAAAATGACAGTCGTATATGGCTTCCAATAAAGCTCACCAATGAGTTTGACAGCTCAATCAGAAAAACAATCCCAGGAGAAAGAAAAGTGGAGTCGACATCTGTAATTAATATCCATAGGGAGAGACAGACTTTGGGATTAAGCATCATGAGGAAGAAACAGATCTGTTTTTGTTTTTTTTTTGAACACAAGGAAGGTGTGGGCAAGATGTATGGTCTAACTTTGGCCCTGCCATTTGCTACTTTGTAATAGTTCCTGGTAACACATGTCTTTCCTATTTTTAATACTATTTTCATCCCTGTTAATTTGATGTGAGGGGAGAAAGCAAATCCTCCCAAATGTCGTGATCTCACCACTTCCTCCTGCTGATGAGCAAGAAAACCAAATTCAGGAAAGAGTCAGCTGGGTGTTTCATCACAGACCTATGTGAGGTTGCAGAGGAAGCAGTGCTGACCTCCTTGGGGGTGCTCATACTTGCATGGTTGACTCCTCCCCGCTCCTTGGCATCTCTCTCTTGAGAGAGCTGCTCCAAGAAGCATGAGGCTCTGTCTCAACTTCTTACATTGTGTCATCTATGACTAGAGTGAATGTTGAAAAGTGTCTGTGAAACCTGCCTGTCTAGCGAGTGTCACTTGAGTACATTCCATTGGTGAAGGTAGTCATAGAGTTTGAGTACAAGGGGAAGGTACACAGTCCCTCAATGAATTGGGGGACATTTGTAATTCCCGTGACTACCTTTGATCAAACCCTTGTCTTGCCTCCTGTCCATCTCTTATCTACCACCCATCCTATAACCTGCAGCGGAAAACTTATTTTCCCTCAATGAAAACATGTTCAGGAGCTGGAGTGACAGCACAGTTGTAGGGTATTTGCCTTGCATGCAGCCTATTGGGGATGACCAGGTTCAATGCCTGGCAGGTGTGACACAAAACAAAACAAACAAAAAAAGAAAATATGTTCAGATCATGTTTCTGTCTGAAAAGTCCTCAGGAACCCTCAAATAGTTTCTTATGTTGTAGACTTCTCTCTCTTCTCTTGTGCTATACCTGCCTTTTTTGTTTTTACATGGGTTTGGGGGGCCGGAGCAGTGGCGCAAGTGGTAAGGTGTCTGTCTTGCTGGCGCTAGCCTAGGACAGATTGAGGTTCGATCCCCTGGTGTCCCATATGGTCCCCCAAGCCAGGAACAATTTCTGAGCACATAGTCAGGAGTAACCCCTCAGTGTCACCGGGTGTGGCCACAAAAACCACCCGAACAAACAAACAAAAGAAAGGGATTGGGGTTCTCTTTGATTTCTATCCCTTCTTTGTTATCATTCTTGGTGTTTTTAGAGGGCTGATACTCCTTATCTTTCAAACTTGAAAGGAGATTGGACATTCAGTTTGGACCTGAATTCTACATCTTCAAATCTCTGAATACATAGACTGTATCAGAGATACTTATGCAACTTAAAATGGGCCAACAGTCAGACATAGGACTTGGATTAGAATTACACATTAATGATGTTTTGATAAAATTGGAGGAATGGCTGGAGTTACTGAGGACATAGGGGGCTACATTGCTGTTTGGTACCTTGGGGAAAGTCAAAACTACAGAAAATAAAGTCTTGGAATCAACTAAGAAAGACTTGACCATTAGAGCATCTATATCTGGCCGTTCCTAGTCTGTTGGCCTTTTAAGTAAATGAATCAACACAATATATTTTCTGCTCTGACTCACTGGGACTGAAATTCTGTGACTAGCAACAAGAGGTCCTAACATGTTTGCCTCTCTTTATCACCCCGACCATCTGGAACTTTCAAGGCCAGTTCTAAACCTGGGTCTGCTAGAGCTTCCGTCCCAGTCACACTTGTCTGTTTTCCCAGCTGGTACATTATATTCTTAATCTGGGCATAGAGACTGCTTCTGTCGGGAACAAGCATTTCTGGGTTGCCCAGAAGAATCATACACTCAGATCTCAAGACTGGGCTCACTTGGCACTTTCAACTCCGGAGCTTTCTGGATCTTTTCTCTGCCCTCTACTCCCTTACTTCAGAGCTATTTGTTTTGCTCTCAATGTGCTTCTGGTGTATTTTACTTCTCTTTCTCCCGGGATGGAGCATATTATATTGCGCCTTGCATTTGGGAGACTATTTTCTTTTCCGGTTTACTCTGATTTCATTAAGGACCTAGCTTTGCTGCACTATCTTTCATTCCCAGAGTCCCCGGCCCAGCTCCGGACATGCAGCCAATTCTGCCGATTCCGGGGGGAATGATGACATTTTTATCCACAAATAGATGTTACGCTGTGGTCTGTGCCCCCTCGCGATCTAGACTCTCCTCGCAAAGGATCGCATGACAGCCACCAACCATGTGCACGGCCCCTTATCTGCTGCAACCCCAGGAGGGTCTCGGCTCTGCTTTAAAAATTAATTTGTTCCTTAATTAAGAAACATGTTTGCTTCTAATGAGCGCCTCTTCTATGCAATGTAAATAGAGCGCCAAGGACTAAATGGCTTTGCTTAGCTGGCTGCGCGGCTGGGAGCTGTCCAATGAAACCCTTTTCAGTGTCTCCTCCAGGAGACTGGGGAATAGGCAGAACATGCGGGTTTGCAGAGAGGAATGACAGAAACTTCAGGAGAAGGAATTTGTCAGCTCTTAATACCTAGCCAGCAAATTAAATTGCTGCTATGCAAGAACATTAGATCAGTGGCAGAATTTCCTCATATGTGCAAAACCCCACAAATTTTTAAAGACAAGAGTTGATTCCAGCTCTGTGGCTCCAGGTCATGGGTCCTGCAATTATGTTGGGGGAGGGGTAATGTGCCACCTGCATGGAATAAATGGGACAGGGCAGGTTTGCAGCAGGCACTCAAGAAGGCAGGGAACTAGCAGGAGAGTAACACGGAGACGAGAAGCCCATTTTCCTATACCAGTGGTATAGGGAAAGCATGTACAGACCTACTGATGACTCGGGAAGAAATAACCAAGGCTAATGGAGGTGCACCCTGCCCATGGTGTATTCGGGGAGCTGCTTTTACCTTGGAATGAGTCACTCATCTGGACCCTCTCATATCCCTAAGGCATGTGGGCCCCAACTCCCATGCTCTTCTGACCCTGGCAATGCAAAATACAAAAAGCCCAGAGAACTTCCTGCTGCGGAGTGATTTTCAACAGGGATAGTGAATGATTGCATTAGTTGTGAATGAACCGATCAGCTTTGTGTGCTCAGTCTGCATTATCAGAGAAGGAAATTTGGTCTCTTCAACAGTGGTGTGTGTGTGTGTGTGTGTGTGTGTGTGTGTGTCTAAATTTTTACTTAATGTTGGTCATTGGGTGTTCAAAAGCCTTTGACTTTGACAATTTTTTTTCTTTAGCCATACCTGGTTGTGTTCAGGGCTTACTTCTGGCTCTGAGCTCAGGGCTCATTCCTGGTGGGCTCGAGGGGACCATACAGGATATGGAGATCAAACCAGGGTCAGTTTACTTGCTGTATTATATCTCCAGCTCCAAACTATTAGACATTTTTCAATAGGCTAGTGCTGGCCCAGAAGGTAGTG
Source organism: Suncus etruscus (assembly GCF_024139225.1). Classification (NCBI taxonomy): domain Eukaryota; kingdom Metazoa; phylum Chordata; class Mammalia; order Eulipotyphla; family Soricidae; genus Suncus; species Suncus etruscus. Next base: position 74,500,907 of record NC_064861.1, on the reverse strand, counting down.
GCACCAATATTCCCTGGACTGCCTTCAGTTGGAGAATGGCATGGAGAAAGCAGAGTCCTCAGGCCAAGGATCTGGCACCTTGGAAGTAGATAGACCTTTCCTGACTTGAGCTCTTACATGGTAGGTAGAAATGGCTGACTCAGAAACCCAGAAACCAGGCTGATTTTCTGCTTCACCTTTCTCATGTTTTGGGGTATAGACCCTACCCATCTCACCTCCTATTTGTCAAGATTCCATGTTCTGCTTCCTAAAGGCCATAAAAAGAACTGCTTTTAGCAGACATTGCAGACTGCAAGGGAGTAGAAGCTGGTGTAGCTGGGATGCAGTAATGGTCTCTAGTGAGGACTTTTGGAGCATAGCTATTCAAGGAGTATGTCCTGGGCATAGACTCAGGTAGAACTGAATAACTGGATGTGGGGCCACCTACTCCCAAAGGCTCGGCCTGACCATTGACAACAGAGAAAGTATGATGGAGATGAGTTGAGGACTCACCACCTGCTGGGCATTACCTGTCCATCCACCTGTGTTTCCTCCCACAGGGGTTGTGGCAGCTGCTAACTTCCTTGTGGCCAGTGCAAGAGAGTGGAGCATCCCTTCAGGGGCTGGTCCAGTTCTCAAGTTCTGCTTTCTTTCAACAGTCAAGTTTTCCCATGAATTGAGTACTCAGTCATAGCTTTATGATCTGGGCACACTCCCAGCATTGTTATTTTTCAGGAGGTTTTAATTGGGTTTTAAACCTGAACTTTATTCAGTGTGTATGACTAAAAGCAAGGGGAAGGGGCGATGTTACTAGAAGTTGCTGAGCTTTGCATCCAAATAAATAGCTATTCAAATAATAAAAGTTCATCACTCTGCTGCCTAAATTATTGTTTATATTGGCAAAGACATACAATGTTTATAGTAAGAAATGGAGAATTTTCAGAAAGACTTATGATGTCCGGAAAGAGAGAAAGGGAGTTTCAGTAGGCTGTGGGGAAAAAGAATCAAAGAGGTGGATTTGTTTTAGGATTAAGAGTGTCGGGTTCATTCACTGATTGAAGAGAGAGACCTGACAGGGAACGACTGAGATCCTGGAGGAAGCAGTGGCTAGTCCAGAGCAAGGCTGTGACCTGGTCCATGCACAAAGGATTAGCAGAAGGTCCTGGTTGACAATGAGTCAAACACAGTCTCCTCAGGATCTCAGAGGAGAGGGAGGCAGGGCCAGGAGCTGAATGTCAGGCTTACTCTTGTCTTTGTTTTCATATGGCCTGTTCTGTGCAGAGATACAAGACTCACAGCTTGGGTGTCAGGAGCTTTGCAAGAGAAAGAACAAAGCTGTAGCCTGTGAGGAATAATAGGGAGGGAGATAGAGATGCTAATATCAGAGGGGTTCTTTTGTCACTTTGAAAGCAGGATACGTAGGTTGGGGGGAGGGTGGTTGTAATCTGGGCTCAAGGGCATGTGAGATGTTGGGTCAGGAAACAGGTCAAGCTTTGAAAGTTTAAAAAAAAAATAGCAATATCTCAGAATGTCTGGTGAACAGTTTCATTAATAGTGGTTTAGAGAGAAAAGATTGTTCAAGAATAAAATTGTGACTCAGAACTAGTAATCATGCTATTTCCCTAATTAATTAACACCTAGGAAAGAAAGAGAATTTGGGGCCTGCTGCATTGCTGGGTAAGGTGCCATAGGAAGACTTGTTTCTACACGCTGCTTTGGGGAGATAAGGACGGACAGAAAAGAAAATATGTACATGGGGTTCAGGCAGTTCTGCTGAGCCAAGATAATCACGTGAGCAGAACTGTGTTTTTAGAACCAGAACCACAAATACTCCTAAATAAAATTAATATACCAATTCTCTTTATAATAATATCCAGATATTTAGGAGTACATTTAAGAAAAGAAAGGCAAACATTAAAAAAGTGAAAAACATTGTCTAAAGCAGGGTCCTCAAACTTTTTAAACAGGACCACTCAACTGTCACTCAGACCACTGGAAGACCAGACTATAGTTTTATAAATACTATGAACAACAGTGGCTCACAAGCCCTAGTTTGAGAACCCATGACTAAGACTGAGAGGAGGAGTCAAGAGACAGAAGGTGGGGGCCGGGCGGTGGCGCTAAAGGTAAGGTGCCTGCCTTGCCTGCGCTAACCTTGGACGGACCGTGGTTCGATCCCCCGGTGTCCCATATGGTCCCCCAAGCCAGGAGCAACTTCTGAGCACATAGCCAGGAGTAACCCCTGAGCATTACCGGGTGTGGCCCAAAAATCAAAAAAAAAAAAGACAGAAGGTGGGGAGTCACAGTTCAACATACATTCCAAACATGCACACTGTGGCCCAGGACAAGTCTGCTGCTGACCAGGTTAGGCAGTGATGGCAAAAATACTTTGTGGGCTGGACAAATGTCCTGAAAGGCTGCATATGGCCCCTGGGCCATAGTTTGAGGATTCCTGGTCTAAAGGAAATGAAAGACTTTAATAGAAGTAGATCCTTTGATCACACATAAAAACCTTATTTTATAATTTATTGTTGCTATTTTAGGCCACATCTGGGTGTGCTCAGGTTTTATTACTGCTCTGTGTTCAGAAATCACTCCTAGTAGTTCTCAGGCAACCAAAGAGATGCCAAGGATTTCCTTGGTTGTACTATTTCTCTGGCCCAAGTCTCAGTATTATTAAGATAGGACATTACTCAAATTGGCCTACAGAGAGTCAAAGGCCATAGCTCAGGACTTAGGGTTGTTTGTCTTACAAATAAAGTGCCCTGAGTTCCATCCCTGGCAATGCTAGGTGTGGCACCAGGAGCTCCAATACTGCCCTGCCAGGCCCCAGTGTGGCATCACTAGGCATGGGAATAGAACCATCTTGGGTTTTTTAAAAAATTTTTTTATTGAGACCATTGTGAATTACAAGTCTTTCATAGTTGTATTTCAAGCATATAGTCACAGTGAGTTAGGGTCATTCCACCACTCTACCCTTAGCCCCATGGTCTATCAGTGTAATAGGTCCATTTTATGTTTAGTTTGTTATAGATTGGGTCTCTTGATTCTATTGTTGTTGACTTTGGCTTGGGTTTTTAGTTCTGACCATTTTTTTCTCTTTTCCACTCAATGCACCTGAAACAATTTGGCCCTTGGGTCCCAGCCACTTTCTTTTTTCTTTTCTTTTCTCAATTTGTAGGAAGACATAAAAATATGAGGAAAACAAAGTAGTTCATGTTCCAAGGATCTATGATAAAGGCAGGAGCTCCTGTCTAGAAGATATAAATAAAATAAAAAGAAGGGCAGGGGGCCAGCGAAGTGGCGCTAGAGGTAAGGTGTCTGCCTTGCAAGTGCTAGCCAAGGAAGGACCTGGGTTCGATCCCCCAACATCCCATTTGGTCCCCAAGCCAGGGGCAATTTCTGAGTGCTTAGCCAGGAGTAACCCCTGAGTATCAAATGGTGTGGCCCGAAAAACCAAAAAAAAAAAAAAAAAAAAAGGGCAGATGTAGCATTTTTTTCCCCATAGGTGCAGTAAACATTGGGAAAATTAGAAAGGAAATTCCCTTGGCCTAAAAGATAAAGGGTGTCTCTATCCATTAAGCATACTGTCATAAGACCAACTAAAGGTTCTGGGAATGTTAGTTCTTCAATCCCAAGGATTTTCTTTATGGTTCCAGGAAAAGTTCTATTCAGTCACGGTTTTCATAGTCAGTCTTCTATAATTAGAGATCTTGGTTTTTGCACAGATTCTAGGATGAAGCCGGGGTGTCACAGAGTGTCTTATAATTTCATTTCACTGTTAGGTGGTAAGTTAGGGCAACCTGCCCTTAAATCAAGTTGTTGCTGTTTCCTCATCATCAGGGTGTCCTATGAACCTACCCTGAAGCAAGTTAGTGTCAGAGTTGCATTAGGGCCTCCACTGGGGGGAGATTGCTTCCTGGTGCTAGTGAAGGAAATTGTGCCAGTTCTAAGGTTGGGATCCGGGTTTTGGGGTTAGACAGTCAAAGTCAGATCAATTGAGGCCTAAGTCAAGTCCCTATGACTAATGTTCAGGGTGTAAAGTGTCCATGCACTATAAAATTTATGGGTTCTTATCCCTATTAGATAAGAACTTTCTCTACATAATATTTCTCAATTTTAGTGTGCCTATGCAAAAAGGGACAATGCCATATAATATTATTTGTGCCTTTAGGGGTAAAAATAACAAGTTAAACAGTCTCTATGACCTGGTTTTAATTTGAGCTTATATCCCAAGTGAGACTTTTTTACTAGGATTTCCTAGTAAGCAGATCCAAAAAAAAGGGGGAAGTTACCTCTAATTATGGAACAAAAACACTAAGAATTATAACTATTAAGAAAATGCATCTACAAAAACATACAAAGAAAATATAGATATCCCCTTTAAGACTTTTGAGATAGTCTGGGGGTGGATAAAATCCAGAACACACTTTCATTCCACACTATGGTCTTATAAGATCTGAGAAATGATTTTCAGCAGTTAGGGATCAGGTAGTAAGGCCATCTTGTTCTGACTAGCAGAGTCTTGCTGGGTATAACTGCTGGGTTCCATGAGCACTGCTTAGAATCCAGTTCCTTCATCAATGAATGCAACAGAAAATCTGTAAAAATCCCAGCTATCTTTTGTTCCTTAGAAACATGAAATTCATAGAGAAATACAAAAGACCCTGAGAAATCTTGAAAAAGAAACTCAAGTCATAAGCATTGAGATAGTAGCTTGCTTACCTTGCAATGGCTACAATAAAAAGATTGTACAAGAAGAAGATAAAAAGGATTGTGCAATAAAAGATAAAATGTTGAGGAGACTGTAGGAGTGGAAGCGGAACCCACACCCACTGCCAGTAAGTCTGATAGAACTGCTTTGCAAAGAAATATTGAAGTTCTCCAAAGGTTACCCAGAGTTTCCTTAAGATGTGGTGAGTGAAAACATGTGTCCAAATAAAAACATGCAAATGTTTGGGGTCTCCATATTCATCATGACCCCAAAGTATCCAAAACCCTCCAAATGTCCATCTACTTATGAAGAGACAAGCAAAGAATGACAATTCAGACCCTGGATCATTCAGCAATCAAAAGGAATAAAGAATGGCTGAGTGCCACCATACACAATGTATTAGAAATAGCCACACACCATGGCATTGTATCACTGTGGTATTATATTAAGTGAAAACAGCTGTACTTGAAGGTCTCACATATTGAAGGATTTCCTTAATTTGAAATGTCCAGGAGAGGCAAATCTATCTGACAGAAAGCAGACGGGCAGTTATCAAGCTTGGGGAGAATTGAGAAACAATTTCTAATGAGTAGATTGCCAAAAGTTTCTTTTGGGAGTGATAAAAATGTTCTAAACTTGCTTGCATGATGATTGCACACGCTTATGAAAATGCCAAAAAAAAAATGAAACTCTGAATGGGCAAGTCACAGTGCAGGTGAATTATATTGTAGGAAGGCCTCTATACAAATCTCTTCATAGCATTTCTACATATGTCTCTAGCACCTCTACATTCATTCTCTCACACACACCTGCATTTATAGCCATGTTTATAGCTATATGAATAAGAAAAATAAAGTACCTTGATTGAAATTTAATTCCCAAAGTAAGTATGCTTTTATTGAATAGGAAACATTAACTGCCCATAATATATGCTATGTAAGAATACATTCAAGTGTTCTTATTTACTGTTTTGATTCAGTCTGTGAACTTCCCAAGACAGTCAGACACTGATTTTACTATTCTCAATTCAGCTCACCCAGTGTTCTGGTCTGGGAGACAGACCAGGAGAGTTTAGATTTCTAAGCCAGTTTTCTCTCTTTTGTTGCTTTTGTTTTTGGTGCTCAGGGCTTACTCCAGGCTTTGCACTCAGGAATCATGCCTCGTGGTGCTTGGATGACCCTATGGGATGCTGAGGATCAAACCTGGATCATCTGCATGTAAGGCAAATGCCCTACCTTCTGTGCTTAGGGCTCTGGCTTCTCTAAGCCAGTTTGAAGGCAGGAAGGATTACTCCCCATACACTGGTTCCATGTTGAATTTGCAGGACCCTGTCCAGAAAGTCAGAGAAAAGCAACAATGCGGAGACCACTGCCTACAGGCTGTTAAGTCAGCTCAGCTTGTGTTGTATACCACAATAATGTCAGCAACTCCCAGCTGCAGGGATCAAGTGGTCCTGTTACTGCCTTCTCAAGACCCAACAACTTTGAAAGTGTATGGACTTGAGGAAAATCAGGTTGATGCTGACAAGTAGTCTCTTGACTTTTGGATGCCAAAGGTTCTGGGAACTGCTTATCAAGTTCTATATTGCAGCCAGGCCAGTCTCTGGGAAGAAGTCACTGTAATGAGTGGCACTGCAGAATGTCATAATAATCATCATCTCAGGATCTTTGTCAGGGTGCTCTGCTTGCTCTGTCCGGCACATGATTTTTCAGGCTGTATTTTTTTTTTCAGAACAATCTTGGTGACAGAAATCCTCAAAAATTTGCCAGTTGGCAACTCCTTTGAAATGGTCCTTTGGTGAGTTGATGCATTTGTGTGTTTCTCAACATCTTGGCGATGTGACCAATGAATGGGCTTAAATTCCATTCCTGAGATTTGTAGCTTTCCTCATGAAGGAACATAAGGTACAGTTACTTATTAGTTTTCAATTTTTTTCACTCTAATAAATGGCCACAAGAGAAGAGCTCCAAAGCTCACCCATCCATTATCTCATGGTGTGTCTGTGGCACTACTGGACTATGTGTTTCATCTCACAAGGCCCAAGTCCAGGTGTGGGCTGTGCTTCTGACTGAAAGCCTTTACTTCAGTAAGGGGAATGTCCTTCTCCTTCTCCCCACTGAGGCCCACTTTTATTTCAAGGCAGCAACAGGGCTGAGTCCTTCACGGTTCTTGGAACTCTGTGCTGACCTCAGCCTCATCTCTCTAAATTTCTACCCAACACAGCTAAGCACTCACTCACTTCACCTGCTTTCAATGGCTCCTGTGATGGGGTTTCCACTTGGGTAACCCAGACCCTACAAATGGTACATAGACTCCCCGTTATTTCCTGACTGAGCCACCATAAACACATGCGCGCGCACACACTCCCACACACACACACACACACACACACACACACACACACACACACACACACACACACACACACTCACCACGCAGAGACTTATTCCTGATTTCCATTGCAATGAAGGGTAACCATGCAGCACATCTGCTAATAAAGACCGCGAAAGGCTTGTGGGAAACCTTTTCAATGTGAATGAAAGGCACCGATGACATGCCTCCTTCTGAACACAGGTACAGCTGTGATCTTTCAGGCGTCGGCGGGTCTGGCAGCCACGGGAGAAAGGCCAGAGAAGCCCAGAGTTGCTGGCTGTCAGAATCCAGACGCACAAGTGAAAACCACCTGCCTCTCAATGCCTGGGACTGGGCGGCCACACTTCTGATTGAATAGGGGACTTGAATCTCCAGGGCATGTTTCTTCTGGTGCGATTTGCCCTTGAAGTTTCACTTGACCTTGGTTTTTGTTGCAGTTAGTGAAGCCGATCTGGATCTACCTACAGGGCATTGAGAGCAGGTTCTGAATGATGATGCAGAATCTATTGCTGGTCAGCTGCATCTCTTATAAGTAATCAAAGACACATTTTCTATTTAGATGCAAAGCCAAGGCTGGCGAGAGCACTGAATGCTGGTTTCAGAGACCACCAACGGTGAGCAAGGCAGTCTTATGTCCAAGCATAGCCTATGGAGCGGTAATTTACCCACAACCAGAGCAGAAAGTGCAGTTCCGGGAAGGCAGGTGGCTTTGAGATCTCTCGCTCACACACATACTCTCTCTCTCTCTCTCTCTTTCTCTCACACACTCACACACATTCATGTATAAACACAATACATGAACATATATATACATATATATACGCACCTGAATGCCACTGTGTATGGCTCCCAAAAGCCAAAATAATATTAAAATATAATAATAATAATAATAATAATGTTAAGGTTGTCTGCTCATTATTTTTCCATCTATCCCCTGTACCCTGTTCTATTGCTCTGGCCCTTAATATTATTTTTAACAAAAGTAAAGATAAGATAAATCTTTCTTGGTCTATAAAAAAGAAAAGAGAACAGCAACAAAAACAAACAAACAAAAAAAAACAAGCATAAATCTTTCTTTTGGTGGGTCATACCTCGGCTCAGGGGTTACTCCTGGCTCTTTGCTCAGAAATCAATACTGGCAGGCTCAGGGGACCATATGGGATGTGAGGACTGAACCCGGGCTGGCCATGTGCAAGGCAAATGCCTTGCCCACTGTGCTATCATTCCCATCCCAACCCTTGGGTTTTTATTTTTAGATTTTGACTACTGTGAGGAGTGCTGCAATGAATATACGTATATTTTTCTAAATAGAGTTTTTTGGGACATTGGGCTAGATGCCCAGAAATGGAATGTCTTTTTTGTTTTGGGGTCACTCTCAATGCTCAGGGGTTATTTCAGACTCTGCCATCAGGAATTATTCTGGTGGTGCTTGAGGGACAATATGGTATGCCAGGAATTGAAAGGCATGCAAGGCACCCTACCCACTGTGTTATCATTCTGGCTCTCAAGATGAATCTTGACCAAGAATGGTTTGTATTTATCCTTATAAGCTGAGGGGACAAGAACAGATTTTTTTTTTTTAAAAAAAGGAACTGTCATCAGCAGTGATAGGGAACAAAGTGTGGATACAGCTAAATCCCACATAGACGAGGCTTGAAAACAGGCACTGCCCACCCTGAGTGACTTCACTGAACAGAGTTTGGAGAGGAGGAGGTATTGAGAGGGGAGAGGGAGACAGAGAGATAGAGACAGAGACAGACAGAGACACACAGAGAGAAGGAACCTGAATAGCCACATGGAGACAATGTCCTTCTTGACGATTGCTTACCATGCTGAAGCCCAGATCCTTGCTAACTTTCTGCATAATGAGATTTGGTTAGCAGCATTGTATTTCATTGTTCTAAATTTGCCTAATTCAAACGTACACAAAATGCATCTACAGTTGACTATCCCCACTTCAAAGGGAGGCACTAGAAAGACTGAGAATGGTCTGGGACTGACTTTGAGCTCTGCTGCTCTTCACAAGCTGCAAAGGCTGGAGCCCAGGAGCAAAGGCAGCTGCTAATGCTCTTGGCGTTTGCAATGGCTTGTCAGCCTGGTGCTCAGGGCTTGCTGTCCATTATCTCACAGACTGCTCACAGCTCCTCTTTGGGAGCATTATCATAATCCTCACTTTGCACAGGAGTTAGCCAAGGCTCAGAGAGGCAAAACAGCAGGCGCCCAGGCTCCCAATTAGCAGCGGAAACACCACCGAAAACCAGGTTATTAGGATTCCAAATGCCCGTGGTCTCTACCCTGTGCTCTGCTCTCGTCAGCTCTTATCGATCTGATGATCTGACAGGGATGTCCTCTCAACGCGTCACCTGTCAACTCACTGGCAAGGAAAAAACATATGAATCTTTGCTGAGAAACTTCTAGAACCTTTTTTTTTTTTTTTTTGGTTTTTGGTTTTTGGGTCACACCTAGTGCCACTCAAGGGTTACTCCTGGCTCTATGCTCAGAAATCGCTCCTGGCAGGCTCAGGAGACCCTATGGGATGCCGGGATTGAAACCACCCACCTTCTGCACGCAAGGCAAACATCTTACTTCCATGCTATCTCTCCGGCCCCAGAACCTTCTTAACATTCTCTGAACTTTGGCTTTCCTTCCTTGCCAGTCCCTGAGATGTGGACATGTGGATGTGTAGGTGTAAAGGGCAGCCACCCGGGGGAGGTGGGAGATATTAGATTATTTTCAGAGCAGCACAATTGGACAATGATCTAAAATGACCAAGAGGAGGGAATTACAACCATGCTGCTAAGAAAGTTTCCAGCAGAAGGCGGTAAGATATTAATCTAATAAAAGTATCTAATGACAGAGAGACCTCAGAATGCTTCCCGGAAAGAAATCTAAGTTCATAAAGGAGACAAAGACCATTTATGTTCCAATAAAGGTTCAATTTTCTGATTATCACACAAGCATTAGCAGCAAGGGATAGGCACAGAGGGCTAATTGGGTCTGAACATCTCAGGACACCTCACACTACCATTAATAAACCTCATATGGAGTCAGATTGTCTGGTTGGTGGGCACTGGAGATGCCATTGTTATTAGATTTGGTGACAAACACAGAGAACTGAGGTAACTTATGTGATCTCTAAGGCAGAAACTCATGATTGTACACACAAACTATCCTTGTTCTATTCTTGGCTCCACATGTGATATCTTCAATATTGCCAGAGGTGGTCCTTGAGAACAAAGCCATAAGCAAACCCAGAGCACGGTCTGGTGTTGTTCAAATACTAAAAAAGAAAATTAAGACATACAAATGGTCCATAGGTATGTAGAAAAAGGTTCCTCATCATTTTATCATCAGGAAAATGTGAATCAAAACACAATAATATATCACCACAGGCTTGTAACATTTCAACACATAAAAAAAGAACAGAAAATAAAAAGTGCTGATGTTGATGTGATGAGAAAGGAACCCTCATTCATTGTTAGAACCAATATAGATTGGTTCAACCCCTTTAGACAACAATTCAGACACTTCTCAAGAAAACTAAGAATTGTCCTTCCACACGACACATTGATTCCACTTCTTGGCATGTACATCAAGAGCCCAAAACACTATTTCAAAGAGAACATACCATTCATTCAGTGGTGCTGTCTAGGTCTATAAAGATCTATCTCTCCCACCCCCACAGGTCTTGATTTTTGTTCTCAAAGCCACCCTGTAAACCTGCAAACCACTGTGAATGCTGACATCAGATCGCCTCATTTCAGTTGGTGGTATGAAGTAGAAGGCATAAGGTGGGCAAAAGGGCACAATTCCCAGTTGGCACCCAGTTGGACTCCTCCCAGAACTACAGACACCACCCCACCAACATAGCTGCAAGGGTGCATTTAGGTTGATTCACCCATGCTACATGAATGTGCAGTTCTGGGCCTTGAGAAAGAAAGGAACGAATACCAAGGAGGTTGCAACTGCTTGCTTTATGCATCTGTGACCTTGCAGAAAGCCAGGAGGTAGAGCTCCTAGCTCCTAGGATCTCATGCTGAATCAAACAGGTGATGCCTCGTCTTCACTGCACCCTCCATGTCTGTAGTGCTCACTGCCAGTGTGGGCTCTTAGGGGGAAGGGTCTGGATCTCACTCCCCCCAAAATATCTCAGGTGTAGGTGCTGGAAATGACTGGGAAAGCCCCAAACTAGGAATTGAAGCTTCATCACAGAAATTCTTCCCTTCCCCATGTGGCCAGGGGACAATCCAATATAATATCTTCAGGGTAGTGCCACCCTTGGTCTCCACATCGGAGATACCTGCTGGGATCTCCCCTTCTGGGGTGACATGACAACCAAGCATGTGTATGGGGGTGCCCCAATCATTGGCAGTGGAAAAAAGATTCACAGGGGCTCAGTGGGCAGCAGGCTGGGTCTTGGCTAGGCTCCGAGGAGGTCACATGGTCGACAGGCCCAGTTCCACAGCATTTAGCATTGTGTCCCCAAAATGAGCGGGAATCTAGGCCTCACCTTGGAACAAAGCTTCCCACACTGACACAGCTCGCTTTTTAACTTCACACATCGAACTGGTTCTTTGCACAGCTCCCTCACACCCCAGTTTGTGCTGGTAGATGCGAGCCAGAAAGTCAGAGAGCATGGAGTGTCTTTGCCAGAGAGGAGATGCAGAGGGAGGTGAGAAGAGAAACAGTCAAAGTCAAGTGGCTCAGGGAATCTGGTTTGATAGCTCAGAGCACAGACCAGGGAATATATCCTCATTCAGAAAACTGAAGAGCAATTAAATACAGAAATGTGAGCCCCCTGAGCTGATCCCTGGAGAGAGGGGTCCTTTTGAGCTGTCCTTTATCTCCTCCCCAAACACAGCAGAAGCCGGAGGCAGGGCACATGAAACCAGAAAAGAAGCAGAGCAGTGAAGAAAACTAGGAGATTCACTGAACTAGTGTTGAGCCAGCTCTGAAATAAGCCAAAGTCTTGGTGGTACCAAGAATGAAAACAAGAAATATTTAAGTCGATTAAAATTGTTTTCTCTGAGGGTCCAAGAGATAGTCCAATGTGGAAGGCACTTACTTGCCTTGCATGCAGCTGACTGGGGCTCGATCCCTTGCACTGCACAGGGTCCTTGGAACACTGCTAGGAGTAAGCCTGGATCACAGCTGGATATGCCTACCGCAGAAAACCAAACCAAACTCCCAAAAGACAACTGGTTTCTTTAAGACTTCGCAGCCTGTATTCTAAATCCTATTTCTAAATGGGTTTTCATGTGCCCTCTTGCCAAGGAATTTAACCAACAGGGTCCCTTCCAATCAGGGAGATGATCTATTTCAGATGAGTTTTTCAGGCTTCTTGTCACAGTCCTTAGAGCCAAAGAAGCAATCCCAGGGCTTCTGTGCAGGGGGCCAGAAGCGACCGCCCAGACTGTCCTCTCTGAAGGCTAGTGTTTGTCTTCAGCCACAGGCCAGGCTTACCTTGCTTGCTGAGGAGTCAAAGCTGACCTAAGGCACTGGCTCCCCTTCTCCAAGCCTCACTCGGCTGCCTCAGAAATCTCAGGCAGGTTCTCGGGAAGTGTCCCCACACTGACCACTAGGGGGAGAGTCGGGCTTTCTTTGAGCTAGACACAGCCTGGAACTGAGCCTCAGGACTCAGCACACAAGGTGAGTGACCAAGAAAGCTGTTTTTTGGGGTTGGGGTGGCTCTACTCTCTTTCTCTCTCTCCCTCCACATATCACGTACACAGATATAAATAAACACAGACATACACACCAAAATAGACATACAGTTACACACAGACACATATAGACATAGAGATACAGACACAGGCATAAACATAGAGACACACAAACAGACACACACACACTCACTCTTACATGTACTTGCCCAAATAGAGACATTTCTCACATATCAGGAAACTCTCTCTAGCTCCTTGCCTTTGTTGATTTGTTTTCGGGCCATCTCCATGGAGGTTTCAGGTGCACCATGGGGCCCTTTGCTCACCAGCAGGCACCTATGAACTGACAACCCTGTGCCTGCATCTCGGCCACTGTTAGAAACCACAAGAGTGTGGTATTCACCTCTCAGGACGAAACCTAAAGGTGACATCATGGTCCCACACAGGGGCATTTAGGATCCTCCTAACACCAGAGAGATGACAACAGTTCCCTAGAGTAGGAAAGGAGCCACTTTATTAGAACCATGTTCCATGGTTTTTCCCCAGAACTCATCTCTACAACCCCACTGCGATCCCCCAGATGATGCTGCCGAAACTCACAACACTTAGGTTTGGGATTAACGCCTAGCAGGTAAAGAGGCTGGCCTTGCACAGGCCAACCCCAGTTTGATCCTTGGTATCACAACTGGTCCCCCTGATCCATAGTGATCCATGAGCACAGAACTAAAAGTAATCTCTGAATACAGTCATTGTGTCCTGAACACCAAACATAAAAGAATAAAATCAGGCTTGAACTTGGTCCTGCTTAAACCCACCCTGGTGCTTCCTACTAGGGTCAGGATGTCCTGGAAGCCCCAGAGGTCTTACATGAATCTATAAATGACCGGGTTAAATGAACTTGGGTATATATTGATCTTAGGAAGCATTTGTATATTTGTTTTTGTGGTTTTTATTTATTTATTGTGCTCATTTTGGGTCATACTTGGGAGCTACTCTTGGTTTAGTGCTCAAGAGATCAAACTGTGCTGGGAACAGTACCCAAGTCTTCCACATATAAGGCTAGATTCCTAAAACCAGACTGCCTCTATTTGCGATTGTGGGTCATGAGTTTTTGTCTCAGCTCCCACATCCACCACAGACCAAGAAAACATCAGCACTTAGATGACTATGTTTGACCATATGGACATAAGATTGTCCTAAAAAAAAAAAAAACAGAATGGTTGTGGGCTAGAGTGACAGCACAGCACTGTATTTACTTTGCACGTGACTGACTTAGGCCAATCTCTGGCATCCCATAGGGTCCCCAAGCACCACCAATAGTAATTCCTAACAGCAGAGCCAGGAGTCAGCCCTGAGCATCACCAGGTATGGCCCCAAACCAAAATCCAAACCCAAACAAACAAGAACAAAACAAGTGTGGGGACATCTGGTATGTAGCCATGTATGTTGCCTACATGCAGGGGCCTTGCCTTGCCTGTTTCCCCCACACTGCCTCTGATCCCCCATCTTCTCCAGCCTGTATCTCTGTCTCCTGGCATACCTGGCCTCTTCCTGATGGCTTTTCTGGAAATTCCTCACTCAACCCTTTCCATTTGTCCTCTGGCCTTAGGAGGCTGCCTAGGAGCCTATGCCTGATATACTGTCATTCTGCCATGTCATCCTCTTCTATATCATCCAAATGCAAAACAGAGCATCTTATTTCTTCTTTTTTAACCATCATTATTTGACTTCCAGTTCACTGAAAATGCCTCTCGGGGGAGTCCTTAATGTCCTTGGCCGATGAGCCCTCTCTGGCCCTTAGAGCAATCTCTGGTTCATGCACACCATCCAAGAAATATTTGTTGAATGAGCCCTGGGATGAAGAATATTAGGAGTAGAGTCAGAAGCAGCATTTCCTTGAAATCTCAGCTGTCCCCTCAACCCCCTCCCCGCACTGCTCCACCTCATTTCTCCGCTGTGTGCAGATTCCTGGCTGGCTTTGTCTCCCCACACCAGGGACGGAGCCCACTGGTCCAAGGGCACTGGTATCTGTGCTCTCTGCTGGAACAACATGGGCACTTTCTCATTTTCTTTTGCAGTTGCTTGACTGGCACCTAATTTTCATCTTGGCTGACACCGTTCGTCAGGTGCTCCTTTCCGAAGGTCATGTGAGGATCACCAAATCTCTGACTCTGTGAGGCCACTTCACCCTGTCCACAGTAAAGGGCATCTTTATTGTAATAAAATGACTTAATGTTTAATAGTCTATTTTTGCAGTATTTGATGCTGCAAGGTCTTTCCCGTAAATGCAGAACTCCAGAGGGAGATATTTTGGGTCGAGTTTAAAAATATATGCAGTGGAATGGAGGGTTAGGACCACCAAGAGCACATTTGAAGGAGAAATTAATCTTTAGGACGCTCTTTCTCTTATTAATGGCACCACCCCAGTGCCTAGAATGCAGAGATGAAAGCATGAACATTCTGGATGGCTAGTGGACGGTAGCTGGTACTTGAGGCTGACCACAAACAGATTTCATGGCTAGTGAGAGAGATTCTATGTGCCATGAAGTGATCTCTTGAATCTGGGGAAACCCCATTTTTTTAAATATAGATATTTAAGCACCACGATTACAAGCATGTTCAAAGTTGGGTTTCAGTCATAAAAAGAATACCTCCCCCCTTCACCAATCAGCATTTCCACCCATTATTCTTTGGGGTTTTATTTCATCTAGTTATTGTGCCTCCCTATGATGCCCCAAAATTTAGTGTTGAGTATTCATACATGTGTTAGCTGGGGGTCTAAGTTCAATTTTTTGCAAGTGGCTAGCCAGTTGTGCCAACACCTCTTGTTGAAGAGGCTTTCCCTGCTCCATTTAGAATTTCCTGCTCCTTTATCAAAAATTAGGTGATTGTATGTCTGGGGAACATTTTCTGAGTATTCAAGCCTATTCCACTGATCTGAGGGTCTGTCCTTATTCCAATACCATGCTGTTTTGATAACTATTGCTTTGTAGTAAAGTTTAAAGTTGGAGAAAGTAATTCCTCCCATATTCTTTTTCCCAATGATTGCTTTAGCTATTCTAGGGTGTTTATTGTTCCAAACAAATTTCAAAAGTGCCTGATCCACTTCTTTGAAGAATGTCATGGATATCTTTAGAGGGGTCACATTAAATCTGTATAATGCCTTGGGGAGTATTGCCATTTTGATGATGTTAATCCTGCCAATCCATGAGCAGGGTATGTGTTTCATTTCCACATGTCCTCTCTTATTTCTTGGAGCAGAGTTTTATAGTTTTCTTTGTATAGGTCCTTCACATTTTTAGTCAAGTTGATTCCAAGATATTTAAGTTTGTGTGGCACTATTGTGAATGGGGTTGTTTTCTTAATGTCCATTTCTTCCTTATTACTATTGGTGTATAGAAAGGCCATTAATTTTTGTGTGTTAATTTTGTAGCCTGCCACCTTGCTATATGAGTCTATTGTTTCTATAAGCTTTTTGGTAGAGTCTTTAGGGTTTTCTAAGTAGAGTATCATGTCATCTGCAAACAGTGAGAGCTTGACTTCTTCCTTTCCTATCTGGATTCCCTTGATACCTTTTTCTTGCCTAATCGCTATAGCGAGTACTTCCAGTGCTATGTTGAATAGGAGTAGTGAGAGAGGAGAGACTTGTCTTGTGCCAGAATTTAGAGGGAATGCTTTTAGTTTTTCTCCATTGAGGATAATATTTGCCACTGGCTTGTGGTAGATGGCCTTAACTATATTGAGAAAGGTTCCTTCTATTCCCATCTTGCTGAGACTTTTGATCAAGAATGGGTGTTGGACCTTATCAAATGCTTTCTCTGCATCTATTGATATGATTATGTGATTTTTATTTTTCTTGTTGTTGATGTTGTGTATTATGTTGATAGATTTACAGATGTTTAACCAGCCTTGCATTTTTGGGATGAAACCTACTTGATCGTAGTGGATAATCTTCTTAATGAGGCATTGAATCCTATTTGCCAGGATTTTGTTAAGGATTTTTGCATCTGCATTCATCAGCAATATTGGTCTGTAATTTTCTTTTTTCGTAGCATCTCTTGGTTTAGGTATCAAGGTGATGTTGGTTTCATAAAAAAATATTTGGAAGTGTTTCCGTTTGTTCAATTTCATGAAAGAGTCTTGCCAGGATTGGTAGTAGTTCCTCTTGGAAAGTTAGAAAGAATTCAACAGTGAATTCATCTGGGCCTGGGCTTTTGTTTTTGGGCAGACATTTGATTACCGTTTTAATTTCATTAATAGTGATGGGGGTGTTTAGATATGCTACATCCTCTTCCTTCAACCATGGAAGATTATAAGAGTCCAAGAATTTATCCATTTCTTCCAGGTTCTCATTTTTAGTGGTGTAGAGTTTCTCAAAGTAGTTTCTGATTACCCTTTGAATCTCTGCCATATCAGTAGTGATATCTCCTTTTTCATTCCTAATATGAGTTATCAAGTTTTTCTCTCTCTCTTTCTTTGTTAGTTTTGCCAGTGGTCTATCAATCTTGTTTATTTTTTCAAAGAGCCAACTTCTGCTTTCATTGATCTTTCGGATTGTTTTTTGGGTTTCCACTTCGTTGATTTCTGCTCTCAGCTTTGTTATTTCCTTCTGTCTCCCTATTTTTGGGTCCTTCTGTTGGGTACTTTCTAGTTCTATTAGCTGCATCATTAAGCTACTCAGGTAAGCCCCTTCTTTCTTCCTGATGTGTGCTTGCAAAGCTATAAATTTTCCTCTCAGTACTGCTTTTGCTGTGTCCCATAAGTTCCGATAGTTTGTGTCTTTATTGTCATTTGTTTCCATGAACCTTTTGATTTCCTCCTTGATTTCATCTTGGTTATTCAGTATGAGGCTGTTTAACTTCCAGGTGTTAAAGTTTTTCTTCTGCGTCCCTTTGGAATTCACAAATAATTTCAGAGCCTTGTGGTCAGCGAAGGTAGCCTGCAAAATTTCTATCCTCTTGATATTATGGAGGTATGTTTTATGTACCAGCATGTAGTCTATCCTGGAGAATGTCGCATGTACATTGGAGAAGAATGTGTATCCAGGTTTCTGGGGATGGAGTGTCCTATATATATCCACTAGGCCTCTTTCTTCCATTTCTCTCCTCAGGTCTAGTATATTCTTGTTGGGTTTCAGTCTGGTTGGCCTATCCAGTGTTGACAAAGCCGTGTTGAGGTCCCCCACAATTATTGTGTTGTTATTGATATTATTTTTCAGATTTGTCAACAATTGTATTAAATATTTTGCTGGCCCCTCATTCGGTACATATATGTTTAGGAGAGTTATTTTTTCCTGTTCTACATACCCCTTGATTAATATAAAATGTCCATCTTTGTCCCTTACAACCTTCCTGAGTATAAAGTTTGCATTATCTGATATTAGTATGGCCACTCCAGCTTTCTTATGGGTGTTGTTTGGTTGGAGAATTTTTCCCCAGCCTTTTATTTTGAGTCTATGTTTGTTCTGACTATTCCGGTGCGTTTCTTGTAGGCAGCAGAAGGTTGGATTGAGTTTTTTGATCCATTTAGCCACTCTGTGTCTCTTAACTGGTGCTTTTAGTCCATTGACGTTGAGAGCAAGAATTGTTCTGGGATTTAATGCCATCTTTATATCGAAATTTGGTGTGTCTTTTGGTTAGTCTTGTCTTAAATTGGGACTTTCAGTTTTTCTCTTAAGACTGGTTTTGAGTCTGTAAAGTTTCTGAGCTGTTGTTTGTCTGTGAAACCATGTATTCTTCTGTCCAACCAGAAAGTGAGTTTTGCTGGGTACAGTATTCTAGGTGAAGCATTCATTTCTTTCAGTCTTGTCACAATATCCCACCACTGCATTTTGGCCTTGAGTGTTTCTGGTGACAGGTCTGCTGTAAATCTCAAGGATGCTCCCTTGAATGTAATTTCCCTTTTTGATCTTGCTGTTTTCAGAATTCTGTTTCTATCTGTGGGATTCATCATTGTGACTAGGATGTGTCTTGGGGTATTTTTTCTGGGGTCTCTTTTGGTTGGTACTCTTCGAGCATGCAGGATTTGATCACATATATTCTTTAGCTCTGGAAGTTTCTCTTTAATGATGTTCTTGACCGTTGATTCTTCCTGGAAATTTTCTTTCTGGGTCTCTGGGACTCCAATGATTCTTAAGTTGTTTCTGTTGAGCTTATCATAGACTTCTATTTTTATCTGTTCCCGTTCTTTGACTAATTTTTCCATTGTCTGTCCATTTACTTTAAGTTTTTTTCAATCTCTCCCACTGTTTTATTGTTATTTTTCTTTTTCTTTTTTTTTTTTTTTGGTTTTTGGGTCACACCTGGCAGTGCTCAGGGGTTATTCCTGGCTCCAGGCTCAGAAATTGCTCCTGGCAGGCACAGGGGACCATATGGGGCGCCGGGATTCGAACCGATGACCTCCTGCATGAAAGGCAAACGCCTTACCTCCATGCTATCTCTCCGGCCCCTATTTTTCTAATCTTCCACAGCACCAAGTCTATTCTCAGCTTCTGATACCCTCTCCCAGAGCTTATCCATTTTGTCATTCACTTCGTTTACTGAGTTTTTTTAGGCCTGTTAGTTGACATGTTATTTCAGTTTGGAGTTTTGTGATTTCCATCTTCATATTTTCTTGGTTCTTATTAGTATTCTGTTCAACTCGATCCATGGTTTCTTTGAGTTCTTTGATCATCTTCCATATTGCTTGTCTAAAGTCCTTATCTGAGAGGTTGATTAGTTCATTGGTCATTAACTGGTCATCAGAATTGTCATCTTTATTCTCTATGTCTGATACTGGCCTGCATTGTTTCCCCATTGTCACACTTGTATTGTGGGTTTTTCTACGTGTTGTGGTGGTATTCATTGGCTAAATGATGTAGGCAGCCACATTCCTCTGGCTCTGCCCTTTCTGCATGGGTCGACCTGCCTCCAAGGGAGGGGAGTCTTCCGTGGATGAAGCCTTACACAGTATGAAATCTTAGGCCTGAGCACGCAGCAGAGAAGACAGTCCGGAGAGAAATGCTGGGCTTCAGTGATCCAGCACAGTTCTTAGTGTGATTTTTTTCTTCTTGTTGCGATGGTGTTCTTTCCTTAGAAAGAGCGCACGGCCGCGTAGCGAAGCAGAGCAGCCATGCTCTTCTGGAGCCTCTTTTCGGCCCACTCCCAAGAGGTTCACATGGCAGGATGGTAGACAGACACACACAGGCAGCGCTCACAATTTTTCTTTTCTTTTCTTTTTTTTTATTTAAACACCTTGATTACATACAATTTTTCACAGTCGGGCCCCACTGGGCAGGCGTGAGAGCCACTCTCTGCACATTTTTCTCTGTAATACTTCCAGTGAGTTCTCCAAGGCCAAGGCTTGGGTTTTCCTCTCCCCCATCCACAGACAGAGCAACAGACACTTTGAGAGGATTCAGGAGCCTGGCTAAAGTCTTACCTTGCTGACAAGTGGGGCATTGGCTTAAACCTAACTGTAGACCCAACTCTATACTTAAAATGTAGATTCAAATATAGGCCCAACTTTATACCTAGAGTCTAAACCTAACCCTAGAGCCAATTCTAGACCTAGAGTTTAGACCCAATTCTAGATACAAATCTAGACTTAGAGTCTTGATGCAATACTAGACCCAATTTTAGACCTAGAGTCTAGATCCAATTCTAAACTCAGTTCTAGATCTGGAAAGTAGACCCAACTTTAGACCTAGAGACTAGATGCAACTATGGATCCAACTCTAGACCTAGAGTGTAGACCCAACTTTAGATCTAAATCTAGACTTAAAGTCTTGATGCAATGCTATACCCAACTCTAGAGTCTAGACTGAAGTCTAGACCCAGCTCTAGACCTAGAGTGTAGACCCAACTCTAGAGACAATTCTAGTTCTAGAATATACACCCAACTCTAGACCTAGATTATAAACCTAACTCTAGTCTTAGAGTAAAGACTCAACTCTAGACTCTCAACTACAGACCTAGAGTCTAGATGCAACTCTAGAACCAACTGTAGACCTAGAGTATAGGCCCAACTCTATACCCAACTCTAGATCCAACTTTAGACCTAGAGTCTATATGCAACTCTAGACCAAACTCTAGATCTAGAGTATAGAACCCTCACTCTATAGCCAAATAAAGAGCAAGAGTATAGATCCAACTCTAGACCCAACTCTAGATCCAACTCTACACCCAATACTAGAGGCAGAGCCAGGAGCATAATTTGTGGGATTTCGTGCAAAGTGCAAACGATTATTCAGAGTTTCTGGATGGTGCCAGTGAAGCATCAGGCTCTTGGTGAAGCTGAACCCTCAGGACCCCTGTTCCCCCCACTCCATACACACACCTCACAGGGCTGGTCCCAGCACTGTGGACTCAGAAGTGCTAGTGCACATTATAACATCACCACAACTTTGAATACCCTTAAACCAGAGAGGCACTGAGCAATAGCCAGTGGTTATGACTCGCTGACTCTGGCTTTGTTGTTAGAAAAGTGAGGTGTTCTGGCAAGAGTTGACCCAACTCCCATAATCTCCTTTGGGAAACATACAGACACTGCCTGTAGGGGGAAGCATGGGGCCAGGAGACAGCTCTGACAAAGGGTCTGGAAAAGGTCAATGGCTGTGAGGTGGGGTGAGTGCGTGGGGATGTTCTGTGGTTCCTTCTGTGCATGCCAGGGAGAGAAGCTGCTATACCCTTAGAATATGACATGGTGGCATAGAGAGAATGGCAGACAAGGTGGATATCAAGAATTTGGGGTGCATGGCAGATACTCAACACCATGGAAGCTCCCTGGCTATTTTCATTATAAAATTTGCTGGACCACTAAACCAGTGTGAGATTTGTAGTTGGGTGGCACAGGTTGAATTTTGCACACCCTATCTTTTATTCATGCCAATTTGGCCAAATCATGAGACTCTCCAGCTGTCATCTCTGAAACCAGGACAGCATCTGGGACTCAGGACTCAGGCAGGTTTGAAGTCTGTGTCTTCTTGGAAGCAGGAGACCCCCTTACTGCTGCCTCTACTGCAGAAAAAGAGGAAATGGGTGAAGGGAGAAGGGAAGTCCCTTCCCTCCTGTATACTCATGGCCTTCTTGGAAGTTTTTGGGCCATCTTGCCCAGACTGTTCTGGTGCTAAGTAATCAAAGTGATTCTTCACTAAGTCTTCTCAAAATTTCTTATTTATTTATTTATTTATTTATTTATTTATTTATTTATTTATTTAGAGCCACACCCAGAAGCTTTCAGGGGGTTACTCCTTACTGTGCTCAGAAATTCTGAAAGGCCTGGGGGACCATATGGGATGTCAGGAATTGAACCCTGGTCAGCTGTGTATAAGGCAAACACTCTCCTCTCTGTGCTATTGCTCCAGCTCCCATATCCACATTCTTGACTACAAATCTGAATGACTCTCTTTTAACCCTTGCTTTACTGTTAAACACAGATGGTACTAAAAAAGGCTAATAAAATGAGCTAGATTTGGCTTCACCTGAAATAGCCCTTCCAAACGACCATCCAAGCCTTTATATGCTTTCAGAGGGGGATGTCAATGGTAAGTAGAATATTGAGGGGGTTTATGTTTGGCTGAAGATGCCTACCCCATTGCTTGGTGCCTTAAGAAAATCCACATAAACTAAGGATTTCATTTTTCTTTGAAAACATGCCATGCATCCAAAGCAATAACATTTGAAATTTCTTTCAAAACTTTAAGGACGGCACAGTGGGAAGAAAACTGAATACTGTCTAATTATGCACACGTGCGCACACACACACACCCCATATACAAAGGCTACATGTGTATGCTTCTATGTTACCCTCTTCATTCCCATTTAGAGCACTCTGACAGAAGCAGGAATCAACTGCCCAAACTTCATTCCCTTTAACCTGTAAGAAGTTTGCATGTCAGTTCTCCAAACCTACTTCCTAGTTTTAGATGGCCAGAAACTGCAAACCCCAATTCCCCGTCTCTCCCATAGGAGGCTGCCATTACCCAGAGCAGCATCTTGGGTGAAGGGGCCATGCAGAAAGGCTGCTGGAAGTACTCCTCATCTCTTCAGGCCTGTCAGCACCCTTTCATACACTCCCCAAATGCCCTACATTTCATCCACCATATTTGTTTCCTTGGTGGCCCAATAGCTAACCCTCCTGTTTTTCTCTCAACATCCCCAGACAAGAGAGGGTTCTTCTGGCCCTTGGAGGTGTCTGGCATCTTTCTAAGGCAGAAGTGAGGACTGAGACACCTGGCCACATTTATCCACCTGGCTGCCAAGGCAGTTGCCATGGCAACCTTGGGATCTGCATGTTATTGCTACAATCCATCTATGGGAGGAGCAGCCAGGCCCAGAGCTCAGCTCCTGTGGCCCAGCTGGCCCGCTGGGTGACTCTTGTGAGGCCTAATCTAGACACAGCCATGGCAATGCCCAGAACACAGGCTTTTCCACCCAGATGCATTTGAAAGCTAGGAATCAAAGTCTGCTCTTATAATTGGAACTTTTCGACTTTGTTCTCCACATTCTCCGGAGCGACTCCCGCGGCTGGACACAGAGGCTTTAATTAGTAGTTACTTTGCCCAAAGACGCAGCCCTCCACACTAAGTCTGCCCCAATGGGAAGGTTAAATGCGAGGAGAAGAGAAGAGCTTTGTGGGCCCCCCCCTCCGGCATGATTTCCCTAACAGCAGGCAGATGTATTTCCAGAGCGATGAAGAAAATGTTTTGCCTTTGGCTCTTCGACTGAAGACTAAAGGCTTCTCTAAGCATTTCTTCTAAAGAAGGGGGTGATGGGAAGTTCCACCAATTCCCTTCCAAAATGGTTTTTATTAAGAGGCAGCAGTAAAAAAAAAAAAGTCAGACTTTGAGGCCTGCAACAAGGAATTTAACTTTCCATTAAGTCTGAAGACACCATAAAGCTCAGCCCAGGGCCAGCACAAAGGTGAACTGGAGATTGGCACTGACTAAACCCATGGTAGCCACATGCCAGGGATCTGGGGTCCATCACCCTGAAGAATCAGTCCAAAGACAGGGAAGATATTGTTATTGCTTGCAGTATTCTGTCTATGAGTATTATACATTTTGTGTATTAGCATCCAATTGGCCAGCATGTAAGGCCACCATCCACCAGAATCCTCAAAGATCCCTTCCCAAGCCAGCCTACCTGTAGGGGATCCCTCCATCACATGGCCCACATAGGGTCCTTCCCGGAAGCTGGGTCTGTTGTCATTTTGGTCAATCACGATGACTTCCAGTGGAACGGGTCCCTCCAGAGTCCTGCCACTGTCATCGATGGTCTCCACTGCGAGCTGTGGGAAGAAGGGAAGCATTAAGTGAATCATTGGCAAGATGGAAGCCAGGTTTTCTGGATGGAGCAGGGTGTGCCAATCATTTAGGGGTATTTGGACAATTTAGGGCATATAAGAGCAGAAGCAAAAAGTTGCTGACTAAAAAACAAAGATCAGTTTCCACTACTTTTCTCTCTTGGGGGAGCTCACAATTAATTCATCCAATAAACCAAGAAAATTTAGAGAAAAGCAAACAAAAGGTAAGGAAGGAATGAGTAGGGAGTAGACTGGACTGTGCAGATGCGCTCTCACTGTTTCTGTTAATCCAGCAGAAGATTCGGCTAGTAATAATGGCCTGAGTTGTGTTGTGATGTCAGAGAGCCCTTTAGAAACATGGGGGTAAGTTCATGACACATGAGAGAAACTTTGGGGAAGGTAGCAGCTGGGGAGAGCCTTCTCAAAGAAGGAGTTTGTGGGCTCTGATGAGAACTTTGGGATTCCTGCCTGTGCTTCCAATAATCTACAGTCTTCCCAAAGAGCCTGGTTTCTTCAGAGCCCAGTGGTGAAGGAAACATATTCTACTTGGGCAACTCCTCGTGTTGCAGGGTTGGGCTCTATTTTCTCTGCTCTATTTGGCTGTGGTCATGGTGGAAAATCAGTGACACTTGGAAACAGGGTCCTTCTGCTGAAAGCAAGTGAAGAGGGGCTTTATGCTCAAGTGGCTGCCATGCGCTGGGCACTGAGTAGTGTTCCAGTGGGTCCTCACCCCCAAACCACACACTCATCCCTGGTTCTCGATTGTTATGAGGGGTTCATAGACACCCATGTTTAGGAAGCACAATCAGCATCACCCAACACTCACCAACACTCAACCCTCTGCTTTTCTGGTTCTTTTGAACTCTGGAATCCAGGAAACATTGTTGAGGAGGGAACGGACCCAACCTGAGCATCCAAGGCAGACCCACTTTCCAGAGTTGGTGTTTTCAACATGATCAACACTATTCTGAAGACAATGGAGCTTGCCATAAAATGTCGCTCAAGACTAGTCAATTTTGGTTTGTCACTGAAGCCATTATCAGTAGTTTAAATTGAGTTCCAAAGAGGTCTAAGGAAGCAACACACTTCTACAAACCAACACCACACATTATACCATTCCAGGTTCTGCTGGCTTTGTAAGCCGGACCCTACCTAGCAGAAGGCAGCAAGGCACAAGCAATTGGATGCTCTGAGATCATCCTGCATTTTGTGCCATGGGATAGTGCTTGTTTTCTTGAGATGGTGATACCACCCACATACAGCTAAATCCTTCATGTAGAGTATGGCCATGCAAAATCAGCAGTAACTGTGAAAAGACAGTCACCAGATCAGAGTTAGCCAAGCTTGCAGACCTGCCTGAAGACAGTGTGAAAAGGCACAAAATCGTCTGCGACTCACACATATCTGAGGCACCCATGGGGATAGAATGTAAAGGCAATGAAAAAAAACTAACCCAGGGATACTGAGGACTTTGGCAGAGAAATGTCCTTGTCATCTTTTCTTTAATGCCATTTTACTCTTTCGCTGACAAATGCACACACACACATACCAACAGTCATATACATACTTTAATTTCTTGGACAGAGTAAATGAAGTCTGGGTACCTGAATTAAGAAGATAGTAAACAGTATTTTAATATCTGTACCCAAAGGAGACCTTTTGGAGTGAATTTTTTTTTTTGCATTTCTGCTATTTTTTAGAACTATTCTGTGAATAGTAATAACCAAGGAAATGAAAGAGTCTGAGGTGAATTCCTGCCCCAATACAGGTCCTGGAAACAAGGACTTGGGTTTTAATTGATCATAATCCCAACCCCCCTGTATCTTCAGATAATGTGTATCTAATATCTGAGCCCTAAACTCCACTGTCCATGGGATCTGGCCAGATCCCTGGGCACAGGGGTGAGAGAACAACAGGTGGAGACTGAGAGAAGTTTCCAGATTACCTTTCCACATAATGGGAAGAGGACAGGTATCAGGAAACATTGTATTAGGAGACATTGCAAATGAGGAACCCCATCTCATAAAACAGATCATAAAAGCCGAGAACTTGAGGGACTGGAGAGATACCATAAGGTATACACCATGCATATAGCTGACTCTATGTTAGTGCATTCCTTCATGGTTCCCCAAGTTCAGCTGGGTACATCTCTAGAGGACAAACCTTGAAAATTACTGACTTCACAGAGTTCTTGCATGAATTTCTGGGAGGTGCCCATGGAATCCTGAGCACTGCTTGGGAGTCCCTGTTTCTCATCCTAAAAACACAGGCATCTTGATAGCAAGCAATGTGGTAAGTCAAGTCACTCACCATTAGACTCCTGAGTCTCAGGGGCAACAATATTATAAAAAATTAAGCCTTCTGGGTGGTAGTATTTCAAAACCAAATATACTCTCAAGTAGAAATTAGTCAACAACAATAAAATCATGAAACCCAAACTTTAGCAACCAAACTTTAATAAATGGCTGGCTAGATCAGGGTTAATAGAACGGGATGAACTCTGGTACATTGGTGAAGGGAGGTTGACAGTGATGTGAGATTGGTGTTGAAACATTGATTGTCTAAAATCCAACTATGAATAACTACAAATCAAAATGATTTGAATTAAAAAAATAAAAAAAATACACACCAGGAGGGCCAGAGAAATAGGATAGTGTAAAGGGCTCTTGCCTTGCATGGGGTTGATCCAGGTTTGATTCTGGCATCATATAGGTCTCCTCGCCCCACTGCTGAATTCTACAGGAGTGATTCCTGAGTGTATAGCCAAGAGTAAGCTCTGAGCATCACTAGATTTGTTCCCTCAAACCAAAAACATAAAACAAAAGCAACAACAAGCAAACTGAAAACACACCAGGGACTGCTGTGCACCATGTACCTGTCATTGCTGCTGGCCATTGGCTTTGTCAAGACGTATTTCCTAGGGGATACTATGTTTATTCAAAAGATAGGTGACAGAACATCATATAAAAGTGGTTCTTGAGGACAAGAGGAACAATACAGTAGCATGGTGAAGGCAGTGAGGGTGTAAGTCACTCCGATGGGATTAAAGCAAAAACATTCCATCTAGGGACAGAACCATCGAGTTAAATTGAACTTCACAGAATCCAAGGGTTCCTAAGATAGCAGGAAATCAGAGCTAATGTGTCTTGCATGTTGGAAGAGAGGGGCCTAGACCTCAGAAAATGGGTGGAAGGAGTTGAACAAAATTAGCACAGCAGGGAGGGTGTTTGCTTTGCAACCAGCTGACTGAATCCCATATGGTCCCCCAAATCTGACTGAAGTGATTTCTGAGTGCAGAGCCTAGAGTAAGCCCTGAATGTCACTAGTGTGGCTCAAAAACCAAAATAATCATAATCATAATAATACTAAATAATGATAATTAAAAAATCATATAGAGCAGTCAATGCAAGTTGCCTGAAGTGTGTGTGTGGGTCTGTCAATGACCTTTCTGGAACCCTCCAGCGTCTCTGTTCTGCTCTTTCCCTTCTGTGTCATTAGATGGGGGTCACTAGATGGGGTGAGTCATGCAAAGCAGAGACTCCTCAACCTGACTAATGTAATAATAATGAAACCAGACCACAAAGAGTGCTCAGATAAGAATCCTTGGGAGGCAAAAAAAGAAGCCAAGTGGTGTATGATGAACCCAATTACACAGCACGGGCCAGCATGCGGCCCTCATGTCACACAGATTATTAGCACCATATGTACTTCACTGGGCTCATTCACTCATCTCTAGCTACAAAGGAACAATTGAGTCAGACAGAATGTGCTGGAGAGAGACGAACTGAGGCAAAACAAAATGCACTACAGGTTTGTATTCTTGGGTGTAGGCCAAGCTGGCGAAAACAAAAATGTCTTCATGTTTGTTTCTGGTTTTGACCCAATGCTAGGGAAGACCCAGGTAACAGAGGGTGAATCCAAATCAATGGGACTCAAGCCACACTGCTGTCTCCTGTGTCATTTGGAAGAGAAAAAATTTAGAGAATGCTTTCTTGACCTCTTGGGAGCATCCTCATATTTCTGCTTCGGACCAAATATGCAGATTAAGTGAGACACATGCCCACACAGAAAGTTGCTAATTTGAGATGATGAAGTTTAATATCTTTTGTTTATCAGTGGTTTGCATGTGTATATACACACTTTTGTTCTTGTTTTTGAGCCAAACCCGACAGTGCTACTAAATTACTTCTGGCTCTGCACTCAGGAGTTACCTGAAAATAGAACCCAGGTTGGCAGTGTGCAAGGCAAGTCCTTTGCCTGTTGTACTATCACTCTGGCTCCAACATACACTGTTCTGTGTAGCCACAAGTGTGTGATACACACACATACACACACACACACATAAGCATGCGTGCTTCTAGTCAGCTTCTGGGCATGAAACCACTCTCTGCCGTTACTCTGGAATAATCTTTTCGGCACATGTACTTGGATTAACTTCCAAGATGGCTCTTAGTGATTTTATCCCAAATATTATCTTGCTAAATAGTGGCTGATTTTATACTAGAAAAAAAAACTGATAAGGAATAGACAGGTATAACAAATACTGGCCTTCTTCAGCTAAACCTTACTGGGGTTCAGACAGAGTCTCACAAAAAACTTGAAAGGTCATTGGAAGATCAGACACCAGTGTTTATCTCCATGATGCACAGAGACTAAGAAATGAGGAGAACCATGGCCGTAAAGAAGCTGAGAGGCACCAATATCTATGACAGGGGAATCTTATATAAGTTTCCTGGAAGGTAGTGGGAGAATGTTCTCAAGATATTCTCAGCTTAAAGCAAAAAAAAAAAAATGGTAATATCTAAAGTAAGCTGCCTGTATGGATCTTGGCTTCATGAGTGTTTGTTAGTCATGACAGTTATATTAATAAATGCTAGTTAGGTTCAGAAATCCCAGCAGGATTCCATGGAAACAAAAACACCTATAAGGACTGTTCTATTTGTACTACTGTGAGTTTACAGGTGCTCTTTAAAGGTTGAGAACAGTTAGAATATTCTGGAAAACTTCTCTATTCTACTAAGTCTAGAATATATATGGTGAGGAGAAAGAGAGAACCAAACCAAATTATTGGACTCATCTGAAGTTTACATGCCCTTTGTTTCTACTACTCAGTCTTGCATATTTAATTAAGACGTTATCATACTCACTTGTTATAGACTTCTTTGGAAGAGATGTGTTTTACATTTAAGATGAGAATATTACCAGAACCCAATTAGATCATAAAGAAGTTAAGGCAGGAACACTATTTTCTAGGTATTTTTTCTATACCTAATTATGTATCTTGAAAAGGATATGATTGATAGATTTTTTTTAAATTATGGGGTTTCTGCTTGCAATTCTCACACCTTCTTCCACCTCCTTACATCTCACAAAGATTTAGGTAAAATTCTCCAATTAAAGCAGCCTCATTGATTATTGAATTTACCCTAGTCTTAAATCAGAAAAACTGTTCTCGTCACAGATCTGCCTATAGAGAAATTGTGGCAGGCAGAGTTAATGGCCCTCTCAAAGATGCTGATGGTTCAATCCTTGAAATTTGGATACATTAAATACAGGATAAAGGAGAGTTACATTTTCTAATGGCAATATGGTTAATGATAAATGAATCTTTGATCATTGTGGATTATCTAGATGGATCCAACATAATCACAGGACCCTGGATATGGGGAGAAAAGAGTTGAGTGATGCTCTATGAGAGGGAATTTGACTACTGATTGACAACAGTTTTGAGGAAAGAGGAAGAAAATCTGGTAGATACTTTTTCAATGAAGACTTCTTCTCTGGTCTCCATAAAGAATTGGTAACGCCTTGATTTAATATCTTAGACTTTACATCTAGGAAAGTGTGCAAATTGCCTACTTCAAATAGTTGGATTAGCAACAAGAAACTAATATTGTCTCCATGTGATTAACAATTAATCAAGAATATGTAAAAGCCAGAATAGTCGCAGGTAAGTAAGACTCCAGGGTCATCCTCTCTTACTACATACCCCAGGAAGAACAAATGACCTTTAGAACACCACTCTTCCATTTATGGGGAGGCTTTTATTTTTGCTAAAGGTATAAAAAGATAAAATCCATGTGTGTTGCACAATTCCTGGCACAATTTAGAAATACTAAACAAATAAAGGTTTGTGAGAGCAGAAGAGGTTTAGTGACCTCAGCATTCATTCACTCCCAGTAGACTATTTTTTGGTAGACTTTTGCAAATGTGGCTGCAGGACCCTCGATTCAGTTCTTATTTGTCAGTCATTACCCCTCTGAAATTGCTTTTCTATTACAGTAATCCAGATTTCTCTTTGACACCAATCTCTTGCATTTCAAGTGATTTTTTTCCCTCAGTTTTATTCATTTATCGAAGTTGAATCTCATTATGGACCAACTCCTGGAGAGTTCCCAGGGAAAAGGTATTTTTAAGCTCTTTTAACTTCCCCCCACCTGCATTGAACTCACTCTGCCCGGGAGCTCCCTTTGCTGGACTGGACGTGATGTTTACAGCTCCCTCTAAAAGTCATCCAAGGGGCAATAAAAGTTCCCTACTTGTTGGATTATTAATTAAAGAAGTTGACACAATTATCAAAGGTTATTTAAAAAACTTGTCTTGCTTAAAGCTATAGTACTTCATCAATTTGAAAATTTACTTTTAGCGTATGCCTTCCATCAAACCAAATGAAAAAAATTATTTAAAAAAATTGGCATGCGTGCTCACAACCAGGCTGGACTTTGAGGGCATTTTTTTTGATTGAACTTTTGAAGTAACTTTAATTATGTGAAAGAAATATATGCAGATATTCAAAATAATTTAAGCAGCTTGAGAAAGTCCCACTGAATTTCCTCTCCCCCCAAGAGAGGGCCTAGGCTGAAAATTTTAATTGGTTCAAGTAGAGTTTATCGGAGTCATCGATGCTGAAATTATGCCATATTCTTTATGAATATGAACATGGGATAGGGACATTTTTTGTGTAAAGATGAAAAATATGATACTTTGAAACAAAATCATTGGGGAAAATTACAGGGGATTTTTATTTTCTTTGCCTTTACCTCCCATCCAAAGTAGAATGTTCAAAGTAGAGGAGTCAAATAGAATTTATTTGTTTTGTAAAAACAGATATAAAGCAATTTGAAAAATAAGTTTTAAATTGTGGCTTACAAAACACGATATTCTCTTAAGATTAAGGTTGTCATATAAACATTTAAAGCGTGGCCAAATCAAATCCAGGTGGATTAAAGTATCAGGAGAAAAAAAAAGCCACTGAATATTTTGCCACAGAGACATTAACATTATAATTTTAAAAATTAACATTATATTTATTGTTCAAATGATCAATCAATTAAACTATTGTATACATGTTTTATTATGACTAAATCAAGTGAAGATAAAAGTGGAGAAAAAGGTTTGTATCATATAAAACCAAAGCTTCCTATTCTGAATATACAATGGCAGATAAAAATGAACAAGGACCACTCCCAGACCCCAATTTGAAAAGCAAGAAAACAGAAAAGCATAAATAGAAAATTAGGATGAGATATATTTTTACTCATATAATTCCAAGAATCATTAAAAATATCAGTAGTGAAGTAGAGAAATAAGCATGCTGAGTAGGACTTTGACCTTCTATACAGTCTATGTAGGTTTGATTCCCCAAACCACATCAGGTTTTCTGAGCAAAGAGCCAGGAGTAAGCGCGGAGCACTGCTGGGTGTAACCCATCAAACTAAGCCAAATCAAACCTAACCAAAAAAACTAAATATAGATGTAGAACTAGATATAGTGCAATATTTAGCAACCAACTAAGGTTTGATTCCTGGTCCATGAACAATGCTAGGTACAGTCTGGACAGCCCTGAGCACTGCTGGATTCGCGCAGATATTCCCAATACTGCAGGGTTTGAGCAGCACCATCTCTGCTGAACCAATGACCTGGTTGACCAAGAAGAGCTGTGAAGTTCCAGGACCTTTAAAACCTAGAACTCAATAGTCAATTTTTGGAAAAGTTATTTTTAGGAAACAAATGATCATACAAGACTGATGCTACCAAAGTACTGTAACTCAATGTGCCCATATTCATCAAGAGCCTTGAAAACATGTGATTCTGCTTGTAGAAATTAAGCTAAGGAGAGAGGATTCTGTGGGATGTGTGTGTGTTTAAAATAAAGTACTTAGTGGCTAGAGAGAACACAGAGAGATATCACATGCAAGGATATTTGCATTGCATGCAGCTGAACTGAGTTCCATCTCTGGCATTCCATCTAGTTCTCTGAGCACCATCAGGATTACTTTCAGGTGCTCAGAGATCACTCCTGGTTCTGGGCTCAAGGATCACTCCTGGCAGAACTGGGGGCGGGGTGAACCACAAATTATGCCAGGATTGCTCCAGTCCCTACTTAAATGTTTTATTTTGACATAATTATTTTTGTTTATGGTTTGTGTATGTGTGTGTCACACCTGGTGGCATTCAGGGGTTACCCCTGGCTCTGCTACCAGAAATTTTTAAAAATAATATCATATTTATTATTCAAATTATTAAGAAATTAAACATGCATGCATATTTTATATGACTAAACTCAAATAAAGATAAAAATGGAGAAAAATGGTTTGTTTCATGTAAGATCAAAGTTTCTTATCCTAAATATACAATAGCTAATAAAAACAGTAAGGATCACTCTCAGACCCCAGGCTCAGGGGACATCCTGGGACCTAATCTGGGTCAGCTGCGTGCAAGACACATGCCCTTCCCACTATGCTATCATTCTGGTCCCTTGTAGTAATTGTTGCCTGGTACAGGTATATCACACACACAGAAACCATACTATCTTTACCCAGCTCCACCCATGGTAACAGATGGCAAAACTTGTGTATCACAAACAGGGCACAACCATGGAGACAGGCCTGAATTTCTGCCCATTTTCCCTGCTTTCACTGTACTTGTGTGTGGGTGTGGATGCGCACATGCACCTGTGTACTTAGTTCTATGTTTCTATTCAGCCACATTCAGAGGCAGCACAGGTCCTTCCCATAGCTCTCATGTGGGAGAAGAACTTTCAAAACTATTCTTGCACCTCTCACTCTCAGTATGAACCCCAAAGCATCGCCCAAAAGAGATCTTTGCACGGCCTTGTTCTTAGCAGAACACACAATGACCAAGAGCAGGAAACAACCTCAGAGCCCTTTGGTAATGATGGATAAAAGAAACATTTACTATAGACAAGGCAAACCATTCTGTGGCAGAGGGGAAGGGGATTCAGCCACAGGTCACAACAGGGAAACCCCGAGAGGGAGCAAAGTAGAAGCAGCCACAGAGAGCTCAGGCTTCCTCTTCTCTGAAGACACGAATGTTGTCAAGTTTCTGGACTTAGAGAGAATGGTTGACAATGAGGAAAATGAGGGTTGTGAGCAGTGAAAGTCTAGTTTCAGATTTGCAAGATAAAAAAGGTCCAGAGGTTTGCTTGATTAACAACATGTATATGAAATTGTTCATATAAAGTGGCTAAGAGGGACTTTGTATATTATGTGTTATTTTACTCAAACACACCCTAACCATTTTATTTGCATGACAATCACCTAGACTCTCAAGTAATACAGATTTGAGACCCATCCCCAAGGACTTAGCAATAGATTCTCAGCCATAGTAAAATCTCTGTGATAAGTCACCCAAAACCACCTTGGCACAGCAACCTGGGCACTAGAAGTGGGGAAATACTTTGGGATGGTTCAGGAGAAGCTCAAGGCTACTCGTTTCCTCATCAAACAGAAGATTTAGAGAGACTTGACTGATAATGCTTGGCTGAAGCAGCTTGTAGCTGGCCACAAGTCTGCCAGCATTACTTTTGGAGAATGAGCCCTTGGGTAGGGAAGGGGATGAACAATATAAATTCTCAGGACCACCTCATCTGAATCAAAGCTAGGATGCAACTGGTCCCCTTTAACCTTCCACTTTGCTTCCTACACAAAGCAGGTTTCATACCAGGATGCTGTGTTTGTAAGAGGGGAACCCAAAGGTCCTCTGGTGCATGGAGAGAGAGTCCTAGAGTCAGCAAAGTCAGACAACCTCTCCACAGTCCTTTTCATCCACATCTGCCCTAACAACAAATTCCAGTTCATTGCAGTGTTTCTACCTTGTGTCTGACCATCTCAGTATGCTGGCTTTCCTCCTAGCAAAGTCAGTGTCTGTCACTTGCCTGCTCCCATGACCTCTTTATTGTGCTCTCTATATGCTGTACCCAACTCTACAGCTTTCCAGCTACCTTGAAAAAAATATGTGAAGTGGACCTTTAACTCTCCTGTTTTCAGAGCAACTACTTCAACAGAGTTCATGCTCTATGTGCAGCCGGTATGACCCTGTTGTGACCTTCACTGTGCCTCGACCACATCTTTCCATTCTTTCCCTTGAATCATCTCAGTCCAGTTCCATACTCCCTTCTTGGTATTCAGCAGGTCAGCTGTGTGACTGCATCCCAGGATCTTGGATGGCACTCATTCCTCATTGTAACACTCACTTGCTAGGGATTTTTGTGGCTTTCTTCCTTCATTCCATTCACATCTTGCCTCTAATCAGAGGGTTGTTGTCAGGCTGCACCCTCAATCAGTCATTCCTCCATCAAAAGTGCAACATTTCCCCCTAGGTTGTTCTCATGTCTCTGGCTGAACAGGTCTATTATGCAGCTATTTCTGTCGTTTCTGCCACTTCTAGAACATGAGCTGACGAGGGAAGGAGATTTGCCTGTCTCATTCACACAGCACAGTGGAACCGTTCTTTTCCTCTAGCAGGTTTTCAATAAGTGTAACAAATGAACAATGAATGAGTTAAGGGCTCAGAATCTATAGGAAAGCCATTTTTCCCCTAGAGAACAGATCAATAGACAAAAAAGAGAAGTGACACATGTCTTTTGAGAAATCTCTGAGGATGAGCCCAGCTAAAAGGTAGTGCATTAAGGATTCAAAAAAGGATATAGCCTGCCTCTTTCAGAGAAACTAAGTGCAGTGAAGTTGTTTATGAAAACATACATGTGATTATTCACTGTTTTCCAATGACTGAGCACATGGTTTTTTTGTTCTGACACACATATGACTAATAAGCATATTTAAATGAAGTAAAATAAAGCATGTGGAATGTAACACAAATTCTAGTTTACCAAAGTGATCCCATCTGTCCCTGCCTTATAAATGAGGCCATGAAAGTTAGAGGCATGGACTCATATTTCTCACTCAAACCCCTCCTTACCATTCATATAATTCTAGTTCAGCATCTTTGGTATTTTTCTTGTGTATACAAAACTGTCTCAGAGAATGAAGAGAGACAGTACAGTAAGGTAGGCACTTGCCTTGCATGTACCTGACCCAGATTCTATCTCTAGCACTTCACATGGTACTCTGAGCCCCACCAAGAGTAATCTCTGATCACAAAGCCAGAAGAAAGCCCTGAGCACCACCAGTTAGACACCCCCCCCCCAAGCAAAACTAAAAAGAATGCCTCACACAGCTACAACTGGCCTCACCATAGTCAGATGCATTATAATCTATTCTTTTCAAATTCTACCTACATTGTTCTCACTTCTGTCATCTGTCCAGTTGTGCCCACAGCAATCTGTTCACCACAATTCACAATTTCAAAGGACATGGAGTCCACATTCCAGCTTGCACTGGGCTTTATTCTGGACCAACTAGCTCCCCTGAAACAGTTCCAGCCCTAAGTATTTGACCGGCCCTCAAGCTAAGTGCCAATGCAACTCTGTTTAGATTAGCCTTTCCTGCATGCTTCCGTATCTGCAGAGAGATAGTGCAAGTTAGTCACCTACTCAACACCCACATTGTTGTCTATGGCCCAGTAAGCATGCCACCACTGTATCAGGGGTAAGTGCTGCTAAACTATAGTTCCTCTTCCATCTAAAGGCATGAATTATGTTAGGTTGAGGATCCAGATCAAATATTATAGGTGGAATTCTCCTTTGAGAAGGCTTGAACAGAGGACACTGGCCATGGTCCTGAATGGCAGTATTGCTAAGGCAGTGTTTCTTGACCGCGGGCTTGTCCTGCAATGTGTGTTAATCACACACATTCAGGTGTGAGCCACACATGGTATGTGCTGACATCAATGTGCTAATCCTCAGGAGAGAGGATACTCATGTCATTTCTCTGTGGATTTTCCCAGGAAAGAGATAGTTTCCTTCTGAGACAGAAAAGATGGGGATATGTGGGGGAAGTTATACTCTTAGACCTTATAGCAAGAGCAAAGAAAGGTTTTAGTTTTGTAGCTTTGTAAAAAATGCTATCTGATCTTGGGGAAGATGGGCAGGAAAGAAATTCTCTGTACCCTTCATATTGAATTTTTCCCAAATGTGTTCTATTTGTGCCCCCCCCCATTCAAATGGCTTCTTCTTGTTAATCATTTTAAATGCCTTTTTTATGACTAATATTTACTGCACATTTCATATGTTTGGGTATCAATGTAAGAAAAAAAGTTATAGGTTCCTTTTTTCAAATGAGTCTATTCTAGAGAATGTATATGTTCAGAAATAAAACAAAATTTTTTATTCTTTTTTTGTACAGTAAAGAGATTTTCTTAAATAAGGTATGAATTAAGCTGAATTTTGAAAGAGTCTTTTAAGACATCTAGACTGAAGTGAAGGACGAGGCTCTGGGGAGAGCAAATATGAGTATGTATAAAGGTAATCAGCACTTAGAATGCTCTAGAACAGAAGCCAGCAAGTCATAACTCATCATCCGAATCCAATGAACTGCCTGTTTTACCAATGAAGAATTGGAGCATAGCCCTGTCTGTATATCCACTTGACATCTAAGGCCTGAGATGCCCTAAAATCACAGACTTGAGGA
The DNA here is from genome assembly GCF_024139225.1 of Suncus etruscus. Lineage (NCBI taxonomy): Eukaryota > Metazoa > Chordata > Mammalia > Eulipotyphla > Soricidae > Suncus > Suncus etruscus. Next base: position 74,464,065 of record NC_064861.1, on the reverse strand, counting down.
GCTGCAAAGAAATTTTTGTGGTTCAAAACATACCATAACATATTTATCAGCTGATCCTTGAAAGAAAAAGGTGTGCTGACCACTCTTCTAGTATATTCCATGCAAAAAGCAGAAGAAGAAAAATACCTACAGAGAAATAGAATTTCCCCCCTTTCTTTGCTTGTTCTTAAAAAGTGTTTTTTTTTGTAGATTACAAATTCAACTTTAAGTCTCTTGAAATAAATTATTATTGTTGTTTTTTAGGCTATGCACAAAAAGGTTCTCAGAGGTTATTCCTAGCTCTGTACTCAAGAATCACTCCTGACAGGCTTTGGAGACCCTATGGGATGCCAGGGATAGAACCCAGGTTGATGGTGTGAAAGGTAAATACCCTATTCACTGTACTATAACTCTGGCCCCTAAATAAATTATTTTATTAGCATGTGTTCACTCTACAAATAAGTATCTGTTTTTCTTTTATATCTCAAGTTATGCAGAAAACTTTGATTTCTAATAGTTTGCACATAGTCTAGGGTTACAGAGATAATACAGCAGTATAAGGTGATTGATTGCCTTGCATACAACTAACCCTGGTTTGATTCACAACTCTGTAATAGGATCCCCTGAGCCCATCAGGAGGGATCTTTGAGTTCAGAGTCAGAAGCAAGCCCTCAGCACTGTTGGGCATGACTGCAAGCCCCTCCCCACCAATAATCATTATTTTTTAGAATCATCTTGGCCCTAAAATTGCAGAGCTATACTGTAATAGTGGTCAAACAAGGGAAGTCATAAAAGGTATCCATATTCCTATTCTGAAAGTGGGAAGATGGGAATCATGGGAAGGGGTGTTCAATGAGAGGCCTCAAAGACAAAAAGGTACAAAAAATAAAAGAAGACCTGTACAAGTGTCTGCACTTATAAAAAACCAGTACAAGGGTTAGGGTGCCTAGGCAGAATCAAGGCTGCCTAGGAAGGGGTATGGGAACTAGGCAGCTGTTAGGGTCTGTTAGGGGAGTTGTGCAGATCACAGAGGTAGTGTGTCCTCTTCCCCAAGGCCACTTAATGTCACTGAAATTGCTCCATGAGCCACTTTGGAAAAGAGCCAGGTAGGCTCTTCAAGAGTAAAGCAAGAGTTTCTTCATAACCAGCAATTCTCCCAGGCATAACCCAGGGAAGATGAAAACATGGGTCACCACAACAATATGTATAAGGATGAGGTTTAGAGTGTGATGATGAACATGATGAAAGGCACATCAGACAGCACAGGAATTAAGGGTCTGGGTGAGGCTAGGGCTATCCTGGGAACATGTGTTGATGTTCAGGGATGGGCAGGGGATGGTTACAGTGTGTGGTTAGCACGAGACTAAAGAGAAATACTAGTCGGCTTTTCCTCGTGCTCCTGGAGAATGTACTGAGCAGAGCTTGAAAGAAGAGAGAGGGAGGGAGAGAAGAGAGAGTGGAGACAGAGGAGATGATAGAAAGAAAGATACACAGAGACATAGACAGAAAGAAAGAGACTGAGAAAGACAGAAAAAAAGAGACACAGAGACACAGAAATAGAGAAAGACAGATAGAAGGAAGAGATTTAAGAGGAGAAAGAGAGGGAAAGATGGGGGAGAGATAGGCACAGAGAGACAGAAAGAGAGAGGTGCTTTCTTTGGGTCTTCTCAGGATGTCCAAGCCCATGTGTTTGGCAACACAAGGACAGGGCTTGGGTAACTTGCTTAGATCTTTTCTAAGAGGGGCAGAAGAGAAGGACTTAGGTCACAGGAGTGGCCCCAGGGCTATAGGGAGTTACTGCAGGGGCACACACTTGCTGGGGACTCTGCACCTGTTATCTGGAACCTTGTGGCAGGGACCAGTGTCAATATAAAATACCCACGAATGGCTCTGCCAGACTCCATGCAGGTGGAGTTGACAAAGTCAAGGCACAATTTCCTACATTTTGAAATATGGCACGTGACCTTCTACCTTAATAAATCTGTTTAAAATGTTTAAAATGAAACTTCGAAAGGCGAGGTATTTGGGGTGGTGAAGGGATTTGTACCTTGGATTATAATTGGGGAGATATATGGAGAGTGGATGAAAGGAGGACATGAGAAAGGGGGAGCTGGAGAGGGGAGTCTGCAGGGGGTTTGTACCATGGAGGGGAGAGTGAGGTATTTTTTCTGGATTAATGGTCAGAAAAATGGGTGTGTTAATTAGAATGTCTACAGAACGATGTATTCTACTTAACTGTAACTTTTGGAACGATTTTTGAGAGCAGATGTGGATCCTAATTCTAATTTTTCCACTGACTCATCACCCTTACTCACTTAGCTGCAAAAGTGACAACAGAAGGTGCTGGTTGACTGGCCTTCTTCATGGGGACATATGGGAGATGGGACATCAAGGTTCTGAGCCACACCAGAGTTCAGAGAAACACCCATGAATCAGTAATCCTTCTCAAAAATTTCAAGAAGCAGTTCAAACTCCCCGGGGCTACAGAATCACTGTTATGAATATCAATGATTAATTATAACCTGTAGGTGCTGGGGAAGAAGGAAACTGCTTTCACCTTATAATGGCTGTGGCTTTAGAGGCTGGAGAAAGCTTTTAAAAATAAATACCTTGGAGAAAGAAATTCTAGTGTGCATTTTCACACTCCCAGAAGTAATCTCTCCTCTGGGTACACAGAAATCCCCACAAAAGCCTTCAAAAGTTTAGTGCCTGTTTGTACCATATATTGTCTTGACCCACCCTAGGCCCCCTGAGTACTGGGGTGTAGATACTGGCTTTGTATTTTGTCTCCATCCTGTCTAACATCTATCAGGAACTCAATGTTTTCTGGTTGAATAAGTGAACTAAATCAGTCATTGAAAATGAATGATCAGTGAGTGATGAACACACCAGAGGGAATTTACATGCTATATCCTTTCAGATATAAGACTTGAACCACACACTCTTAAGCCAGCAAACCATTGCTGTCTGGCTGCTCAGCCCACTGGTGCCAAGACCACCATACAGAATGTCAGTTTCTTTCTTCTATGTCACTTCCATTTCCAGGGAAGTGAATAAGCTTCCTTCCTGTTTGTCTCTCCAGAGAGCCAATGGCCCAACACCTTGACATCACAAGCAGATGAAACAAGCTGACAGCAGATGAGAATTAGTTCTACTCCCATGGAATTCTTCTGTGTTGATTGCCAACAGACCCTTCTTTCCCCAAAGCTGGTTGAATCTTCCACTAAGTTTCTAGGCTACAATTAGCTATATTCAACTCCAGCTTTCTTGCTTGCTTTGGGAAGTTGACCCTGGAGGAGTGTTTCTCTTACAGTTGACCCCTGATTGTCTCTACTCCAAGGTTCTGCCTTTGATTACCAGTGAGTTGATTTGACTTCGATGTTCATGAGAAAGTAAATTAATCTTCACCATGTTGGAAAACTCTTTGGCTAGCCTCAAAGTAGGAGTGGTCAATTAAGATTCTAGATATTTCTGACAAAATTTCAGAACTGTTATGGAACCCACTTTCCATAATCCTTCATTTCCCCACATCTCCAAAGGCCAAATTTCCTCCCCAAAATAAGGCTAAGCAAGAACTTCCTTTTCTCTTTATGTGTGCCTTGTGACTTCCTGTTACAGTAACACCCCAAGTCATGGCTCTTGGGACTTGTACTCTTGGGACAGTGTACTAGGACTGCAGGCTCCTAGGACTATCTTCACTTCCCTTCACAGCCCAAGTTAAGGAATTTCTCTAACATGACACCACTAGCATGTTGCAAGCAAAATAACTGATGTCCCTGTGAGCAGTCAGTGACTACTTAAATAGTTCCCTCACCAATGAATGATAGGTGACATGCTTGCAAATTGATCCGTTTGCTATGCTAATTAATTCTGCAAAATTACACATTGCCAAGAGCATTCTGGCTAACTCTGTCAAGAAAGCAGTATAAGACAAAGTCAACTTTAGAGAGGCAATTTTGGTGACCCGACCTGAATTAGCATATTAATCACGGACAATTGTCTCACAGGGGAGTATAGCCTGTCTGTGAAAGTCCAGGCCAAGCCCTTTACAAACTAGTTTCCAAAATGCAAGGTGAGACAGCAGTGAGGCCCCTTAATTCAATCTCCTATTTGCATTCCGCAGGCTTTGTCCATGAACTCTGTGAAATGTTTCATTAACCTCCGGTTCTCATCAAAGCATTACCTGGTAGCATCACGCAGCTTAAGTTCCCTTTAGCTCAGCTGCTAAACTCATAACTTCGCACTTTTCTAAAAGCTTCAAATTTAAACTAAGACATTGGCCTGGGGTTCCCCCCTCCTTCTTCTTAAAACTACCCCAGAACAGTTCCTAAACTCTTGTATTCCCTAATTCAAAAACTTCCAACTTTCATCAGTCCAGCCAAGTAGCCATTAGGCTCTGATTTGGGGCTGATGATGTAGATGGTTGTAATGATTTCTTCTTCTCCTTCTCCTTCCTCACACTGGACCAACACTCTATCATCTATCTGCAGCTGGAACTTGCCACCAGAAACTCTCAAAAGCAACTGAATTTCTCATGTGTTTAGATTATTTTTGAGGAAAATCTTCAGAGTATTATATCAGGAAAAACTCTTGTTTTTCATAGAATTAGCAGTGTTAAAAAACACTATCATATTGGGAGTTGAGTAGGAAAGCATTCTTGCAGATAATAAGTATGTTTTAATGATCTGATTTCTTAGTCTTAAATCAGACAACAATATTCTTCTCTGTCCAACCAGCCAGGCCCAGACACATCTGGATCTTGGGACTGTTTCTACTCTCCTTGAATAAGAAACCCTGCTTCTAGAAGAGGGAAGAAGACCAAAACCCTCTTGATGGACTGTTTCAGATAATGCAGAACCTCTTTCTTTCACTGTCTTTACTGCAGAGATTCAGAAGGGCCATTTATTTACTCAGAGATTTGAAGGCCCCAAACAAACAAAACAACTGATAGTTCAAGAAGAGACCAATTCACTTTTCCTTAAAAGTTTCCCTGTTCTAGAACCTTTTGAACTGTAAAGACTCTATCCTAGGCCTTGTCCTATGACCTGCAAAAATACCAAGATTACTAGCTACAGTGGCCTAATTTTCTCATCCACAACTGAGAGGAAAGTTTCCTGGCACCACAAAAAAGCCATCGGGATGTGGTAGTGAGTATGTAGGGAGACAGTGGTTGTTCCCATGACAGTATGCTTCAAGGGTGGAGAAACCCTGAATCTCTTAGGCCATGGGAATTCCTTTTCTTCCTCAATACTTACTGTGCCTATGCAAAAAAAAAAAAAAAAAAGTGGGGGGAACACCAAGCCCTGCCACTCCAGCACTCCTTTTTTCTTTTTTGTTTTTTTTGTTTGTTTTTGATATTATTTTCCTTCTCTTTTTTTCTTCCACTTTTTTCTTTTTCACTCTTGTGCTTATTATTTGTTTTTTTTTTTTTTTTTTTTTTTTTTTGCTGGGTGCATTTTTTTTTTGCCTTTTTTGGTAGCTGCTACCATTTTTTTCTTCCCTTTTTCTTATCATTTTTATCTCCAACAGAATCACATAACTTGAATCATTCAGCCTCATAAATTGGGGGGGGGGAGGATGATACCAGGACCAGTCACATGAACATGTAGTGAAAATAAAAAATGACCAGACTTGAACACCAAACCCAAAGTCAATGACAACAGAATAGATACCCAGTCTACAACAAGCTGTAAAGTGGAGACCAGTTACACTAGTATTCTGGGGGTAAAGGAGGGAGATATGGGATACATGCTGGGAACAGGGGTGGAGGGAGGACAACACTGGTGGTAGGAATGCCCTTCATTCATTGTCACTATGTACTGTAAATAATTCTGTGAATGATTTGTCATGCATTTTGGTTACAATAAAAATTTATTTAAAAAAAAGTTTCCCTGTTCTGACTATTCACTCAGCTCCTATGCAAAGCCTGAGACCTTGCTTCTTAAATTCACAACAATCTCTATCTATTCCTCTGCTTCCCCTCGTACCTGGAATATTTCTTTGTTTCTCCTATTTCTGTCACAGCTCTGCATGAATGACACACTGTTTTATACAACCTGTCTTACTCTTCCATCACTAGTTTTGTTTAGTGATTGAAATCTTCGGTTCCTTGTTTGTAGTAAAAAAATTAAGAATTCCACTATATTCCCCTTCTTTCTCCAAGCAAGAAGCAGTGAAGAAGTGGTTGCCAGTTCTCTGGTGCTCTGTTGTACTGGTGAACTTTATACTGGTGAATTTTATACCTTTTGTACTGGTGAAAATTATGGAAGTAAATCAACTGGGAGCAAGGACAGTGCTGGAACTTGTATCTCTTTCCACCCCTGTTGTGGATGACTTACTGGTCTCTACTTTGAAGATAGCAAACTTAAAATGCATCCCAAACAAAGTGCCCCATTTGGTGCATCAAGGTCAAAAAGGGCATCTCCGATGAGAATCCAAGACAGCAAGTGCTTAGTCTGCAAATGCACATTTTTATATACTTTTATAATTTTGGCTTTGGACTACACCTGGCAGTGCTCAGGATTTACTTTTAGTTCCATGCTCTGGGATCATTCCTGGTGAGCTTAGGTGATCAAAGTTCCAGGGATCTACAAAACTGGAGATGTCCTCGGAAAGTTCCTTAAGCCTTGTGCTAACTATCAGGCCCTACTGTGTTTTAAAATCAGGTTTCTAAATAATACCCTTGCAAAGAGTAGATGTCTGTTTGGATCACCATATTGTCATGCCATTAGAAGAAACATGGAACAATAAATGGGGTAGGTGGAAACTATACTCATTCCCAGCTTGGTAAACACACTAACTATTCTGTTCAATTGATTGTTTGTTTGTTTGTTTTGGGACCACGGCAGTACACAGCAGTACTCAGGGGCACTCAGGAATTACTCCAGGAAACAATATGGAATGCCAGAGATGGAACTTGGGTCAGCCACATGCAAGGCAAGTGCTTTACCCACTGTGCTCTTATTCCAGTTCCTAAATTTCATGTTTCTAAGGCATTACTCAGAGTCAACAGCATGAGGTGATATGGGAAAAAGCACCAGAGCCCTCACTCATGTGAGAGAATATATTCAGAAAAGGGTAAAGATCCTCTTACATTAGAGCTCTTAGTGGTAATGCCGAGTTTGTGAAGCAGTCGATAATTCTTTTACCCACAAGACATCAGCTAGGTCTGAAGTTTCCACCTCTAGGTCTTGGGCTGGCAGGAAACAGTCAATGCTCATTAATCACCTCAGCTATGCAGGGGGAGGAAGCAGTGGAGCTAGAGGGCTGGAGGGGTGGTAGGAATGAGCAGGAAGTAGTTCCATAGTCTGTGCTTCACTTCTGTGTCTCTGTCCCTCCCAGAGCACATCAGCTCAACATGGCTGATAGTTAGTACCCAGATGGCTCTTCAGCTCAGTTGTCTGCATCCATCTATGTGGCCCTTCCACTGTGCAGCTTACCTGAGGTTGGCCTCAGAGTTAGTCAACATGTATGTGGATGGGATCCATCCTGCCTTTCTCAGGCTTCCATGCAGTGCTCTAAAGAGCTAGAAGGAAGACTGTAGGCATTGCATCCACAAATGCTACCACTTGAGAAGGGGTACTCGCCAGCATGTTCATGACTATTGGGAGCTCTGATTCTAGGTTTAAGCCAAGTGCCCAAGGAACATTATGCAGCCAGAAATCACTCCTCTCTCTTGATCCTATCCCTTGCTATCCACTCACAGTCCAAGCAGATGTTGAAGACAAAGAAGACACATAGGTCAGAAAAGCCACTTGAATCTTCAACACTTGGGACATGGCACGAATAAGCTGGCCACATCCCCCCAGCCTGTGTTTTTTTGTGCCAAATGTCATCGATAGAATTCACAGGTGGAGGAAAGACAGTAACAGAAGCTTGCAGAAGGACCCACCAGGAGGCCTACACAGATGCTTCCATTTTGTGGCCAGAACATACAATAGTGCCCTTCCATGAAGTCCCAGATGAAGCTGAACTATACCAAGTAGGGAGTAAATGTGATGGATCTTAGGTTGGGTCGCGGGCTGGGTTGTACTGAAAGGAAGATAGTTCTATTCTCACAACAAAAATGGTTTTCATGCTCCCTGTTTTCCAAGCAGAGCATTTGCTTTGGCATAAACTTGGGGGTGTGGAGTGCAACTGTCTCCCAGAGATTTAGGGATTTTCTGCCTGTGACAAAGGGTCTAAAACATGTGAGGGACATTTGCTCCAAGTAGGGGTACACCTCACTTCTGGGGAGTCCACAGATGCCAGAGCACATAGCATATAATACGGCAATTGATGTGTCCATCCCTGATCAACAGGGAGTGAATTGATTTTATCTAATTACCCAGTTAGCCTGCCAGGTTGAGGGGGACTGTGTCCTGGATCCTGACTGACCCTCACTTCCATGTCCCCTTCATTGTCTCAATTTTTCTTGTCTCCTATGAAGTCTCAGTCTTGTTTTTTTTTTTTTTTTTTAAGACCAAATTACTTTGCTCTTTCTCCTGTCTATTTCTCTAATCTGTTGTTACCCATTAAGACACATTTGGAAAAAGAATCACATTGGAGTGAATCATTACCCCAGCTGGGAAAATAATTGGTTAGCACAAAAAAAAAAAAAAAAAAAGGAGAACAAAAAGAACAAAAAATATTCAAGATTGTCAATTTCCTCAAAGTGTAGTGGGGGATGAACCAAAGTTTATTAAAAATAAATAATACTAGACACAACATGCATAGCTCATTACACTGGGCATGTTTTTGATTAGGGCAATGCCAGACAACAGCTCCTCAAATGAGATTTGACAGCAGGTAAATTACACAGTATGCGGGTTTAAGTTGATCTACAGAACAACAATGTCTTGATCATAAATAGGATTTGTGCGCTGGAAAACACATTCCATCATTAATGAAACAGACAAATGAACTGAAAAAAATCATATTGCGCTATCGTTTTAAGTAGCTTACCTTCGCTATGGAATACGGGAGGAAGTCATGCATAAAAGCCTGTAAAAGCTCATTAAGTCAGCATCAGTTTATTCAAAACAGCACATATTTCAAATAACTGCTCTTCCTTAGCCAATTCCAGACACGACTGCTTAACAGCATCCACTAAAATAATGGAAATGGATGCAACTGTAATTCCTTATCAGCTATGTCTTTTAAAAATATCTGGACTTGGACATCGATAATATTAACCCAGGACTTAAAAATCATTTTATATCGTTTACAAAAAAATCCATTGTCATGATCAACTGGCTCTGACCAACTAACATTCTTGTCAATGTTTCTTCTAAGACTTTTTCCTATCCTGGGACTCTTCAATTTGGGGCTCAGAACTAAGAATGGCAACCTGACTATTTTTTGAGACATCTTATTACTTGGTTGTTGTTGTTAGTATGGAATAACCTTCCTGAAAATGCAGTTCATAGATTTTTGGCCAGTGACAGCCAGTGGCAATATCCTTCTAGAGAAAGTTTTGATTCATGGAGAGAGCTGGCTGCAGTCTTCAAGCTGGATTTCAATACCTACATTGGCCACATCCACAATTTCAAAGATAATTACTCTCAAACATCTCAAGTCACTGACGCATCTGTCAAAATATCCTTCATGGAGGAACTTGCCAGTCCTGCAGGATTCAGATTTCATGTTAGGAAAGGGCTATAATTTATTCTATTCCCACCTCTACAGTAACAAAGATATTGACACACATCTAAGGCAGTTGATAAAGTCACAGGATTGGAAAGTGGATTCTCTCTACCCTACACCCAGAGAGTGTTAATGCTGACTTATCCCTCTCCCCCAACACACACACACATTTTCAGTAGTTTTATCTTTTAGTTTCCCTCCTCATCTAGTACCTCCATAAGTACATTATCACAACATAATTTTTTTTTCTTTAGGTTACACCAGTGGCACTCAGGGATTATTTCTGGCTTTGCTCAGAAATTACTTCTGGCAGGCTTCGGGACTGTAGGGGATACCAGAGATTGAACTTGGTTCCTGAAGAGCAAGGCAAATGCCCTCCCTGCTGTGTTCTCACTCTGGCCCACAACCTGCATTTTGACAGCATTTGGAAGTAGGGGATCATCAACTAGCATTGCCAGGATGAGAAGGTGAAGGGGTCCGAGCAGAGCTCTTGGATTTTCTTCTGCCCACAAGCTCCTGACATGACTTCTGTAAATTTTATATGCAAATGGCAGAGCAGGGTTGAATGTCTCAGAAAGGCCCTGAAGCTTATCTCAGTTTTATTTGGCTTTCTGCTAGGAGGAGGAGACAGGTAATTTTTGACTTCTACCTATAGTTGCTATGTGTCTTTCATAATCAAGAGCACCTGCTCATTGCAAACTCTCATGACCCCTTTTTCCTGGTCCCTGTGACTCTGGTGGTACTGTCAATCATAGCACTCTCTCCTCAAATCCTGCTCCATGGTGGTGGGATCATGCTTCAAACCTAAGCCAATCAGAAGGTTCCTTCTGAGAGTAGAGTCTGGGATGTGAAGTTCATGTACAGGAGAGGTGAGGAGGGATGAAAAGAGTGTTAATTCTGAAGATTACATGTAAATCCCTACCCCCACACACATACTTAGTTTCTGGCAGTGATGCCCAGAATTGACCCACTGTGTCCTTTTTCTGAGGCTTGATTTTTGAGATCTGCAGGATTTATGAGCACAGAGATCATGGCATCCCATTGCTGAAGTTGCTCCTGTTTGTGCTTCCAGCAAAGAACTCTGAGCCATGTATGCAAGACAAAAGGCAGCACTCAAGGAAATGCTGAACGAAAAGCCACAAAGATGGGGTCTGTTAGGAGACGAGATTCTTGGCACACCCACCTGTGCTCAGGTATTACTCTGGCCTCTGCACTCAGCTGTTACTCCTGGCACACCTGGGTGGGGGGACCATCCAAGTGCCTGGGATTGAACCCAGGAAGGCCATGTACAAGAAGTGCACCCTACATTCTGGACTGTCATTCTAGCTCCTGTGCCAAGGTTCTTTGCTTTTTAGGAAAAGGAAACTTTACCCAAGTTGAAGTTGGTCACAGAGTAAAGAACCTTCTAGGTAGGAGCAAGAATACAGAGGACTAGGTACAGCAGCAGACCCACATCTTAGAGGATGACCTTGAGTGAGTTAGTTCCAGTGACATCTGGCTTTTGACAGTGAAAGGAAGTGTAGCAAGTCAGCCCCTGAAGAGGTTGACTGATGGTGGGATGGAGGATGAGGCCTTTCTCTTCCAGCTCGGAGCACGCTCCTGCCATCCTGTCTAGCCGACGGTTCTGAGGTGAAATGGCGGGTAAACAGCTTGCAGACCGTCAGGCTCATGGAAATATTCGCTTGATTCGGTGGACAAGACTGAAGTCCCAAGACTCAGCTTCAGTTCCAGCCAAAAAGCCCCGGCCTTCTACAGACCCTTGTTTTTATCCCCCAGAGTCAGGTACCACCCAATGGTGGGATCAGATACCAACCAATGGTGGAAGCAGAATCAGGTCCTACCCTAGGGTGGGGGCAGAATGCCAGGTCACACCCTAGGGTAGGGCACAATCACCAATCAGTTTAGGGTGAGTAACATAGTAATCCCCCAAAATATTTACATACACAACAAGGAAGGACCTAAAAGAAAAGTGAGGCTTCTGCAGACTTGTGTGACTGTGCCCAGGATCCAGAACACACATAAGTCTCTGGGATGTACTGGGCTCAAGGAAGACAAAAGGCTGCACAGATGAAGAGAAAGAAGAGACTGTAAGCCCCAAGCATTGCCTTTATATCCTGGCATGATTCTGGCGTACCGTAAATACAACTTTGATTATTATTATTATTATTATTGTTATTATTATTATTATTATTTTTACCAAATCCCGCTGCAAAACAGCCTCATTTTATACTGGACAGCATACGTGCTGATAAGTGAGCAGACTTGTTCCAAGTCCCTCTAACAGTCACGGAGGGATGAAGACAAGCCACTGAGACACCAGATGAATTTCAAGCTCCATTGATTCTTCCAACAAAGAGCAACTTGAGGACCAGGTGAGAAAGGAATAGCGCAGACCTAGCAGAGTTCTGGCCAACAAAATCAGGTTGGGGGAAAACAGGAGAGTCAGTGCCAACCAGGAACCTCTCCCCCGACAGCTAAGGCTGTGCCCAACCCTGCCAATTACAGTCTGCCTATGTGCTGTGCATCTTCTGGAACCATTGGTACCTAAAATAGTGCCACTCCAGGACTATCTTAGCTGTTCCAGTCTTTGAGCTGGCTCTGTGTTTGTTTTTCTGGCCCTTTTATAGTTTGGAAGCCAATGAAAGCAGAGAAAGTAGGTTAGCTCTTCTCACTGGCCCTTGCTCCTCCTGGGTCACATTTGCAATGATGAATCCCCAAGGGCTGGGAGGACTGAGATAGAGAGAGATTGAGAGAGATGCCCTGCAAGAAAGGACCCAGAGATGGCTCAGACTTGGCCCTTTGGCAGAATTCTGCTCCTGGCAGTCTCCCTCTTTATACTTGTACACATGGTTCAATGCTCTGATTCTGTCCACATAGGCACACACACACCACTCAGAACATACAACATCCCCACACAAGGCGCACTCAGAATCCACCATGCCCATATACACCTCTCCATACACCCCACTCAGAATGTACTGCAGCCTCCTCCATCATTAGGCTTATTCAGAATCTGCCATATCTCCCCACCACACCATATACATGCTGACATCAAACCACTGTGTTTGCATACGCCCCCAAACCTGCTTTGCCACAATCCCAGAGACTAATTCCCTTCAACCAAAGTACAATTACTCAGGATCTTATGACGGCTATTTATTTGACAGCCGTCTAATTTCCTCACTTTCTCCTAATTTGACAGGGAATATTATAGACATAACTAGTCTTTCCAAATGACTTTCACAAGGCTGGTTCACTTGCTAATTGACCCTCTGTGATGGCAATTTGTGAAGGATATTAATTTCCTCTGTCACTTCCAACACAGATCTGGGGTGGAAAGGGTTCCTGTTTTCAGAAAGGCCCAGGAAGGGGAAGATTGTGGGAATGGGAGAAATATGACCATGCGCCTCATCTTTTAGCCACTCGTTCTGGGAAAACATTTACTCCCTCCTTTTTTGAAGCCAGGTGTCCACTTTAGTGTGAAAAAGTTTCACCGGGACCTTGAGAATGACTGCAGTTAGATAGACTGGTATGCCTGGAACCCAGAGTCTGTCTTATGCCAATAAACTTCTGGGGTGAGACCTTTTTGTAATCAGGTCAAGGATTTTTTTTTTCATTTTCTCCATTTTTCTGGACCTATGCAAACATTGGCGATTGCCACGATCACACCTTTACTATATTTTTTTTTACTCTTGTCCTTTAAGGAAAAAAAATACAATTTACTGAACTTAAATTACTGTAGTAGAATGCCTGTCTTGAATACAGGCAGGGGATGGGAAGGGGGGAGGGGGTAATGTTGCACTGGAGAAGGGGGGTGTTCTGGTTATGATTGTAACCCAAATATGATCATGTTACTAAAATAAAAATTATATTTAATAAAAAATATTTTGCTATTTTTGAATGACTGAGGAGGGCTGCCTCTGCTCAGGCCTCCACTGACAAGGGTCCAAACTCCCCCCTCGCCAGGAAGCAGCAATTTGTCAGAGGCATTTCTAGAGCCCACGAAGGTCAAGTTCAACAGCGACCCTGAAGATGAGAGGCCAGAGGAAAGTCCCTTCCCAAAGGCAGAGGATCCTGTGTCATTGCTAACTGGGAAAAGGCTCCCAGAGCTGAGGAAAGGTGAGGTGGGCTGCTGAGGGACTCAAAGATGGGCTGTGGGCTCACAGCTGGGTGAGACTGGGGGCAGGTCTTCTGGACCTGATTCTCTGCTCGTCTCAGTGGTTTCCAGATCACCTGGGAGCACCCTGGTAGGCTAACACTTGGGAGCTGGAGAATTGGACAGACATTAGCCTGGACCCAAAAGGAATAGGACTGAGAGAGGGTGGAATAGACCTGGAAGATACTAAGTCCTCTGGGAGGGCGTGTAGACAGTATGAGATGAGGGGTTTAGTGTTGCTGAGGGTGTGGACAAACCACAGATGAATGTTCTTCCCCGGCCCCCATGACCACCTTTCTGTTGGGGCCCTACTTCCTTCCCTGTCTGACCCTCTGTGGGCTGCCAGATCTTCCTCATTCTCAATCCCCATTTTAGGCCTCTGCACTTGGGTTCTTTTGGACCTGTCCCACAGAAGGACCCTATAGGTCTTCCCCTAATCTTCCTAGGGTCTGGGATCTCTCAGCTGGGTAGCTCCCAGCTCCAACCTTCCCAGCCCTGGGGGTTGCAGTGTGGAGACCAGCCAGGGCTATGCTCAGAGACAGCTCAGATGGGCTCTGACATGAATTTCCACCCAACGTACTGCAGCCCAAGGCCCAGCTTAACACTCCAGTCTCAGATCCCTTGATAAGTCCGCAAACCTGACTTGGCTTTTTGTCCTAAGCATCCTTCCTGAAACTCTCATTCCCTTCAGAAGGAGGAAAAGATATTTTTTGAGACAGAAGATTGTATTGTGGGGGAGTCCAGAGGGACTTAAATTATTGGAATTTAAATCATATAAAAAGGAACAAAAAGACCTATTAAAACTGTGCTTTACTTCTTTATTTTTCTCTGATCACGCAATATATATATTTTTTCTGCCAAGTATCTTGATAATAAATCCCCTAAAAGGTCATTCCTGGCTTTGAGTTCAGCACAAAATATTTATGTTTGAGGGAAGGAAGGCAAACCTTTAATTTAATAGTATTGGTATTATGAGAGCTCAGGGTTTTTTTTCATTATTGTTAAAATAGCAAGAAAAACGTATACTGAATAGTAGTAGTAAAATATAAAAAAAGTACATGAAAGCATATTTATTCCTGATTTCCCATAATACATGTAATGGAAGCATATTTTAGAGCTTTTTACAATAAGAGCCATTTGACTTCTGATTGAGATAATCCACGCCGATGCTTTATACACAGAATCATTAAAAAAATGCAAATCACGAAAGTGGCAAGTGGCAATGTTCTCATCCATCATGAAAAATACATATTTTGAGTGAGTTTTGAAATGTGTAATCTATACTTCATGGGTCTCAGCATGGAGGAGGCGCAGTAACCAGTCCGTGGATTATCGGAAAATAATTACTCCCCCGCTCAGAGGCTGCCCCACAATAATAGCAAGAAAAGTGCTGTTCTGAGCGATAACATTTCTGGAGAGAGGAAAATTCTTCATTTAATCTCATAGCAAAAAAAAAAAGGGGGGGTGGAGGAAGCATGAGGGATGTGTTTATGTGTTTATAAACACATATGTTTGTATATGCATATGTGTGTATGTGTGCACGCTTATAAGGCATCTTTCCTCTTTTTGGTTAATAAAATTTTCTTTAATACCTTCTGTTGTATATGAAAATATTTCCAGGGGCCGGAGAGATAGCATGGAGGTAAGGCGTTTGCCTCTCATGCAGGAGGTCATCGGTTCGAATCCCGGCGTCCCATATATGGTCCTCCCGTGCCTGCCAGGAGCAATTTCTGAGCCTGGAGCCAGGAATAACCCCTGAGCACTGCCGGGTGTGACCCAAAAACCACAAAAAAAAAAAAAAGAAAATATTTCCATAAGATTATTCTTTGCCTATTGTCCCACCTTAACCTTCCAGATGGGGGCGCTGTTGAGAGCTGAATAAACAGTTTGGGAGCGAGGTTTTCAAGGGTCTTTTGCTAGCGTTGGCTGGCTGGCTCTAGGTGTGTTTTGGAGCTAGCAGAAGGCTGACAAAGAACTCTCTTCGCCCAACCTTTTACCCCCTAACTCTCCTGTCTGTGGATTATTTGCTGCAGATAAATATTGCCAAGACTTCCCCCCAAAAGGGAACAAGAGGATGGGAATCAATTCCTCATTCTGGGAGATCTTTGCAGATACTCAAACAATCAACAAAGGAGTAAACGGGACTCAACAAATGGGGCAACACCTTCCTTGTGACTGGATTTTGCCTTCACATCTCTGACAAACAGCAACTTATCGTCATCATCATCATATCATCATCATCATCATCATCATCAAACTTATCCTCCCCAAACACAGGAATAAAACCTCTTGGAAGGAAACTCATAGTTACAGAAAGGCTTCCTGGCCTTGTGGCTTGACTGCTCTGATTCTAAAGTTGTCTTAAATGCAAAATTTGCACTTCCCGCCTAACCACATATGTTCTCATTTTGGGGCACAGGTATGCTGAAATGTTCCTGTTGCTAGAAGATTCATCCTTTCAGGAAGAGGGTTGCAGTTTGAACTGACCTTTTTCCTCCCTGAAGAAAAGCTTCAAAATAAAATAAAAGAATGCAAAGGAAAGCCTCATCCTGTGACAGACACAGCACACAGCCCCGTGTGCCTTTACAGCAGACCCTGGCTCTTCTCTACCATCCTCTGCATTTAGGGAGTAAAGGTCATCAACCAGAGCAGAAGGAATACAGACCTTGCACCCCAACTTTGCTTCTGAAGGCCCAAAGTCTTCATCTTCTGTGCTTTGTTTCAGTAATTGAAGCTGGGAGAACTCAGTCAAGCTGAAATGGGCTTCATTTGTTCCACAACTCTTGCTTAGACAGAGCTAACTGGGGTTCAGAAAAACAGCTGGTTTTTTTTTTTTCCTCTTTATTTCTCTCTCAGCTTGAGAGTTGAGAGTAGCTCTGGCTTATGGAGCACTTCATGCTGGGCACATTTATATATGAAAATAGATATAAAGGGAGTCTAGCAGGAGGAGGTTTGGCAAGCCCACGCCATGCCGGAGGCCTGCTTGGCCAGGCCTAGGGGGGGTGCGGGACTTGGGTAACCCCAGCACCCCTCTGCCGCCTTGCTCCAGATCTCCAGGGCTTCCCCGGGCCACACGCCTGGGCAAGCCGGTGAGTTGGGTCCCTTGGTGGAGCTTGAAGGTACCCTAGGCCTTCCCCCACTATCCATGCGGCTCCTTAGGGAGGGTCTGGGTGGGGCTTTGAACCTCTGGTCTCCCAGCTTCTTGAAGGATCTCTCCTTCCTGGGAGCCGGGAGTCTAGCAGGAGGAGGTTTGGCTGGCACTGGTAATCTCTGTCCAGTCTACATTCTCAAAATTGCGCGGGGGCTATTGCCCCCGCGCGCACAAGAAACATTAATAGTACTCTCACAAGAAACATTAATAGTACTTTCACAAGAAACATTAATAGTACTCTCACAAGAAACATTAATAGTACTTTCACAAGAAACATTAATAGTACTCTCACAAGAAACATTAATAGTACTTTCACAAGAAACATTAATAGTACTCTCACAAGAAACATTAATAGTACTCACTATCATTGAATTATGTTTTTATGTATGCAGAATGTCCATTTTGTACTCTGCCATTTTGCATACCCCTTCATAAGTTCATATTTCTCTTTAACTTCTTTATCTCCTATCATCATTACTCCTTTTTTACCCTTTCTAACTTAAGTACTGTTGAGTCCTAATTCACAGACCAAAGTGGTGCCCTAGAGTTAACACCCACCCAACTATTTTAAAAGGCATAAAAATGACGCATATCTTTTCAACATTTTATGGGTGTTTTCTTTGACGGCTATAACTTTTGCTAAATACTTTCTTATACAGTGATGATCCCCCCCCCCATGTTTTTTATCTTCTCTTTGTGAACTGCTCAATATGGAATTTGGTGTGAAAGAATCCCTCAGTTTAATACTTATGTTTGAACCAAGTCATGGGTCTTGTTGGAAATGTTCTTATGCCCCCATATATCTGATAGCAACACGTGGCTTTATTACTTGTTTGCGTAGGCACACTAACATGGGAAAATACTATACATACCAATAAGTTCTTATCTAATAGAAATGGGAACACACAAATCTTGTAGTGCAATGAGACCTTACACCCTGAACATTGACATAAAGACCTGGCACAGGCCTCAGAAGAATGGGCATTCTCCATTTACCCCTTGATCTACAGAAGACATTTACAAAACATCCAAGGTTGTATATAACATCACCCAGAGGCATTCCTGTACCAGGGACGACCCTACAGCTGCTCTGACATCGATCTACTCAAAAGAGACATCCCTTAACACTGAGAAGACAACAAGAACAATGACCTGCTTACTGGACAGGGCTTGCTGTATTGCCCCTTTATGGTGAGGTTTGTCTATAACATCACCTGGAAGCAATCCTCTACCACGGAAGACCCTACCACTGCTCAGACATCGTCCTGCTCAAAAGAGACTTCCCTTAACACTGAGAAGACTTAACAACAACAACCTGCTTACAGGACAGGGCTTCCTTCATTCCCCTTTCATGGTGAGGTGAAACGAGAAGGCACTCCACATCATGACTTCAATGTAGGACATGCAGATTCCAGAATCTTTAATACAGAAACATGAGACTGACAACAGAGACTGTGTGATAAGTGTGTTGGCGCTACGGACAATGTCTTGGAGCGAACGATAACTTTCCTGAGGCCTAGAGCTGGTCTTATGCCAGGAAACTTCAGGGGTAGGATCTCTTTGTATTTAGGCCAAGGCTATTCCTTTCCATGCCTCTCATATTTTGGTGGGCCTATGCAAACAACAATTGCCACTCTAACACCGTTTTTACTGTGCTCCTTTGACTCTAATCCTTAAAACACACCCACTTAAAATTTGAGGTTAACTTAAGCTAATATGCATGTACATCGAAATGTAAAAAATACTATGCCTCTAATGTTTAAGGAGTTACGTAAGTTTGATGGCTTTAGATTGCCTTGTGTGCTGTTAAGAAATATTATAATGTGCTACAATCTGGGGACTTGAGGGACAAAGTAATTGCACATGGATTCTGTTTTATTTATCTTAACTTTCTTTGGTGAAAGTTCAAAGTTAAGATATCAGCAAGGGGACTTCTTCTGATAATTATGTTATGGGTGATTGTCCTTCCACTGTAACTTTACCTTATCCTCTTTCTTTGCATCTTTTGTTCTCATAATTCATAATAAAAAATTATAAAACTGAAAAAAAAAAAAAGAAAATAGATATAAGCCAACAGTACCACAGCCATCTTCCCCTAGCAAACATTTGGCAGAAAATAGTCCCCATTGGTTGATACAATTGGTGCTACAGGATTGATACTGTCCTCCTGTTAGTAGGACCCAAGGGTGCTGAATACTTTCCAGAGTATTCCAGGGCATTCCCCAGCCTGGGGTGGTCTTGACTCAGATGTCAGAGGGGGATAGGAAGAAGCCATGCTGAGAAATCTCATCACGGTGCTACATGCCATATCTCATGTCTCTGCTACAGATCATGGTCTGTGCTTAGAGATCAGGAAAGGTGGGAGTTGGCACTGATCAGGGACCAGATATGTCTTCTGACCACTTATAAATTATTTATCTTCTCATTCATAGTCACCCACCCTCAGAGGCAGGAGGAAGATGGTAGGTAGCTGGGTGAGCGGTTTCATTGGAGTTTCTGTTTCTAGAAGCTCACTCTCCTCTTCAGCTCCCAGTTTGGTGAAGTTGCCTTTCTCACTGAAGCTGAAGACACCGTCAGACATTTTTCTTTTTTTCTTTTTCTTTTTTGTGGTTTTTGGGTCACACCCGGCAGTGTTCAGGGGTTACTCCTGGCTCCATGCTCAGAAATTGCTCCTGGTAGGCACGGGGGACCATATGGGATGCCGGGATTCTAACCGATGACCTTCTTCATGAAAGGCAAATGCCTTACCTCCATGCTATCTCTCCGGCCCCACCGTCAGACATTTTTCAGCTTGCAGCTCAAAGCTTATTCTTCAAACAGCTCTGGGGTGCTCCCCACTTCCCCTGCTTTTGCCTCTTGGCATTTGCTTGGTAATTTTCCATTGACCTGACTGATCTGACAGATTAGATTATGAATCTGACAACAGCTTCAGGGGGAGGCCTTGATCTTGCTGGGTTTCTGCTAATTCCTGATCAACCTACTGTTGACCAGGAATTAGCAACAGTCAGGAACATTTTGCAAAATCAATTTTGCTGAATGACTCTGTGAGGAGGGACAAATGTAGGGAGGAAATGTGTTAGTGAAATTTTTCTTTAGATTCTTATTTTCTGCTGCATGAAGGGTCTATTTGTGCAGCGTAAGAGGATCTTCCTCGTGTAAATGTGCATTATTTAAATCAGCCTGACAAGGCTGAGTCAAATTCAATTCTCATAGGCCATTTTATCCTGTCTGGGATTTTCTGCACCTATGACCCAATTTGACTGCCATAGTGATGATTGAATAGTGTCAGTAATATCTTGCCTTAGCACAGATGGAAAAAATTAAAGCAGAGCAAATATCATTAGAAATGGGTGCTTGTTGAGTAAACAGGAGGCTGGTCTTTACTATGATGACATGGAAGTCAGAACCATGATGCTTGAATGCTGAGTCTGTGACGTGCTTATGAAATTTATTTTCCAGGTCATCTCATGTCATACTCCATGCAAAATGAGGGCATTCTCAGGTGACAACCTGCATATCTAGAGAAGGGGCAGCTGGATTCCAAAACCCCAGTTTTGTTCCTGAGCTGGAGGCTCTTAGCCTAGGGAGACCCAACATGGGCCCAGACTTGGCCTTGGCAAAAATGACCCTCCATGCTGGAGGTATCAGTATTGAGTGACTTTCAAGAAGAGGAACACTTGTGTTTGCCTGATTCCCTGTGACCCCAGGACTCTCTGCCAAATGGACTTCTCCACTACTCAGACTGCACTGTTCCATGCAACAGCCACAAAACCATAGAGGGAAGTGGCAGAGCCACAGGTTGGATGGCACAGTATGACAGGGGACACACCTATTGGTGATGAGGGGGTGGCTATTTTGATTTTTATGTGGGGCCACTTCCAGTAGTTCCCTAGAGGACCCTTCAGTCTGGGGTTGAAAGCTAAGCCTCCCTCCTAAGTTCCCAGTGGGAACACGTGTTAAGGAAGGAGCCCTAAAGTTTAGGTACCACCTTGTTGGTGCCCTCACATGCCCACAGACTAATAGCCTCAGCACAGCTATGCCACAGGTTCAGCCCACTTTCCTGCCCTCCCCAAAGCCACATTTCTTTCTTATTTTTTTTACATTTTTTTCATTCCTATCTTCAACATATTGCGAATTTTTAATAGATGTTATAACAATGAATACATTTTTATGGTTGAGTTTTCTATAGTGGAATTCTATGAAAACATCCATTATAGGCTAAATATGAAGCATTAGCCATTTTAAATTTGGAAAACACTGCATGCCTGTGTGTATATATATGTATTTATTTATAGATTATTCACATTTGTACAGAAATCAGGGTGAAAGGGCATAGCATCTTAACCATAGGTAGAATAATGATATATTTTAAATGAAATTAAAGACCATCATTTGAAATGATAATGTGAAATCAATTTTAAATTATAATTTAATCCACAGAGAACTGACTCATGGTCTCTTCAATCCCTGTTATAAAAGCCACTTTACTGAGGTATGTCTGACCTCTAAGACACTGTCCATATTGAACGCACATGTGATGTGATGGAGCAGGGGAGGAGAGCACTGCCATGAAGCCCAGGGCACACTCTACTAGCCACCCTGCAGCCACCTCTGAAACAATGACAATAGCACTGACTGAAGAAGCTGAGATCATATCTATGAATTGACTTGGTATAGGGACTTGTTCTTCCTCAGATGTTCTAGAACTATCACACATACAGCCAAGTATGTCAAGTTGCAAGGGCAGTTAGATACTTTATTGAGTATGTTTTTGCACATATACCTATACTCAACCTGGTCATCTCCCATACACTATAGACTGTTAAAGACCCACACTTTTATTTTTTTGTGAGATTATTCAGTTAATATCTTATCCTGACACGTCATGATATTCCTGCATGGTTAAAGCCATGCTGATATTGTTCAACATCATGTCTTCCTAGCAGACCACTGGCTATACTGCTAAAAGCAACAAGGGGAGCAAGTAGTCAGCTCAGTCAGTAGTTCATCCATCTATCAGCTCATCTGTCTTTAATGCTGAGGTTAATGTCACCCCTTTCTACCTTTTGGGTTAAAGAAAAGCCAATGCAAATATTGCCATATTATGCATGCATAGCAAACTATAAAACCCACATGAATATCAGTAAAAATCCATGTAGAAATGTCAATAATTTGAACTCTTTCTTCATGCCTCTAAACTTAAAAGTGAGTTTAAATGTGATGCTTCAGGAATTCTCAGCACTTCAGACTCTGGCATTTTCTAAGCTACCTTCAAAAATGAAAAAAAAAATCTGTTCTTCCACTGAAAGTGTAGAAACAATTTTTGTGAATGGTTTTTATGCCCCTCTCCCTTCAAGGTCTTTAAACCATTTGGTGATCTGCCTCTCATGAAAGTGGGTCTAGTGATCAGCTTCTAAATGAAAGGACAATAGGCAAAACAGTGGAACACAATTCCTGTGTCTAGGTAACAAACACTCTTCTCTTTTGCTGATGCTCAATTTGCTTATTGGCCTGTATACTTTGATGAAGCAAATGCTATGGGGTAGAGGCCCCTATGGACAAGTTATAGAGGGTTAGCTCCAGCAGACAGTCAGAAATAACTAGGATTTCAGTCTGAGCACACAGCCATGCAGGCTGGCGGTGGGAACATTTTCACCTAAGCCTGGAAATAAATGAAACCCTAAATGACTTCTCAATGCTTGTCCTTGAGACACTCTTAAGAAAAGCAAAGTCCAGTGCTCTGGTTTAAACAACCTATATGTGTTTTGTTTTAAGTTGAGATAGTTTGTTAAGCAGCACTAGCTGACACATGCAGGTGCCACCACATATAAGCACATTGCAGACAGTAAGGAAGGCTGGCATGTTCCAAACCGGTCATGTTTGGTTAGAGACTGTGGCTCTATCATTAGCCTGTGAGCTTGAGGAAAAGCAGAATGGTAGTTTCCATTAACCCTAAGTAGAGTACTGTTCTTGCAAAGTGCTGTTAGATGGGAGGAACAAAAAGAGCACGATGAACAGTGAATAGCTAAGTGAAGACATATGATCACTAGTCAGAGGAAATGAAATGCAGGTATGACCATAATACCACAATAGAGTCCCCCCAACCCCCACCCAGAATCCTCTATTTCTGGACTGTGATAGGTGCTAGAACATGTGCATGACCAGTACCATCTTGATGGAATTCCCTTATGGTTTCTCTGAAAATTCACCTGACCCCCTTCTCCATAGCCTTAAAGCAGAAACTTAACTCAAACATCAAAGGTAAGGGAATAATCAAGAAATATCTACTCTGCAGTTATTCCAAGTGATTCCCTACATGGCTTATAGAGATATTTCTTCCAGTCTGATGGGCAAAACTGGCTGTAAAAGAGTGTCTCTTGCACGGCCTCATTTTGGTAAAATTACATGGTATTTCCATATCAAAAGTAAGGCTGGAAGGGATATAGGAGTCTTATCTCTTGATGATGGGTCTACAGGCAATGTTTACTTTTTATGCTCTTTATTACTTTCTAATTTTTTTCAACAACAAAGCTACAGTACATTTACATTCAGTACATGTAAAGATTAGGCAGCTTATTACTAAATACATAAAGTAAGGGAGATGCTCTAGAGATAATGTTTTTCTGTTCTAGTAGTAGTGGGAAAAGAACACTAGTGGTGGGGAAAAACAGCATGCTGTGTGGTATGAAAAAGCCCCTCAGCTTTCTTGCCACAGCAGTTGGAGATGGAACGTTCTCATCAATCCTCAACAGAGGCTGTTTTGCAAAGATGCTTCATGCTGAGGCCAGCAGTCACCGAGGAGGCTGTTTAGTCTTTGTAGTTGCTTCCTAACAGACTATGACCTCTTGGGATCTCCAAGACTTTGGGAAGCTTGATTTGAACTCGAGACCAGTGATAATCATAATTTTAAGTGTAACAATTCTGAAGAAATATCCACAAATTGTCTTGTCCTGTGTGAAGGACTAAATTTGTAGGTTTATGATTTGACTCACTCAAGAATATTTGATGCCAACTGTCTAACGATTACAAATGGAGAAATCCACTTTCAAAAGCTTTCATTCTTGTTGGCTTAGTTAAATCTAAGTAAAGCAAAATTTTTTTTTATATATTGAGATTTTCTATCTTTGTTTGCTTATTCACCTTGGAATAAAATTGTTAGTATTTCAGTATGAAATAATCACTCTTCTCATAAAAACCTTGCTTTCTTCCTACATGACTGTCACTTTTCAGTTATCTAGAGGTTGGTATGATGAAGACCTGGTGCATAGCTAAACCTTCTCCCCTGCCTGATATTTTGCTCTCATTTCCTCCTCTGTACCCACAGGCAGACATCACTAAGAGATATCTAACATTTTGCTATCACCTTCTCCCTGCATCTACAGGCAGACATCATTAACAGATGCCTGATGTTTTGTTATCACCTTCTCCCATGAACCCATAGTCAGACATCACTAACAGATGACAGAACTGACCCATATCACTCTCTCAGTACTTTTGCCCTTTACCTTTCCGATCCTTCTTTAAGCTATTCTCATTCAGGTCAGGGTAATTCTTTCCCTCCCTGATTTCCTAGGCCATACCATTTATGGACACTCATCTTCCAGAAAGTGACACCAGCTATACCTCCTAATAATGGCACTGCTCATCTGACCAAGCGTGCAAGACGGAATTCCAGTGGTATTCTACATTCCCATCTTTAAATGGGAGGTGTGATCCAAGTCTTAGGGGGCACTTATGAAGACTAAAAGTGAAAGTACAAAACGGATACTTGGCATGTATAAATCTGATGGAAGAAGAGAAGACAAGTGGGGACGGTGCAGAAAATCATGAAGTAAAGGAAGAGATGCTTTCTTTGAAGTCTTTCTAGTTCAGAGAGCCTTTCTGCCCCCTAGGCAAAGAAAAGAGGACAGACTCCACAAACACTAATACTTTGCAGGCACTTCTGCAATTGAGAAATGCCACGCTGTGACTAGATTTACTTTTCGGAAAGATGAACAGACTCAGCCAGACACAAACTTTAATTCTCTCCAGGATCTATCAAAAAGTCGGAGGACCCTTGGGTTCTGTTTTACAGAGAGTCCTTTTGCATTTTGCTTTACATGCTTCTCTCTGATGAGTAGAATTAGCAAGACTCTATCCCCAAGATAAAAATGGCCTCTGGATGCAGATACAAAAGTAGGCCTATATCTATAGACCTAATTAGATCTACAAAGATGACTATTCCCAGGATTGCTGATATGTTGAGGGCTGATTCCTAAGTGACCTTGTCTCCATAGCAACAGACTGTCCCCAGGTGTGACTGCCAGGCAGTTGGGGGTCCCCTTTCTGCCAATGCCAGGCAGATAGCTTTCATAGTGGTCCCATTTCCCCCATTAGATCCTGAGCTTTCTGTAGCTTGGGTCAGTCCTGATGCCTCCTAGTCTTCAGCTCTACCATCATGAGCATTTAGGAAACATGTGCTACTTGAAAGAACCTAGAAAAGAGCCTTTCTCCAGGTCAAGGTCAGCCTCTGACATATCATCAGAAGATTTGGGCCTTATCAGTTGTACGTGGTGTAAAAAAAAAATCTTGTCATAAAAGCTTGGTGTAAAGCCACTGCTGCTAACCACCTTTAAAATAGAGCTAAGGTTTAAAATAGATGATAATGCTGAACAGCAAGTATGGTTTGGAGCATGTCTCTGCTGTGCCCCTCACTATTATATGGTTGACCTGCATCTCTGCTCCCTAACTTCTGTCCAAGGGCCATGATTCATTTAATTATAGATTCAGTAATGCACCTGGGCCCCAAACCACAGGCTCTGGGGTCAGGACCTAGTCACTCAAAGGAAAACTACAAAACGATTTTTAAAAAACTGGTTCAATTCTTTTCATGAAAGAAGAATTGTCTGATTTTTATTAGCATATAACTCCATGTAAGTCCTTTTTTTTTTTTTTTTTTGGTTTCTGGGCCACACCCGGCGTTGCTCAGGGGTTACTCCTGGCTGTCTGCTTAGAAATAGCTCCTGGAAGGCACGGGGGACCATATGGGACACCGGGATTCGAACCAACCACCTTTGGTCCTGGATTGGCTGCTTGCAAGGCAAATGCCACTGTGTTATCTCTCCTATGTAAGTCCTTTTTTAAAGAAAAAAAATCATTACCATCAAACTAAATGAACAGAACCATTTGAGATCTTGAAATATGGAAGTATAACCACACAAATAAAATGCTGATATCTATTCATTTAGTTTTTATGGAGGGACACTTCTAGTAATGATTGGTACTGGGATGGTTATTTCTAGCTCTGTGCTCCTGGTGCTCAGGAGACCACGTGGAACTAGGGGTTGAAGTAGGGTTAATCATAGACAAGGTAAATACCTTAAAGCCTGTACTAGATCTTTAACTTGATAGTTTTCTTTTCTTTTCTTTTTTTTTTTTTTTTTTGCTTTGAAGAGTACACCAGTCGTGATCCAGATTTATTTCTGTCTCCACACTTTGAGATCACTCCAAGTGAGAGGGGGCACAAAAGACAGCGTTGTAAAACAAGCACCCTATCTATCCCCGGGGTGTTTTATTCCTCAATTTAAAAAAAAATAACCACATTTGACTTTAACTCAAAGTTTTGTGATTATTGTTAGCATTTAAAAGCTGTTGCCAACTTGATGAGAACGTTGGTGCGGCCATGTCTCAGAAAGGTATAGTTCTGGCATTTTGAATTGACAAGACTTATAAAAAAAATAGAGGTTGGGACTGGAGAGATAGCATAGCAGTAGGGTGTTTGCCTTGCACATGGCTGACCCAGGAAGGAACCTGGTTTAATTCCCTGCATCCCATATGGTTCCCGAGTCTGCCAGGAGTAATTTCTGAGTGAAGAGCCAGGAATAACCTCTGAGCACCACCAAGTGTGGCCCAAAAACAACAACAACAAAAAAAATAGAGGTTACCATATTCTGGATGCTTGAAGATTACCAACTACAAGAGATCAAAGGAAAAGCACCCAATGCACATTATAGTCACAATGGTGAAAACAATAGATAGTGATAGAATACTGAATGCAGCACAATCAAAAAGGGAAATTATATACAAAGGCATCCTTAAATTTTACAGTATAGGGGCCAGAGAGATAGCACAACGGTAAGGTGTTTGCCTTGCATGCGGAAGGTCACTTCCCATATGGTCCCCCGAGCCTGCCGAGGATGATTTCTGAGTGTAGAGCCAGGAATAACCCCTTAGCATTGCCGGGTGTGACCCAAAAACCAAAACCAAAAAACCAAAAAAACAAAAACACAAAAAAAAACTTACAGTATATTTAATTACAAGGATACCAGAAGAATGGGAGAAATTATTCACTCAATATCCATCTGATAAAGGGCGATTATCTAAGAAATATAAAGTACTGACAGAACTGAACAAAAAAAAAAAATCTAACCCCATCAAAAAAATGGGGAGAAATGAAGAGACATTTCCTCAAAGAAGAAGTACAGATGGCCAAAAGGCACATGAAAAAATGCTCCACATCAGTAATCATCAGGGAGATGCGAATCAAAAACACAATGAGGTACCAACTCACACCACATAGAATGGCACACATCGCAAAGTACAAGAACAACCAGTGCTGGTGTGGATGTGGGGAGAAAGGGACTCTCATTCACTGCTGGCTAACATGCTGTCTAGCCCAACCTTTTTGGAAAGCAATATGGATATTCCTTAAAAAACTGGAAATTGAGCTTCTTATGATCCAGCAATACTGGATCATATACTCCTAGGTATATGCCCTAGGAACACAAAAACAAAATACAAAAATGACCTCTGCACTCCTATGTTCATCGCAGCACTATTTACAATAGTCAGAATCTGGAAGCAACCAAGGTGCCCAACAACAGATGAGTGACTAAAGAAGCTGTGGCATACCCATACAATGAAATACTATGCAGTCATTAGAAAAATGAAGCCATAAATTTTGCCTATACATGGATGGACATGGAGAGTATTTTGCTGAGCAAAATGAGTCAGAGGGAGAGAAATAAACATAGAATAATCTCACTTATCAGTGGGATATAAGGAAAATAAAAGGCTGTAAGAATGATATCCAGAGATAATAGAGATAAAAGTCAGGAGGACCATTCAATGGTAGGTAGCTTGACACAAAGAGTGGAGAGTGCAGTTAGAGTAGAGAAAGTCTAATATGAACAGGGTATTCATGGCATTCCTTCATTTGAAGTAATACACACAACTGTCACAAAATAAAACAGAAAGAGAGAGTATGTGTGTGTGTTAGAGAGCAAAAAAGAGAGAGTGAGGTAAAATGCCTGTCCAGAGGCAGGATGGTGAGGGTGGGGAGGGAAGGAGGCATCAGGGAGGGTGAGAAAAACTGCTGACATTGGTAGTGGGAAATGTTCACTGGTGAAGTTTTTTATACATTGTATGTATAAATTTATACATTGTATGATTGTAACTCAAAAAAATTTATTCGTGAAGATAAACTGTATTATGAACAACATTGTAACCATGAGTTTAAATAGAAAATACATTGTGATACTTCAATATCTGCATGTGAATAAAAGTCTTAGATGATTCCAAAAAATAGAGGTTGCAAGAAAAGAATGGATCTGAACTCTCTAACACTGTGGCCCAAGGCTGCTCACTTTAATAAAGTCCTCTGAGAGAAGCAGAGGGTTCTTAGACAATTGGACAATAGAAGTAGCAGCAAGTCACTGACCCTTATGTACCACATAAAAACAACATGATCCGCAGGACTGAGAGAACTGTGTAATATGAGAATAAAAACCCAAACCAGAAACTTAGTATTATTGAAGCTACAATTTGGAGCTAATATTGTAGGTGGTCTAAATGCTGTGAATTCCTACCAGGATGATGCTGACTGTACGTTAATTGGAGTTTACCAATATCTACATCCCAGCTTTAGCTGAGAGCTACAAAGTGTTTGAAGCTTAAATAGAAGCTAAACACATTGATCTTATGTCTAGTTACAGCCTGCCACTTCTTAAACATGTATTTTTTTTCTGAACAAAAATACAAACAAAGGTGGCGATCTGTCCTGTTCTGAAGAATCCCTGAATACATGACAACTTAACACTGTCCTGTAGATGAAATCATCTCCCTGGGAGATGCATTGATGAAAAGATACACCATATTTTTATGTTAAAAAATTTAACTTTGGCAAATTTTTATCTGGCCAAGGTGACATTAGCTACATGGAAAATAATCATAGAAAACACTTTTTGAATATACATGGACCAGCTGTACAAGATGTATTAAGGGGCAGTTGAGGGCATTTTTCTGAATAATTCAGGCAGAAGACCCATTTGGCATAAATTAGGTCCAAGCATACTGTCACAGAATTGGTCACCTTCTCCTGCTTTACCCTCTGCTGGTTTTGAGTTATGAATAGTCAAGGTCATTTTTATCCCTACCTAGTTTCCTCTGCCTGGTGTGAGGGTCAGCAAGAAAACTTTCTTGGCTTAT
This sequence comes from Suncus etruscus, assembly GCF_024139225.1. Classification (NCBI taxonomy): domain Eukaryota; kingdom Metazoa; phylum Chordata; class Mammalia; order Eulipotyphla; family Soricidae; genus Suncus; species Suncus etruscus. The sequence goes on along the minus strand of NC_064861.1, from coordinate 74,434,690 downwards.
TTGGGGAGAAATCTATTACTCGTATCTTTTCTAGATTGTTTTTCCACTGGGCTCACCAAGCACTTGTTGGGAAAACAAATACCAAGCTGAGAATTTCTGATATTTTTCACATTTTGCTGCCTCCCTCACCTTGAAGCAGTGGGTCAAATCTGTAGCTGAGTCAATGTGGCCAATGGTGGTAGGAGAGCTGAAGGCTGGGAAGGGCACAGTGAGTAAACTAAAGAGATAGATGAGAGAAAAGGCAGTGTGACCCAGAAGATGAAGAGTCTTTTAGCTGCTCACTGTGTGGCCCCATAGTAGGTCTGAGTGGAAGAGAACAAGGTCTGAAATAACATGACTTTATTGCTTCTTCCCTTCTATTTTGTCAACAGAGAAGACTGAACCCATGAAAGACACCGCTGCTCTGAGTAAGACACAGTCAGATTCCTCAGCACCATTTGTTGGTGCAAAACATATGTTATGATATAGTCTTGTGTAGAACTCCAGAAGGATGCATCACCCAAGGTAAGGCAAGGAGGGTAGCGAGCAGGACACAGGTGAAGACGGGAAAGAACATTTTAGAAAGAGAAATTTTGGGAAGAGGAAAGAGGGGTCTGGAGTGAGGAAAGCAGAGCCTGAAAAAAGGGGAGCGGTTGCCAGGTGGTGGAGGAGCTTCTCAAATGCCTTGTGGAGTGAGGGTCCTTGACACAGGGATGTCTATGTGGAGAGGAACCAGGCAGTTGTGTGGGACTGGGCACCCTTTGTGGTTTTCAGTATCTAGGAGGGGCCAGCATATATTTCCTGTGGGTAATGGGGAGCTACGGCATTTCTCTTAGTTTTGCGCTAGCACAAGAATGGCGTCTCTCATACTCCTTTCACTCGAATAACTGGCTTCTTGCAGGGTGACTGGGACCCCTTCGCAAGCAGGAGCAACATGCTCAGCTCTTTAAGGAGACAATGCAGCCCCTTGCTCCAGCAATGGTCCCTTGACCACAGCTGGCCAGCTGGCATATATCTGATTTGTAGGGAGAATTCTCCCTCACCTCAGACATTGGCCATTCAGCTTTTGCTCTGTTGTGTCCCTCCTAATAGAATCGCAAAATGATCATTATGATTACTACTTTTTTTTTTGCCCATGTATGCAGGAGCCCTTTGCATTGGGAATATTTGAAATTCAAACTCACGAATGGAAAGGCGGTCTGTAAATCTCACTAACAAATCCTCAGGGATGCAGGCTCCTATCTCAGATCCATAAAAATATGTGGCCTACTATGATTTAATTAGAATAAATCTAGCCCTGACACCAGACCCGTTTGTATCTATTATAGAGAACTCTTACCTTTGGACTCCCAGTGAACATAAAGCAATTTCCTTTGACTAACTATTCAATTCGGAGCTAACGATGTGAGAAAGAAAATGCTGAAACAGAGAAGTCTGCACAAAAATCATCTGAACCCGACTTTAGAATTAGTCGATTACCTCTGCCCAAAAGGGTGCTCATGCCAGATGGAACAAAAGGGGCCTTTGTGCTTTCAGTATTTTGCCCTGACAACTACTTTCCAACAAGCCTAAGGAACCTGGGCCAGCCTAGTTTCCTGGTTCACAACCCTTTCAACCCCTTCTGTTGATTCAAGAAGAGAATTCTTAAGGGAACAGGGATGGATGGCTTTAGGAGACACCGCCTGAAAACCACCTTCCACTATACTCACACTTAGCTCAAATTGGAAACAGTCTGGGAAGACTAGCACAAGGGAGGCATGTCCAGGCATGGGGTAGGGCCTGGTGGGAGGAGCTAAGGGTTGGCTCCGCCTGCAGTGCAGCTGGTCCTGGCTGAGAGCAGATGAAAATATTTACACCAGGGGTGTGGGCCGGCTTTGCTCACTTCTCAATGAAGCTGTTGACTATATCATGAGGCTGCAGAAATGCTGTTTGGGGAAGGAGGTTAAATTTCAGGGTAGCCTTTGATTCCTTGTGGAACGTTGAGAGGACGGGAGGATGGAGGGGATGGATGGCTTTAAGCTAGATCTGGTCTGGTTTCAGGAGTGAGCAATGAAGCTCTCTAGACATTTGGCCTCTGAGCCAATGGCTGCAGTCCTCATCTGCCCGGGACCATCCCCTGCATCTGGCCTCTGAGCCAATGGCTGTAGTTCTCATCTGCCTGGGTTCATCCACCGTGCACAGAACAGACATTGGACAGCATCATAGCTCCACGGTTTCTGGAGATAGCAGGAACTATTTTTTCAAGCAAGGAAAAATCGCAGCTGATTCCTTCTCCTCTGAGAGTCTGTGAAAAACCAGCCCTGTCTCCCTGCAGAAGGGTGAACATGGGGCCTCTAGACAACAGAATTCATCCCTTGGTGCTTATCCAATGGACTGAGTGCATAGGTGAATAAGATGGGGGAATGACTTTGAAAACAAATTGAGTTTGCAGCTTGAGAGCAGCCATTGTCAAACGTTTTGGTCTTAGGAACTTCCACGCTGTTAAAAATGTCCCAGTATCCCCAAAAGATTTTGGTTGGATAACTTCAACATTCATATCATGAAACTGAAAACTGTGAGCCTCCAAAAAAAGGGGGGGTTTAGCCTGTTAAAGAGAATTACAAAGGCAGCTCAGTGGCAGGTAGAACTCAAGCCTTGCAGGTGTCAAATCCTGGGTATAGCAGAGATGCTTCCTGTCACCAATGAACTTCCTCACTGCTAGTGAGTAGGCTCCTTTCTTGGTGCCCCCTTGCAGGCCCTGATAGTGTCCTGTCGCCAACTCCCAGTGGGAGATTCAGCCTCTCCAGACCATGACTCTGCCCCTTGGCTGAATACCCAGAAGTCTCATGAGGATTCGCTTCTGAGCACTCTCGATCTTGTTTATTTTATGGGACACCTGGTGCTCACCACCTGAATTCAATTAATCTGACCAGACAGGAAATTAGCAGACACAACTGCCTTTCTATTAGGTGGACAAGACCCAAATGCATTGGAGAGAAAGCAGAATCACTGCTCTCATTTCTCGAGGGTCACCTAATCAAAGGCAAGAGAGAGATAAATAAAAAACAAAACAAAACAAAAAAAAAGAATGTCAATACTATCTCAAAGGAAGTCACCCTCCTTTTCTGATTTGTGGGCCCTGGATGTATTCTCTTTCTCCTGGGGGCACCATTTATTGGTTCCAACCCTCCCCAGGCACCTACTTTAGGCAAATCCTGGAGTGGAGATAAGGTAGGAATGAGCCTCATGCAAACACAGTAGCTGCCCTACTGAGCTCATCTCAAATGTGTTGTGATGGAAAAGATCTTCAGATAAAATAAAATGGAGTAGAGAGATGGAGAGAGGTGGAGTGGAGAGAGGGAAAGGGAGAGAGAAAAAGAGAGAAGAATGAAGGGAGAGAAAATGAGAGAGAGGAGAGAGAGAAGGAAGAGAGATAAAAAGAGGAGAGAGAATAGGGAGAGAGAGAGGAAAGATAGAAACCCTGCCATCATGTCAGCAATAGTGAATAAACAGCTTTCTAGGAAATCATCATAGGCATTTACTTTCTAGGTGCAATTTTACATAGGTTCATTGAGCACAGGGTCCTGGTGTGGTTCATGGCTGTGTCGGAAGGGCCTGAACATGACAGGCACAGGGTAACCATGTTAGAAGAAACCTTTATCATTCAAGGCAAGAGAAGACCCTGGTGCATCACCGTCATGGCACTTCCCTTTCTTCCTTGCTGGATGGCTCTTCCTCTCCCTCTTAATAAATTGCATACAGGAATAGAGGTTCCAGTTGGAAATGATGCCAGAATATCTGCCTATGCAGGACACCTATTGTTCGACTCAATTATTTTGGTCTTCCAGCCCAAATGGATCAACAGTGCAACCAAATACCATTGGTTTGGATTGGGTCAGATTGGCATTTTTCTCCATCCAAGTATAAATGCACCGTGGATAATGCCCATGTGTCCCAAAGCAAAGAGTCTCATTTTCATGTGTGCACTCTGGTTCTCTGGGTCTCTGGGTGCTTAGTTTCCACTACCAGGGAGGTACAATTTTTTCTTTGAGTCTGGAATGGAACCTTCAAAGCTCATTGAGTCATGGGCCAGTCTGCTCAGCAGCAGGAATGGCCAAAGCGAGTGTTCCTTATGACCCAGATCCTTGGCAGAGTTTGAGAACAAATCACTCATCTCTTGGCCTCAAAGGCAAGTGGAGGAGTCTGATTTGCAGTGAAACTATCAGAGAATATACAGTTATTTTAAATGGTGTAAGGGTAAAAAGCAAAAGTAAACAAGTTTCTGTTTCTGTCATAAACATACCATCAGGTAGAGTTGACTGGCAAACATCAAGCGGGAAAGTGAAACCCTGATCCTGATGTAAAGTTTGGAGCAAGTCCCATCTCTTACCTGTAGCAGAGGTTAACCACATAGTACTACGTAAGCCAGTTAGGGCCCTCCCATTTACCTAGTTCTAGGTGAATAATCCCTAAGTACTTCTAAGAGCACAGCCCAAGTCCCCCAAAGCAAAGACTGCCTGGACTTGTTTTGACGTAACTGTAGAAATCTAGTTTCCCTATGTACAAAATTGGGCAGAGGGCAGGAGCACCTGCTTTGCAGGGCCTGGAATTTTATTCCTGGCACTGCAGGGTCTCCGGAGCCCCACAGGGAGTGATCCCCAAACACGGTCAGGTGCACAGGGTTGGCTTAAACACAAACAAAACAAACAAAAAATGGTAACGCGCCGGAGCCAGAACTGCCTCCGTGAAGCAGCTTTGCAGAAAACTCCAGACAGGTGGTGGCAATGTGGGGAGAGCAGCAGGTGAGCCAGAAGGTAGCTGCACATTACTGTTCTCAAAAGCACGGGATGGCAGGGAAGGGTGGGAAGGTACGAGAAGGGAAGAAAAACACAGAATCTGGGGGAAAGCAGTGGAGGGAAAGGTGTCTTTGGCACTGGGAAAACAGGCGAATCAATAAATGTAAATGATGTGTAAATAATTCTGACCATGAGGAAACATGCCCGGGAGGGTAGGAGATGATAGATAGGAACGTGCCTTGGAAACGAGGAAGCCTTGCGTTCAACTTGAGGGAGCTGATTAAGTGCAAAGCCTGCAGAGACGGGCTCGGTGGTACTCGCAGATCAGCTCTGTGGGCACCCAGGCCTCATGTTCACACATGCGCACTGGGCTTATGCCCAAGGCTTCACACACACACACGCACACATCTTTCCCACGGATCTCACATCCATAATTCATGCTCCCCACTACCTGACCTCGATATTTTAAATTCCACCAATGGTGTGGTTTCCTGAGGCCACATACAGCAAGGTTGTAATTCTTAGATGCCCCCAACAAAACATGGATAGGACAGAAACGGGACCACATAGACCCCCCAACTACCTAACCCGAGCTGGCTGACTTCTCCATTGAGAGCCATTTCCCAAATAGACATTTTCTTTCAGTCCAGCCCAGCGTGGTAGGACCATCTTAACACTAAGAGAATCATTAAGTACTCGTGTTATACTGTTTTAATTACAAGCTGCCCCCTTTTTGGGTTTATTTCAATAGATTATTGCCCTGCTGTGTAATAGTGTCTTAAGAAACAGCAGTATCTTCTCTGGCTGGGATATTGTGGAAATTAAAATTCTCAATGCTACTCCAGTAATTAATTTCCAAAGAGAAACTGGTTTAGTTTAATAAAGAGATTAATGAAAATGTTGCCGAAGATGTATTTCTCAGGAGGTGCAGTACATTATTTTCTTGCATTCAAAATAACACAACCATTTCGAAGGACTTAGTAAATCTACCCTCAATCAATTCTGTTTTACTCACCATGGAAATGCATTTGAGAGAGATTTCAAGAAGCATTAAGGGGGGAATTAGATGAGGCAGTTTAGACCAGACCCTCTGTGAGGTACAAAGGGGACCCTGGAGTGAAGAGATGATGTGATGAAGAAGTGGCCACAAGTAAAGTAGGGGGTCGCCTTATTGTTTACCTTGGGGACAGACAGATGAAGAAAACTGTGATCTCACTTATCCCTTCCCTGGATCTGCTAACGTCCACCAAACTCATTGTCTACAAAGTGCCTTTGCCAAACATCACCCCAGAATTCTTCACAACGCCCTGCCTTGCAACCACGTTTTTGAAACAGGGTCACAGTTTCATTGGCAGATCATAAAATGTACTTAGGGGTCATGAGTAGTATTTCAAAGAACTAGACAGCCAAGGAGAACAGACTAATGAGGAGCTGGAAGAAAGCATCGTCTACTGGAAGGCTCTAGGGTCTCATGTTTCATTGTATGGTGTATGTGCATACGTGGCAATGCACCTGGGAAATAATGAGGAGCCAGGTTCTATAGTGGATGCACATGTGGATATGTATGTGCGTGTGAGATGGGTGTGTGTAGGTTATAATAATAAAAAAAAAAAACCTAGTGTTTACAGTACAGCCAGATCACAAACTGGCTCCAAACCTCTGCCCTCTGCCCAGAGCTATATTGAAGGGCCCATAGAGGCTGCATTTCTCCTCCAGGAACTTCGAGACACCAATTTTCCTTCCTCTAAAATAGACACTGGCCTGCTTAGGCCTTTTCTCCCACCTACCCCCATCCTCAGAATAATTGTAGAACTGTCCCCCCCCATCCCTATCACCCCCTGCCCACGCAGCCTTGTCTCCTGGTCCCACCAAGACACCCTGGCACACGCTGGCAGTGCCAGTGATGCTGGCGACAGCATCTCCTTTCATCTTGGAGTGTCCCCTTTGTTTCGACATCAAATGGAACAGTGCTCGACTGCTTCAAAGGGAAAAGGAGGAGAAGCAGCCTCGTAAAAGGACTCGCTCTGAGAGGAATGTGATGAGGAGGAAAAGCTCCATTCAAGCAGGAGGGCAGGGACCCATCACGCACGTCACTCCAGCGTCAGATACGCTCTCTGCTATTAACTTTTAATTAACTCAATGAGAGCGGGATGTCTGACAGCGCAGCGTGCGCTCACACAGCGCTGTGGGAGTTGTGGGAAATTAATGTTGCCAAAGGACACGTCCTGTGGGGATGGGCAGCACCTGGCTTCAGTCTTTGTCTCTGGCACCTATGTGATTGGGCACCTTGGAGACCCGCCAGTGGTACCCACTGCACCTGGATCTCAAGAAATCTAACATGGGATGAAGTAGGGGTGGGTTGTGTCCTTTTCTGACATTACTCTGTCCTTATGCAGTCTGAGATCATCTCAGCACTGAGCCTGCAACCCCAATTTGGCTACATCTCCCTGGGCCCCCTCCGGAGCTGGCTGTAGATGTCCAAGTCATGTTTCCATGAAGTAAGTGAGGTTGGAGCAGTGTCATCACAGGAATCAGGGCAGTGGAGGTGACCTCTGACCCATAACCCCAGCCATTCACCATGGGTGGTGTCTCTTGCTGAAAATACAGATGTGTAAAATGGTCCCTTGTGGGCAGACTTGAGCCTGCAGCTGCAGAGCTCATGGTGAGACATCATCAGAATCTTCCCTCACTAGGTGGACATAATTAGCACCATTTATTGTTTGATAAAAAACAGTTCCCACTCTCCTGCCAAAAAAAAAAAATATCCAGGGACTGGAGCAATAGCACAGTATGAAGGGCATTTGCCCTAGTCATAGTCAACCCCAGGTTCAATCCCTTGCATTTCATAAGGTCCCCCGAGCACTGCCAGAAATAATTTCTTCGTGGAGTGAAGTGTAATCCCTAAGCATTGCTGGGTATGCCCCCCAAACCAAAAACAAACAAAGAAAAATCCACACATTCATGCTGGCTCAGAAAGGCCCAGTTCAATGTTTCTGATAACTCTCTCTTAAATTCAGAGTGTGCAAGAAAAAAAAAAAAGCTAAGTGCTGCTGCAAACCCCCCAAAGGGGGGTCTTCTGGAAGATTCCTAGAGACACTGCAAACCCTCTGCAAATTTTGTCTAGAAAATATCTCAGAGCATGGACCCACTATCCAAGAAATGAAGCAGACAGTCACAAACATCCCTGCATGAAGAGGAAAAGGAAAAGGGTGGGCCAAAGGGAAAGACTGATGTCCTGGGGCCTTACACTTGGGGCAGAATGTCAGTGCCCAAGGACCATGATCTCACTGTTTAATTCCAACTCCCCATGAGTTTATTCTGGCACTGCAGCCATGGGAGACCCAGGGATCTGCTCCATCCCTTCCCTGCCCTTCCTGGTGCTTGGGCCCTTCTAAGCCTTTCCAAGAAGCCCCTTCTCTGATGTACTGACTCCTTTCCCCAGGACATGAAGACCAGGACAGCCCTTCCCAAGAGTGGAAGCTGCCCTTAGCTTTAAGGTCATCGGCTGGGGCTGATCCCCAGCCTGAGTTAGCATGTGCCTTTCCCAGCTGTATATTTTTGGCTCTGTTCTGGTCTACAGGTAAGTTTCTCACTTACTCTTTGCTTGATGGCTGCTGCTTAGCAGACAGTGAGTCCACTGTCCACAGAGCAGGGAAGTGGAATACAATCGAGAGAGGGATAAAGGACAAGCTAGGCCTAGAAAGGGTCCAGGAAGGCTCAAAATGTGCAAGTGAAGGCTGGAGACAAGCCGTCTGGAATCTCCTCTCTGGCCTTGATATACCACTGGGCACTGGGCTGGTCACACTCAGTGTCTATAAGTCATGCCACCTCTGAGAATTTACCCCCTCATGCCTGTGTCTTTAAAAACAGAAGGGATTGGGGCCAAAGTGTCATACAAAGCTTGGTACAAAGGTGTTTTCTGCCTTGTATAAGGCTGACCTGGTTTTGAACTGGCACTGCATCTGGTCTCCTGGGTACCACTGGGTGTGGCCCTACTCTGTGATTTCCCCCCAGTTACAAAACCAAAGCAGACTGAAGATCCCTCCCATTTGGCTCAGGGCTCTGCACCAATCTCCCATCAGCCCCCTCAGCTCAGATCATGAGCTGCCTCCTTCGACCAAGCCATCTCACTCTGCTCTCTGTGCCCGTAGCTTTATGTTGCTCTAGAGAGGATTTATTGTTGCTCTTTATGGCATCCTCTGAACAACCCTCAGATCAGGAGCCTTAACTGTCCAGGATGAATGGAAGGAAGTTCTACTGGGTCAGGGAGAGGGAATGGGTTTTAAACCCCAGGGCTGTCAACATCAGTGCTGTGCTACTTTTTCTTGTGACTATTAAACTCCATGCATACAAAGACTTGGAGTTTCCTGATTCATCCTTCAATTGGAAAAGCAGAGGCGAGATGCTAGAACAGCAGTGTCTCCAGGTAAATTGAAACATTGGCTTCTGCTCCTACATTTTGTGAAAGGAGTCAGGTATGGCCACAGTGCTCACCACATCTTCTGGGTGCTGAACCTCACTTTCCTGGGGATACTGGCAGGATCTTTTTAGGCAGTGTCCACAGTAGGTCATGGCACCTCAAGGAGTGGAAGCATCTTCATCTGAGAGAGCCATTTTTCACATACAGCACTGGCTTTTAAGCATGAATGATCTGAATTGTACCACCACCCTGGGAAGGAGGCCTTTCCCACACTTCTCTCTGCAGTTGCAGAGTCCACTGCCAAGGCCCCACAGCTCTCCAGAGAAGCTCAGAGAGGGCACTGCATTGGCCCAATTAACTTCAAGGTTGGAGGCTCCATCCTATCAGAGGCCAGTGTTTGCCACACTTGGTCATTTCCCCTACAAGTGACAGTAAGAGGTTTTGTGCCTTCCTGCAGCTCATGAACCACTTGTCATAAGCACCTTGGCCAGAGAGCAATAAAAAGCTGGAGGAAACCTTTTACCAGCAGCACAGAAAGAAAACAAAGCCAAAATACCAAAGAAAGCAGCTGCTTTGGGATAGATGGACTCGAATTTCTCACCTAATACTGCTTCCCTTCTAGAGACACCTTTTTAATTTTTTTTTTTTGGGGGGGCTATACCCGGCAGTGTTCAGGGGTTACTCCTGGCTCTCCGCTCAGAAATTACTCCTGGCCAGCTCAAGGGACCCAATGGGAAGCCCAGGATGGAATCTGGGCCAGCTGCATGCAAAGCAAATGCTCGCCCTACTGTACTATTGCTCTGGCTCCTCTAGTATCATATGCTACAAGAGTGAACAAAGGAATCTGTTTTTTTTTTTTTTAATCTGGTTTTTTTTTTTTTTTTTGTACAGTCAGCCAGTCAGAGAAATGAGGGAGTCCCTTTTATAAAGGGCTTTAAATAGAAAGATGCTTGCAGGAGCAGAGTAAAATTCTGGAGAATAAGTGTGAGGCACTACCTACTCACCCCCCCACACACACACCAGTTATGCTGGCCTTGGGGAGCTGGTGCAATGCCAGGGTGAAGATGGGATCAGAGAAGTGTGACCAGATAAAGCTTAATCATGACATTTGCACTCCAGCTTGGACCCTGAGAGCCTGGACAGCCAGAGGGGAAAAGAAAACAAAGTTTAGACTCACTGGAAAAGCCAGTGTGGGAACAGAAAAGGGCCTGGTAGAACCCCTGTCCTGAGTGAGGGTGTCTCCCTCTTAGCCCTTTAGCCCCAGAATGAGGGGTTTGCACTGTGGGGGAAGCACACTTCTGGCATCCAGACACTACTCTGGGCCTGGCATCTCATAAGCTGAAGCCTCCATCCAACTCAGGCTATATTGTCCCCCCCATGTGTGTGGCCCCATCCTCATCCAGTGGCCCTAACACTCAGATCCCAGAGCAGGTGCATGCCTAACGCTTTTCACAAACACAAGTTCCTAATGGCTTTAAGACTATCGTCCTTGCTTAATAAAATTTTATTTTCCCATTTACATTCATTAGGAAGTTATGACCATGATTACATTTACCATAATATCCTAATAAATACTTGGCTAAAGATGGGGCAAACACATCAAGAAAAATTCAAATTTTCTCTGCGAATTTGAATAACACTGGATCCTAAAACACACAGGCTTGTGGGTATGGGGAGGTTTCGAGGCATACCTGGCTCTGGAACTAAAGGATCAGGATCAGGGCAGAAGCAAAATGTCTAGATCCATTCTGGGGGTAACCTGAGCAAGCTGTACCTGGAGGCTGGAGGGATTTTTGGAGGTGAGGAGTGGATACCGGCTCTTATAGACCAGAAAAGACTTTTTTTTTTTTAATGGTTTGGATTTTGTTTTGAGGCTCAGTGGTGCTCAGGGATCACTCCTGGGAGGGCTCTAGGGACACTGTGCAGTGCCAGAAATTAAACCCAGGTTAGTTACATGCAAAAAAATAAATTTTTAGCCTTGTGCTATCTCTCCAGCCCCAGACGCCATAAAGGTTTTTCTGCTTCTCAGTGTAGAAAGGGAATGATGGCACCAGGTGGCACCACCATGGTGCTCAGGAAGAATGATTCCCTGAGGACCTAAACCACAGTGACCCCCCCATGCTCAGGATTCTGATTCCTCTTGGCTGGACCCACCAGCACAAGGACAAAGGGTCAGGATGATGCTCAAAATCTCAGCTTCGAGGTGGATCCCTTCCCCATTAGTCCACATTTTTGGTCAGCAGGGGACTAGGCTAAGCCTTAATCTCTACAGGTCTCTATATTCTATCCCCCCATGGAGTTGGCCATGCCTGGGCTAAAAAAAAGAGGAGGTGGTCAGACAGGGCCGGACACCCAGCACAATGTTGGAGGGACTCACTGAGCCACTTTGCATCATGCTTGTTATTTGGAGAAAATGACTCATAGTTACCAGAAACAATTCTGAGAGCATCTTCAATCCAGTTCATCTCAACGTGACAGCTTTTGGAAGGACAATACAACCTTCACAGGTGTTAGTACAACACAGTCTCACAGGTTTGGTTTGACACAATTGCACTGTATAACACTGTCTCACAGATTTTTGTACAACACAGCTTCACAGGTTGATACAACATAGCCTTAGAGATTTGGTTCAACACAAGCTCACAGATTTGGTACAACACAACCTCACAGATTGATAAAATATAGCCTCAGATGTTTAGTTCAGCACAACCTCACAGGTTTGGTTTAACACAGTCTCACAGGTTTGAACTAACAAGTTCATCAAAATACCCACTACTTCTTCTCCACCCCATTATTTTGATTCTAAAAAGTCCAATAATAGTGGGAGTATCTTGGGAAGCTTGTATGGAGTCAGTTGGCCTGAGGGGTAAAGGAAAAGGATAGTCCATGGGAGTGGAAGTATCTTGGGAAGTTTGTATTGGGTCAGTTGGCCTGAGGGGTGAGGGACTAGGATAAATCCTCACTAAGTGAGTTAGGCACAAAGCATATTTTCTCTCATTTTCCATCTTAACCATCACTTTCCTTTTGCAATGCATGTAGTTCAACTCATTCCCTTCTTGGGTTCAGAAGACACTGAGATCAGGGTTACCTCACCTGCAGCACACTGTGTTCCTGATTTCATGACAACAGATAAGAGTCTCCTCTATCGCTTGAGGACAGGAAGAGTCTGGCTATAAGGACATTCTAGAAACTGGCCTAGTAACACAGGAAGGCTGAGGATGCCTATGCTATTTGGAATCTCACAATCTAGCCCAGTTGAGCCCATCTGCTGGTCCCTGTGGCCCTGGGATATCTGCACTGGCCAACCTCACTTAATCTCCATCCTTCCTACTTGGGTCATCTTCTGTTGCTTTGTCCTTTGTGCTTGGTTCTGTACAGTGCCCTGCTTAGCTGTGCCTTTCTCTAAGCAAGCAGATCCAAGCACTGGGCAGGCTTCTTGCCACCTACCCAGCTTTCATGCTCCCAACCCTACAGACCTCCAGACCCAAGCATGATCTTCCTGCTAACATTGCCTTTCAGCTGCCCAGCAGCCCCGGGCACCCTCTTCATTAACCTTTGTCTTCTCTGACAAGAACATAGTCAGGAGGGCCAAGATCTCGCTCGTCTCCTTTGTCTCTGGGCACCTGGAGGAGTGACAGGCATCTAAGGTGGTCTTTTGAATATTTGTCATGGCTCCAAATGAGAAAGCGACAGGAAAAGGACTGATGTCACTGGTCACAAGCAGCAGTATTTTTTGCTTTGTGGATGGAGATCTTAGTACAGTTTCTGATTTATGAGAAAGCCTAGACCAGGACTGCAGTGATAGTACAGTGAGAAAAGAACACTGCAGCTGTCTGGGGGTTCAATCCCTGGCACAACATATAGTCCTCTGAGCACTGCTAAGAATAATTCTTTAGTGCAGGAATAAACTTTGGGTGTAGCCAAAAAAAATCATACACAAAATTTTAAAAAAGAAAGAAAACCTAGCTTAGAGCAAGGAATGTCATGCTAAAGGCAAAGGCCATTTGAAATTACTGTTCTTCTGACAGCCATCAGGAAGAATGCTGGTTCCAAAATTGGTTATAAATGGCCACTAAAAATTTGTTCTGTTTTTTTTTTTTCCTGTATGCCTGGTGAAGAGGCAGCTTCTCATTGGTCAAGGGAAGTGTTTTAGGAGGTCACTGGCCCAGCCCTTGTAGAAGGAAGCCAGATTAAAATGTCAGAGTAATAGCACAATGGGTAGGGCACTTGCCTTGCATGCTGCTAACCCAGGTTTGATTCCTGGCATCACATAGGGTCCCTTGAGCTCTCTAGGACTGATTCCTGAGTACTGAGCCAGGAAGAACCCCTGAGCACCACTAGGTAAGCCCCAAAACTAAACTATAAAAATAAATACATAGTGGGGCAAGCCCAGGTGATGGGCCCCTGAAATCCAGTCCAGAGTGGACTTATCCAAAATCTTCCTCCACTCTCCCAACCCCACTTTCTGCCTTTCCCCACTTTCTCCCATCTGGGGAGGAGACAGGTAAGTGGCATTCCCTTAGCCCAATCACCCAATTGTATCAGCACCCCACCAGTCAGGAAGGTCCCCTAGAAACCAGAAAGTTCTACCTCTTTCTCCAGATTCATACTGTTGTCTTGTCTTTCCTTTCTTATACCCCGGAGAGAGTCGAACAAAGGGCTTGCCCTAGTGACAAGTGACACTGAAACGGCAGCTCCTTCGGCCACATCTTTGACCTGTCCTCCTTAAGTCCCTTTGCTGGTCCAGACTAGGCTGCTACCCAGGAGAGTTCTAGGTTTCCTAGGAAGCATTGTGAGCTCTGCCTATTGGAAAGACTTGGAATTCTGGGTAGCTAAAGACCAATAAGAATGAGAAATGCCTACTCCTTTGTTGAAGGTTGCACTGGAAATGGGCCCATAACTCAATAGTCACTTCTTTTTTTTTAATAGTCACTTCTTATTGGCTCCCACTCTTCATGGCAAACCCACACATCACTAACTCATTAACCAAGTCTTTGAAGTTCAACTAAAGCAGGTGGAGGGCTGAGGTAGATAATCCAATTGAATTTGCAGGCATGTTTGATGTTTTACAAGATGTTTTACAATTCCTTTCTGGTCTGATGCCCAAAGGCAGTAATTGGGGGTGCTCAACCTGACAGTGCTCAGAACCACTGGGGCCACACCAAGGAGAGGAGAACTGAAGAAAAAATACAGAAAAGATTTCCTTTTTGTTTTGTTTTGGGGCCACACCTAGCAATTCTCAAGGCTCACTCCTGGCTCTGCTTTCAGGATTCACTCCTGCCAGTGCTCGAGGGACCTTATGGGGTACCGGGAATTGAATCAGAGTCAGCCACCTGTGCAAGGTAATTGTCCTCCCCACTGTGCTATTGCTCTGGCCCCAACAGGAAAGATCTTGCTCTCATCAGAATCTATTGAAATCAGTGAACTGGTCAAAGCAGGAAGGAAACAGAAACTGTGGCAAACACTGCAGGACAGGGCTGGAGAGGATAAAGCTGGATTCACCCTGATGAAGGCAAGGCTGCCTGTATATGGGGAGTCCAGACAAAAGACAGAAATGAGCAAGGAGTGTTAGGATAACACCAAGGAAAACTATGCCCCAGATCACATGATAGTAGCAGGGCCTTTCTGAAAGTCTGTGAGGGAGAAACCAACTCACCAATAGAGCAGAAGTGGGGGGAGGGAGGGCCCAGGGATCAAAACAGAGAAATGGATCCAAGATAACAGTAATGATTGGAGGAAACAAGCCAGCAAAGCAGAAAGTCAAAATGAGACTGGGGAAGTCAGCAAGGTTAGGAGGTGATGTTTGTAGATGAAGAAATGGCAGTCACCTCTCCATCTGTGATCATTACTTACTGACACATAATGGTGGTGGTGGTGAAGAGAGAAAGAGAGGAGGAGGAAGGAGAAGAAGGAGGGAGAAGGAGATGAAGAAAGAAGGAGGAGAAGAGGAAGAAGAAGAAGAAAAGTTTGAAAAACTCCTTTAACAAGAGTCCAGCTGAATTCTTTACCTCCAGCCTCTGCTTACCAGGACTTATAATTTTCCAGAAGTGAATTTCAAATCCCCCTCAGAAGCACTGTGAAAGTTATATGCCTGGTTTATCTCCCCCCCCCCACACACACAGTACATGCCTTTGGAAGCTGAATAAATGCTAGTCCAAATACATGACTAAATAAAAGCCTTTTCCAAAAATCTTGATTGCAACAATAAATAAGAACTAATTTGGGTTCAGGCAAAACACTTCCTGGTGATCCGAAGAAACAGGAATTAAATTAGGTTTTAATCTGCTCAAAATACATTTAATGATACTTCCCAGCTTAAGATCTAGCCTTGGTTAATGTCCCCCTACATAGAGGAAACAATTTGAATCTCCACTTCCATTGAAAAGCTAATTATTTATTTAACAGATGACCCTTTGATTATAGGGTTGGAAAGGCCACAGCAGAGAATTCTTACTCAGCTCTTTGGGTTTCATTGCTGAGGGATGGAGGGAGGCCGGCATGGCCTTGGGGTTTCTCTCAGCATCCTGGGCCTTCATGGGGACGTGACTTCAACTCACAATTGGGCTTTTCTGCATTGTGAAATACAATTCACAAATTTTACAAAGTGTCTTTTCCTGCCCTATATTTTCTCCAGGGCCTGACTTTAACTGCTATTCCTGCCTGCCAAAACTTCCTGTCTTTGTTTCCTGCAGAGTCACCTGAGAAGCTCTGATGGAGGGACATGGTGGTGAGAGTTGACTAAGCAGAGGTCAAAGGTAAAGAATTTAGCTGTACTCTGATCGAAGGTTTTTCAAACATTATTTTCTCTTTCTTCTATAGAGCTTTTTCCAGTGTCTGTTCTTCCCCATCATGTGGAACTTGGATTTGGGGGGAACCTCTAGTATCTCCCAACTGACAAGTACCAAGTACCTAGCTTCTAGTACCTTCTCTGTGCAAACATTACAGTCCATGCTAACCAGATGGTTTTGTTGTTGTTGTTGTTGTTGTTAGCCACATCCATCAGGGCTCAGGTATTGCTTCTAGTTGTGCACTGAGAAATCACTCCTGGCAGTCTTGGGGAACCATATGAAAGCCAGAGATCAAACCAGGGTTGGTCTCATGCAAGGCAAACCACTGTGCTATGCTCCGGACCACCAGCTATTTTCTTTTGGGGAGTCTGTAGTTTTGCACTCAGCTGATAGAAGAGCCAAACATGAACCTACCCCAGTTTCAGATTCCAGCCACTGAATGGCAGGTGGAGAAGCCTCAGCCAGCTGGCATGTGTGACCTCTGCTCTAGCCTGTGACCCGCACCTCCACAATGAGTTGGCATGGAACCTTTCAATGGGATAAATCTTAGCCACTCTGCTGAATCCATGAATTTCTTTTTGCTTATTGCCAAAGGTACCGGGCTCAGTGCTCTCTTGGGTGATCCACTTTCCACTTTTCAGGACTTATCATCTAGACACTTGGAACCCCTGGTCCATTCCTCAGGGAACTGGGCCTCCGGCATTCCCAACAGTGACTGTCCCCCTTTATCCACACAGTCTTCATCAGCACTTGATTTATTTCTAGGGCATGGAGACTTAGAAAAGGCACATTCAGTGGTGTTCAGGGCTGATTTCCAGCTCTGTGCTCTTGATGGGGGCTCAGTTACTGTGTAGACAGTGCCAGGGAGAGGGTGAAACTGGGGTAGCTTTATGCAAAAAGACACCTTGACCCTTGTTTTCTCGTTCTTTCCCCCAGGATCTCGTTCCCTTCTTAATAGTGAATATCAATGCACTGAATGGAGAGATTTTACCTGTATTATTCCAGGAACAACTTCACCTCTGGTGAGCTAAAACAGGACATGGGAGTAGAGCAGATGCCAGGATGTGAAGACCATGTGTCCAGATGCCTCTCTCTAGAATTATCTTTCTGGGGTGGCTGACCCCAGGCACTGTACCCTGCCTTTTCCTTTCCTTTTGCATCAATGACATCTTTTAACACGGGCACCTTCCATAGTTTGATTTCAATAATGGTGAGTGGTACTCATGGAGTACTATTAAAAGGCTAGCTTCTTAAGAGTGTAGAATTAAGTGGCTTAATCAGGTCTCTTGGTGGCTGATCTTCAAGACCATTTCCACAGTGTCAAATGTGCACTGTGAATTTTAAAGATGTAATCAGAGTTCTCAGGGTGTCCTGGATCCTCTCAGGGGAGCCTGAATCACCTCTGTGTGCATGTGTGTGTGTGTGTGTGTGTGTGTGTGTGTGTGTGCATGGGCATGTATAGCTGCTTAGAGATCCCAGAAACAGTTTGAAACAGCTGCTGGATTCAGATCAACATCCCTTTTGGCTCCAGTTACCAAGAAAGAGCCAGGCTGAGCACAGGAATTTTTAGACTTTTGTGTCCCATACTTCAAATGCATTTCAGTACACGTTATTTGTATGTGTGTGTTCATCCCATCAGCCAGATCAAGAGGCACAAACTTAAACAGGCTCCGACAGGCGACGAGTCCAAATTCTCCCAAACCCTCCACCTACTTTTGAGACCCTCTGTCCATCAGTGTTTCCCATGCTCAGCTTTGAGGTCCTCTCAGGACATTGCTCAGAGACAAACACATGCTTTGGAAAAAAACGTGCTTGGCAGGTATAGATGGCGGCCCTGTAGTTGGATTAATACTCAAAACCTTCTCGGCCTAAATGTGCCCACATCGTTGGAAACTATGTTTCTGAATAACATCTACATAATTTTCAATAAAAATAAACGTGCAGTAAATTATCGCGATTCGAAGCACCCAAGACAAATGGCCTTTGTTGGAATTTGTTTCCCCTCCGGAGGAAGGGAATCAAATTTGTCTTCTGCAATGAGGGAGAAAAAGAGCTCCAAGCCCCTAAAAACATGCAGGATAAAAAAAGAGCAATTCTGCCATTCTGTCGGTGTTGTGTTAACGGGCACTTTCCTGCAGGGCAGTGGTGGTGTGGCTTCACGAGAGGATGTCCACTAGTCAAACCCTCTGGGCTGTGAGCACCTGTGGGGGGAGCCCCCCCAAACAGCCTAGTCTTAGCTCAGCCTCTGGCAACTCTGGACATGATGTGACTCTCCCACCACCCTCTCCCCCCAGGGTTTCTCAGCAGTGTCCAGGACTTGAGCTCTGAATGGCTCTTTGTGATGGCCTTAGTGGCCTGATGGTCTTTGTGGTAGCCACACTGGGTGGATAACTCAGGCCATCCTCATCTCCTTCCTATATGGTTCTGACTGGCTGGGGACACATCAGAAAGGATGGGTCAAACCTGGTAGGGGACCCCCTTTTCAACATGAAATTCCAATTTTGCTATAAGAGGTCCCTTAACACAAACCTTTGCACCTGCCTGAAAATAAGACAGGCACCATCTAGAGACACCCAAAGGTCCTTGCCCCCCAAAAGCTGAGCCTCTCTTAGAGAAAGGTCTCAAGTGCTCTTGCCCTGGATCTAATAAAATAAATAGATCCAGATAAAGTCATGCAGAAGAAAGAATGAGAACCATGGAATTTTAACAGAGAAGTGGAGATTCTTAATTGGCCCAAAGATGGAAGCCAACAGGAAACTCTTGCCCTCGGAGGGTTGGAGACAGCAAAGAGCCAGAAGACTCAGAAACCAGAAAGGGGTTTAGCTTTTCCCAGGGCCCCAAAGGTGTAGATCTGACCCACAAAGGCATTTCAGAATTAATTTCAATGTTAAAGCACTTTGGTATCTAGTTGAAATAAATCTTATCTCACTGCATTTTGTGAAAATTGATTTTTATTCCTTTGGCTGAAAACACTCCCAAACTTCCTTGGAATATTACAACCTCCTTACCCTCTGGGGCTGTTGGCCCCAAATTTCTGCGGCTTTGTAATCCAAACTTCTAGAAGTGAGGGATGATGATACATTGCTGCTTGTCATGCCAGGGCTGGGGGCCAGTTGCTGGGGGCCAGTTGCCAGGGCTGGGGGCCAGCTTCATAAACTTCCAAACTTGACCCATCCCCCTAGAATTTCAGGTCCCCAAACATCTGTTACTGAGGAGCTTATGTCAAAGCTCTTCCAATGGTCTGACCCCCTTCTTCTTTCACAGTCGGGGCTGGGGGAGTCAGAGGTAGGCTGGTTCCTCTGCCCTCTGGCACTTAGCTCCTGACTCCTGATTTCTTACCCACTGCTGGGGGAAAACCTCCAGGTTGCTGCTGCTCCCCTTGGCTTTCCCCCAGAAGTTTTAGTTTCTTCTTCATGAAGACTTCTTGAGAGCAGTGTGGGGGCATGGTGATGTGTGAGTGTGTGGCACCCTGCCATTTGCTCTCATGAAGGCATAATGAAACCTGGACAATTGCTCCCTGTCTTTGTGATGGCTCAGCTCCTGATCCTCAACTCCAGCTTTATCAGCTGTTCATAAAGCATCATTTCAGGGTGGGAAAAAGAGGAGAGGAAAGGAGAGGAGAGTGGAGGAGAGAGAGGAAGAGGGAGAGTGGAAAGGAATAAAAGGAGAAGGAAAGGGAGGAAGAAGTAAAGGAAGGATAAGGGAAAGAAGGAAAGGAGGAAGAAAAGGAAGGACAAGAGGAAGAAAGGGAGGAAGGGGAGGAAGGAAGAGGAAGAGGAAGACAGAAGGAAGGGTGTAAAGAAGGGAAAAAGAAAGGGAGAAAAGGAAAGAGGAAAAAGAGAGAATAAGGGAGGGAAGGTGAAAGGGAGAAAGAAAGTAAGAAAGGAAGGAAAGGAAGAAAAGAAAGGAATGGAATGAGGAGGATCTTATCTCTCATATCTCGCATTTCTCTTCATCACCTGAACTATTCGGTCTGTGTCTGGAGGATACGTGGCTGCAGCTGCAGGACCAGTACCGGGAGCAGGAAACCGGGGTGCAGAATCTCCCCTGCGCCAGGGTGCAGCAGAGCCCTTGGGAGGAGTGTGGCTAAGGCAGTTTCAGGAAGCGCCTCCCACAATGTGCAGTGAGGAAGCAGCTTTGCCTAGTGAACCAAGTAATCGGCTGGAGCAACTGGGCACACTAATCTGGGCCTGTGGCCGCCTGGGCTGCGTGGTGGAACTGGCGCGTCATGCCTCAGTTTCTCCAGCTGTACCAGGCAGATAAGGTCCAGCTTGGAAATGAAGTGCTTGGAGATGTGCCAGGGAGCCCAGAAAGAATTGGGGGTAGGAGTTAGAGGATTGTTTAGGGGTGTTCTGGGAGATGAAGCCCCTCCCTGGGAGGTTTTCTCAAGATTGGCAAAGCCACCCACTTGCCACCCATTTATGTCAATTTTCTCCCTCTTATTTTTATATTTTTCACAGGGAAGGGCATACCCAGCAGTGCTCAGGACTTACTGTAGGCTCTGTGCTCAGAGATCATCCTGGTAGGGCTCAGGGGACTATATGGGTTGCTGGGATCAAACCTGCACGGGCCACATGCATGGTAAGAGCCCTACCTACTGTACTCTCTTTCTGGTCCCACTGCCAGAAAGAGCTTTGGAAATGCTCTGTCCAGAGGCAGCAGGAAGTATTTCATGTCAGAGGGAAGCAGCTGATTGAAGGAGAGGGGACTAGGTCTCCTGTTCTACTAGAATGTGTGAGGCTCCCCATGGCAGATCTCATTTGAGGTTCACAACAAAGCCATCCAGCCCAATGCCACGATTCTTCCTCCTAGGAAACCAGGGCTTCTTGGGGGGTGGGGGCTTCTCAAACTGATTCCAGTGGCCAATGCCTGGAGATTCTTGTACAACTTCCAGCCTAAACACTGCGACTTAATCAGCTTTGGCAACTGAGATTCTAGAAACTCCCAAACGAAGTCAGCATACAGTCAAGTTGTCAAAGTACCAAGAATAAATGAAGGCAGAAGAGTGAGCTGGTAGCACCCCAAGGCCCACAGGCACCTCTTGACGCCTCCCTCCTCCTGTCCCTGATTTACTTCTAAGGGAGACACTTTCATCGGTTTGAGAAATGTAGTAACAGAGCATCCTTAGTCCCTGGGAGCCTGAACGAAAGCAGCAGAGGACACTCCGTTCTCAGGATCCATTAGCGAAACAACAAAGGTGACCTCCAGGTCTATTGATGGATTTTCGGGGTCTTTCAAAGGTGCAGCCAAGTGAGCAGAACGAGGGCAGCAGAGCAGGGCTGACTCACCCCAGCCCCCCCCTGCAGACTCACAAATGAGGTCACAGGCTGTAATCCTAAGGCACCGGGTTCATACTTGGTTCTCGGGTGGTTACGAGGTTTAGCCAAAAGCACTGAGTCAGGCTGTCCATTAGACCAGCTGGTTGTGGAGGGTCAGCAGAGGTGCATTTCTAGAAGATTCCCTGACAATGGAGCACGTAGGGGCCGGGCATGCTCTAGAAGCTGTCCATTGAGGCCATGTTTCTTTTATAGAGGGACATGTGGTATCCCTAACTTTCAATAGCTCATCCTGGACTCTGAGCCCCTGTTACCCCCAACAGTAGGCAGGCAGTGACTGTTTGAGCTTCCCACCCCTACACCCTACTTCCTGTCTACACCCTCATTCTGAAGGTCAGAAGCAATGACGTGCTGATAAAGATAAGCCATGGAAACGACCAGATTCACTTCCTTCTCATTTATACAAGTGGCCATTTGTTGAGCTTCTTCCCATAACAGCAATGAGATTTTAACTTATAAGGGGCCTAATTCTGAAGCCTAAAATGAGTTCGAGATCTCTGCTTCATCTCAGCCAAAGCTGTGACCTAAGTACATGTGATTTTGGCTGGTGGAGTGACCCTCTGAGAATCAGCGGAATCAGAGGGTATGGCCACACTCTGCAATCCCCAGAATCTTCTTCTCCCAGTAAAGAGACCCTGAGTGATGTGGCCAAAGCTGGGAGGACCTGCCAGGCCTCCTGCCAATGCATGAGGGTGTGTGCCCATGCCTGTAGTGACCCAGGGCCTGCCCTATGCCGGAGTGGGCAGTATGTCTATAGGTATCCTGTCTACCATACTTCGTCTACATTTGGGTATTCTGCAAGAGACCTTGAGGGGAAATGGAAGGCAGCAGTAGTGCATTGGGGGTGGGGTGTCTGGAAATGGGAGGGCCAGAGCCACCCAGTTTTCCTGGCCACCTATTTAGGCAGAGTGAGAAGGTGAAAGATTGAATAGGCTTCTACCACAGGTGTAGTTTTCTCTGGGGACTTTGGTAGGATCTTTCTGATGGTCTGGACCTGAGGTGAAACTGCTAGCATTAGTGGGCAGTGCCCAGAAGTGAATGAAGCAGTGCCCACTGCTCATGAGCAAGGCTGGGGAGACCAGCAAGGTGTCCTGAAACATCTTGGCATCATTAGTACATTCCCAGCCATAAAACACAGCAGCTGGGTCTACTAGGGGTTTCTATGAAGTCCTGACCCTCGAATAAAACTTTTTCTGTACGGTAAGTGAAGGTGACTTTGTTGATTCTGACCAAGAATTACAAATAAGAAAGGGCCTTGGGGACAACACAACTCTAGGAAGGAGAAGTAGATCCATACCTACCCCCACTGAGCAATGGAGGTTGGGCTAGAGGATCCCAAGAGCACAGCCCAAATCTTCCACGGAAACTTGTGCATCATCCATAAGTGGCAGAGATGGACAATAACCACCACACGTAGGTGGACCATGTTTCCCACCGCCTTGAAGATGGAGAACACACACTCTGTTTTCTGCCCATTGTCTGAGAGCTACTTCAGGGTTAGATGCTTGGGGTCGAAGCATCCAGGGGCAGGGCCCCTCTGTCCTGACCCGTGAGCAATGCTCTCAACCAGAGAGGTAGAAGTTAGCCAGGCCTGGGCGCAGTAGTAAATGCGCATCTGAAAAACAGTGAGGACCAGGGGGATCCTGCCACTTTGCTGAGTCCCAGAACACAGCCATCCTCTGTGTTGGGGATGATAGTTGTACTAAGCTTTTCTTCACGGAAGTTAAACAAAACCACTAAGTCTTTAGCACTGAATCTTGGTACTCAGAAAACTGTTAACTCTGATGCCAACCAATCCAAGGAACTGCACTTGGGCCTCAGTGAACACACACCATCAGGGCAAGGTTATGAAGTACTAGTCCTGGGTTTGTGTATCCAAATTCTTGAGCAGTTATAGGCACTTAATCGGTGCTTAGTGAACCCCTATTTACATTCACCTTCTCCTCACTTCTCTCACCCAAC
The DNA here is from genome assembly GCF_024139225.1 of Suncus etruscus. NCBI lineage: Eukaryota > Metazoa > Chordata > Mammalia > Eulipotyphla > Soricidae > Suncus > Suncus etruscus. The sequence continues at coordinate 74,411,430 of NC_064861.1, read as the reverse complement.
TCCATGGACAACTGAGCAGAAGGCAAGTGTTCCCCCACTCTTGGGATCCTGCTTTCAGTTCAGCCTCATGCTCTGATAGAGTGCAACTTCTAGACACAAAACCAGTCTCTCTCCCAGTCCACGACCATCGCCTGCCCTGGCCTCTCTATCCATATTGACAAATCTGCAGCCGGCAGATTAGATTCACAGTATGAGGGAATCATTACCACCTGCTAATATTTTTATAGAATTTCATAAACTTGGTCATTCATGAATCATTTACAGTACTTTATTCCAATGAAGAGTTCACAAATCACTCAAATGCTGGCAAAATGCATAATAATGAGTCATATTTCAGGAGGCTTTGCATTAATATGTCAGGCTTCCAATACGGGGAGAGCGAAAATGATTTTGCCAGGTGCCACTTGGGGTCAGAAACCTGGGGAATTCTTCAGAAGCTGGGGGTGGGTGGGTGAGGGGTCTGGGGAAGGCAGTGGGTCAGTGAGAAAGATGGTATTTAAGAAGAAATAGATCTACTGGCTGAGTCCAGCCCCTTTTTGACACTCACATATGGAGCTATTAGGAAAGAGGCTCAGGGATGTTTGGATTAGAGAGCAGAGACTGGAGAGGTAATTGGGGAGAAGCGTATCTCAGTGGTGGAAAATGAAGGCTGTGGGGACATGAAGAAACAGATCCTAAAGCCAGTTAGACACACACCAGCTGGGAGGCCCTGGCACAGATGGGCACTGCCATTCACCTGTCTGTGAAATGCTATGTTCATCCACTTCTTGTGACCATGACACAGAAGAGAGAAGACATTTATACACTGGGACTCCTGCAGTTTTTATTTAGTACACAGGGTCCTCCTGAAGGTACCCTTGGGGCATGGACTAACACATCCCGGGGGTCCTCAGGGTATGGCCCAATGCTCCTGTGGATGGGGGAGGTGTTAGGACAAGAGCAGAGACTCTCAGAAGCACTTGATATTATTTGTTTGTTTTGGGGATACACTGGTGGCAATCAGGAGTTACTCCTGGTTCTGCACTTAGGAATCACTCCTGGCAGCTCAGGAGATAATATGGTAGGATGGTGATTGAGTGTGCAAGGCAAATGTCTCTTTGCTGTGCATTTGCTCCAGCCCCCACATTTGCTTTTAAGTCAACAACCAATTCAAATGGTGACATATTTACCAGTGGGTTCTCCAGGATTGGATCTGTGATTTCAGAGATCCAACTCAGGGCCTCACGTGCACATGAGTTAAGCACAGTCCCAGGCTTGGTTCTCTGCTTTTCACATACTTGGCAGAAGGAGAGGCAGTACCTGGAAGAAACCCAGGAAGCAGCAATTTGGCTCCTGGGGGCAGGGGGATCTGATATGCTATAACATCATATATCAATAATCTGATACCTAATATCTAACCTCAGGAGTTATAATAGCACTAAGATGAGAAGATGGGACGTTCTTCCTAAACAGGAACCCTTTAAGGGTGCCAGTGATTGAACCCTGATCAGCCGCATGTGAGGCAGACTCCATGCATGCTGTATTATTGCTCCAGCCCCAGACATGGTTCTGACAAAGGAAAACTGAAGTAGCCAAATCCAGTGCAGGAAACAGGCCTCACTTCTGAGCCAGATCCTGGAATATGCTCTCCTGGTGGGTAGCCATGCACAGAGCAGGGTATGGTGGGCAAATGCTGTCATGTAATGCACACTGCATAATGCTCCTCTGGGTCCTTCCTGCAGCCCTGTAAACACTTCAAGGGCCCAGCCCAGCCCTGGAGAGAGTAGATTAAGCTGCTGCCCCATGGCTGGGCTGGGCCCTCCTCAGCTTCTGAAGTCTGAAGGCTCTGAGGCCTACCACAGTTTCCAACTTCTCTGACTCTGCGGCTTGAAAGACAGCAGCTTCCTTGTTCTCTATCCCCACAAACCCCTCAGGAAGGAATACAAGACCATAACAGAGAAAGCAGGAAGACCAGAAAACATCAGACCCATAGCCATTAGGACCGCAACCTCCTTATGCCCTTTCTTCACATGCACAACCTTATCGGAACTGAGAAACATAGGCATGTGGCTTCCATACATGAGGTTTCCATGCATATTTTTTCCACGCATGCATTTTCTATGTATGTGATTTTCATGCATGTTTTCCTGCATGGAAGCCTGCAGTTTCCATGCTCATGGTTTCCATGCATACAGTTTCCATAAACATGGCTTCCATACACACATTTTTTTAATACACACAGTTTCTATTCCCCACTTTTCTCATCCCTCTCCCTATAGTGAAACCCAGTTTAAAAGGAGGAGGAAATGTCTCCACCACACTGCATTCTCATTGATCCCTTCTGGATACTTAGCTACAATTTTTGTGTCTGGGCACCATGTCCTACACTCACAGCACTGTCCAGTGCCTCCTTCCTATTTCCTTAGCATGAAAGACTCATGCTCAAGTGCTCTTGGCCAGTAGACTGCTGAAAACCTGAACAAACTTAGCATCTCTGACCTCCTCTGACTTAATCCCCATGTCCTTCAGCTGCCTGTGGTCTCTGAAGGCCGAGGCCTCGAGGGCGAACCTATGGCATGCATGCCAGTGGTGGCATGCAAAGGCCTTGCAGCTGGCATGTGGAAAAGCCTGAAATTAAGATGCACGGTGGGAGGCGAGTGTGCTGGTGTCTGCTTTGCAGCTCACCTGGCAACAAGGCTTGACTGGCCATTGGGAGGACTGGGCATAGTGTGGCAGTTTGGACACCCAAAAAGGTTTAGCCATCACTGGTAGGCCCTAGGGTGTACCCACCCCTCTCTGTCGAGTTTCATCTGTCTCACTCCCACAGAGAGGTGCCCCAGACCACACAACACCAGGTCAGATGAAGCATAAAAATAACAAACTCAGTAAGAAGAGATGGAATAAGACTCAGGGTGCATTGGGCTGTCGTGGGGTCACTCACTTGGTACGTAGCAATGGCTTCTCTGTCCAGCGTCTGGGTCACCGACACACTTCCTGTGTTCTCATTAATTCTGAAGATGCCTTTAGGCTCCTGGTCCACCCCTTTGCCTGTGAGCCGGAATTTGGACCCCTCAGGCCGATCACTGTCCACCACCTGGGTAGAAAGAGAAAGAGATACAAGTGAGTCACCAGCTAGGACCCCCTCAATGTGGACAAGCCACCCTGCAGATGCTATGCATGGGGTGCTGTATGAACCCCTTGAGTTCAGCAGGGTCTGAATAGCACTGTCACTTTTGCCCTTTTCTATTTGCAAACCCTGTCCTCACACAGCTGGGTTAGAAAGCTCCTAGCCTAGGGGACAGACAGAGTTAGGATAAGGGAGGTGAGAGCTGAAATTATTCCCCTGAACTCAGTCTTGCTGCTTGGAAGATCCAAGAGGCAACAGTGTTCAGCAGATTCAAGATCAGACTCTGATGGGGCCAGAGCCATAGCACAGTGAGGAGGATGCTTATCTTGCTCGAGGTTGGCCTAGGTTCAATCCCTGGCACCCTATAGAGTACGCCAAGCACTGCCAGGAGTAATTCCTGAGTGCAGAGCCAGGAGGAAACCCTGACTGTAGCTCCAAAATGACAGCACAAAATTTGGACAATAACATTATTATTATTTTTTTTTAGTTTTATTATTTTGGTTTTTGAGCCATACCTGGCTGTGCTCAGGGATCACTTTTGGAGGGCTTAGGGGATTGAATGGGATACTGGGGATCAAATCAGGGTGGGCAGTATACAAGGCATACAAGGCAAATGTCCTTCAACTGTGATATTGCTCCACCCCCTGACATTTTTTACCAAGCTAGTTTTCCTCCAAACCAGTTCTACAGATAGTATGTGTCTCTGGGCTCTGGCTGGCCACCCTCAAATTCCCAACAGCCAGGCTATGGCTTCTGGTGGTAAGTGAGGTAACCACCAGCTCACACACCTGTGGACAACTTTACAACAAGCTGGTGGGTGCAGGGATGTCACTGTCCCATGTCAAGGTGAGACAAATCCGAGGCAACAGCCAAATTCAAACCTGGCCCTCCCAGGCAGAGTCACTTCCAGCATTTCTGCAGCAAATATTTTCACCACCCAACTAATTGGCCAAAGCTAAAGGAAGAGGAAGGAACAAAATCTAACTGCGGCCTCCTCTAGAATGTCCCTCCAAGGTAAAATGGTCCTAAACTCAAACTCATTGAGGTAGGGAAAGGTTTGTGGCTAAACTTTAGCTGGAAACTTCGAAAAAAGGAAGGGCAAACCTTTCGTTTCTCTGGGGACCTTTTCTCTATCACTTCTGAATTTATTTCAAGATAAAGCCCAGCATGTCTGGAGCTGGCATTTGGAGAATACTCTTAGGAGGTAGGTGTGGTAAAGGAGAAAGAGAAAGAAAGAGGAGAGAGAAAAGAAGAAAGGGAGGGAAGTGAAAGAGAGAGAGAGAGAGAGAGAGAGAGAGAGAGAGAGAGAGAGAGAGAGAGAGAGAGGATAATTTCAGACAGAGTCCTTAGTATAGTTTGAGTGAATCCTGGAGGTGATTAGAAAAAAAAGAAACCAAATTCTGATTTCTGGTTATTTTCCTCCTCTAATGGCACTGGGCGCTGTCCAAGTCAAGACAAATACACTCCGCATAAATTGCTGCTGGTTTGTCTAGTATTCATGGAGATCTAACATCACGTCATCCCGTGAACATTCATAATGTCCTTCATTCCTGAAAACGTTAATTCAGTTACTCCAACACTCAAGGTCACAAATACAATAGACATTTACAATACACAGATAAAAGGGTACTGGTTGGGATGTAATGAATTTGCAAATGAGTGGGGATATATTCAAACAGCCTCAACAGTGCTCAGAAGAATGAGATGGTAGGAATGCCTCCCCACCCCAACCCTTGTCCCCCAACCCCCCCAATTCCTGCATCGCAAAGCCTGCAATTCACAGGGGTGCCACCAGGTGGCAGTGGCGCCTAAGGCAGCTTGGCCCTGGGGACAGTTTCTATGCAGCCCAGTTGAGGAAGAAAGAACATGCCCAAGTTCCATATGGCAAAGCAGGTTTTTGTCTGGTTGAAAGAATTCTTTATTAAGATACACGGAGAGTTTTGATTAAACACCAATTACTTCTGTTTTCATTTTGTTCAAAGTTGAACAGAAAAGATCTAAAACAAGACTAAATATAGACGGGGATCTTCTGACGAAGAAAATATCTAGTCACAGCTCGGCTTGACTTAATGCCACTCATCTTTTCTCTGCTACCCAGTCCTCCCAGGGTCCCTGACAGTGAGCGACATTCTCAGCACACTGTGCTCCCCACTGGCCCTCAGTGCCTAGCTTGCAGAACTCATAGGGTTCAAGGCAGAGAGATCTCATTCCTATAACTGCTGATTCTTGTTCAACCACGGAGTAGCCTCAGAACTCCAAATTTTGGTGTCCCAAACTTCCTTCTCTAGAGAGATTTCAACTTTTCCAGGGCTGCTGAGGATTTGGAGAGTTCATCTGTGCTAAGGTGAGTTTTTTTGTATCCAAGGGACACGGGTAAGACCCAGCACTGGGTGGAGGGTGTCTTCTCAGGGAGCAGATCTCTCTTCAGACACATATACCGCATTTCATTGCTCTTCCTGGCCCACTTCCACGCTGTCATTCCTCTGTTTCCCTTTATCACTTTCATGAATGTGAGTTCAGATCTCTTGCTCCTGTTCCCCAAAACACACTTGAGCCAGGCAGCTTTGTCCCCAAAGATTACGAGGTTCTACAAGGCCACCCAGTGGGAAGCAGACATGGCCAAGAAAGTATGAACTTTGTATGAAAGTTCTTCCTTTGTGGAATCACCCCATTTGAAGATGTTGGGCATCCACCCAAGATTTTCATGATCACCTCTTTGCTCCAGATCTCCCTGTTCAAAGGAGTACAGCCCAGCCTCTCACATTTTCTGGAATTTTTTCTGAACTCAGAATGGCAGCTTGGGGACACTTTATTCTGCTCCCACAATCCATTTGAAACCCAGGATGGAAAGTGGGCTCTAGACTGTCTCTCCTGATGTTAAGGTCAGCTGTAGGTCATTCTCGAGAGTTCTTGGTGAGCTCTGAAGGGAGTCAGATCAGATGCTGGATTTCCAAAGCTAGTCTGAATCCAGTTCCTGCTCTGGAAAGGAGCAAGTCCTGTTCAAAGCTTAGCAAACATGCTCACTACCAACCTTGCTATCCAAGGACTAGTTTTCATGCAGTGGCTAAAATTGCCATCTGGTGTCCCACTGTCCATTTGGGTTTAACTAGACCTGTTGGTGCCCCTGGACAGGGGCCTTCTCAGGCCAGTACCTAGGGACATTCACTAGAAGTCTCATTCTTGCAGAAGAGTCTCAAATTGTGGCTTCTGGGACCAGCCTGAGCTTCAACTGAGGTTTTTCAGAAATGCAAAGGGTGGGAGGTTTCTCCCCTTTTTCCAATACAGGACACACTAGTTAGGTTTGGGGCACGATGCTTGTGGTTCAACTCAAATCCTCAAGCATGCTAGGTAAGTGCTCTACTATGTAAATCTTCTCCCTTGGCTGAGTTGGTTGCTAGCAAGAGTATTTTGCTGGACAAATGAAACCTTTTCATGTCTCTTTTCTTAGCTTCCACTAAAATAATAGTAATAAAAACCTACTGTCTTGAGTACAAAGCAGCTCCAAGCCAAATGCCCCTTTCCCTGTGATCACTTCTAAATGGAGGCGGCTAATTCCCTCCTATTTAGAAAATTTCTTTTCAAAGGGTCGAAGACAAAGGAGAGAATGCATATAGGTATGTACATAGAGTGATCAAAAAGATGCAAAGCTAGGAAATAATTTATTCTCCTATCTATATAACCAAAGGGAAGAAATCACAGATGAATAATCAGTCAGTCTTGGTCTTTTGGGGGGGGGGATGATTGTAGGTGAAATATTTGTTTTCCTTTGCCTTTAGAAGAATCTTTAAGTTCATAAAATTTTTGCTTATTTTACTTAAACAGTGAAAAATATGCTTTTAAATGTGAAAGAGGCATGATTGGAGCTTGATAAACACGCTTGTTGAGGTATTTTCTATTGCATGGTGAAGTGGGAATAAAAGAGTATCGCTTTTCCTTAGAGTCTATAGGAAGCATTTATTTGCTGTACCTGAGAACAGCTCTCTCTGGTCATCCATGGGCATTAATTAGTTCTCAACTGTGGCTTAGTCCTTTCTGTGCCCTTGAACTAGGAGACACATAGCCCATAATTGCAGTCTGGGCTGTGAGGAGGTCCGGGCTCTTTTCTATCCCTTGTGCATCTCAACCACTCGGCCCCCCAATTATCATGGGGAACTGAAGAGCCCCCACTCCCTACTGTGGAATCTTTGGAGCAAAATGCACTGCAGTAGCTGTGGTGAAGTCAACCCTGGTCCTCTCCACATTGGGGGACCAGCCTGGGGACATTGCCTAACACACAGCTTTCAAGGTCCCCAAAAGGTACCACCTGAAGGGCACCAGGAGCACAGATAAGCTCTGAGTCTCACCCTCCACTTGTTGTCTAAGCAAAGGCTTTTGGACTCTGCTGGAGCACAGCTGAGTTCTGATGCCTTCAATCCTTTTGTTGTTGGTGGTGCTGTTGCCTTATTTGCTTTTTCCTAAATGTTTTTCTATTTTCTCTAATCCACAGAATTTAAAAGAAATTGGGCATGTCTTTATCTATCAGTATCAACATTTTCATTATTCCAATTTCAAGATGGCTTATAAATATGTCTATTTTTGTTTGATTTGGGGCCATACCAGACAATGCTCAAGGTGTTGCACTCAGGAATAATCTCTGGTGGTGCTTTGGGGCACCTTATAGGATGCTGGGGATCAAACCCGGGTCAGCCTCATGCAAGACAGGTACCCTACTCACTCACTGGAATATTGCTCCAGCCTATAAAATGTCTAATTTGAGATGAAAAGTAAAAATTCATTTGTGATTGAATTCAGTATCATCTCTTCAGCTGAGGAGGTGTGTGAACACACACAGAAAAACATGCATTCTGCAGTATTATTAGTAACAAGCGCCCAGAGGTGGAAGCAACCAGGGGGTCGAACACAATGACTGAATAGATCAAACAAATGTGGGATTATCTCCATGAAGTGTGGTATTCAGTCCTATAAAATGAGGGAAATTCCAGTTCATGCTATGACAAGGATAAATCTTGAGGATATTATGGCAAGTGAAATAAGGCAGTCACACCAGGATAAATAATGCATGATCCCACATATTAAAATATGTGACTGGCATGATGCTATTCCCAGTTTAATAACATATGCCAAACGGAGACCAACATGCTTCCCACCCTGGTGGTCAGTTTCTCTCCAGTGACTATTAATAAGATGTTTCCATCTTGAGAACAAATTCCTTGAACTGATGATTATGCTAGACCTTCTTTGCTTCCATTCAACACATTTATTGGCTGCTGAGGCTGTGAGCTTATAGCTCTGATGGCACAGTTTAATATACTCCACGAGATCTGTGTTATGAGACATGTGAGATGAGCTCAAAGGTGTCCCAGCAGGTGAGACAAAGCAGCCATGTTTGCCTCTATCACTCATGGTGGGTATTTCCACTCTATGGGCTGTGTCTACTCATGGCCCAGAATCCACAACATCACATGTTTCTTTTTTGTTTGGAAGACTAAGGGGGCACCCTTAGGGGTTATGGCCTGGATTTCTCACTTCCTAATACAGATGGTAGCATCATTTTCCTGCTTGCCATGTTCCTGATCTTTGGTGGCTCATTTAAGTGAAATCAAGATGGTTCCAGACATTGTAGGTGAAAACTCCAGATTGGATCTGATGGATGGGAGTAGGGAGAAGTCACAGGCTGTCCTAGATATTCTGGCTCTTTCCCAGGTACCCATCACAGGATGACACCCTCCCTCACTAGAAGAGGGCATCTGTGGTCACATGACTGGCTTTATCCAATAGTGTGTTACAGATCACTTGGACTCAAAGAGAAAGAACTGAAGTGATCAGCCCATTCTTAGTTCTTTCTGCCTTTTTTATATGTCATGTGGCCATGAGTTCCTCAAATAAGATCGTAGAGAGAAAGAGGGAGGCAAGTTGTCTCAGAAGGGCGGAACTTCCAGCCATCTTCCCTCAATGGACATGGGACATCATGATACCTCTGCTCTTTTGGTCAGCTAGTTACCACCATAGAGCCTAACTTGACCTGATCAATGTGGAGTGCTGTGGAGAATGGGGTTTGAAGATGAGGCCCATAGGAGCTGAGCATTCACCATGCGGGTATAGAGTTAGGAGAGCCACATGGGCTTTGAACCATAACCATCCTCTGCAAAAATGGGGGAAAGAGGCTTTTTCAGAATAGATGAGGGCAAAGCAAATGATCTGAGAGCCATGAAATATGAAGTCTATAAATATGCTCAGGAATGGGAAGGAATTTGGGGCTGAGAGCTAGGAGAGTAGGTCAGATGCTTGCCTTGCATGCTGCCCATTCTGGGTTGAGCCCTGTCACTGCATATGGTCTCCCAAGAACTTCTAGGAGTGATCCCTGAGAATGGGGAGTCAGGAGTGATCACTCAACACAAGGTTGTTTATGAGCCCTGAGAGCAAAGTCAGGAGTGATCCTTGAATAGGTTAGGAGTGATCTCTGAGTACAGATTTAGAAGTAAGCCCTGAGTATCACTGGGTGTGGCCTCCAAACTCTGCCCCCCAAACATAAAGAGAACTCTTTTCCCTGTGAAATGGGGGTAATGCTGCTTCTCAATTAGCACCTACTAAGAATTGCCTCTGTGCAATGACTTTGGTAAATATTCACAGACATTAGCTCACTTAATTCTTTTGTAAGAGGATTGGTTTGTTTGTTTAGGAGGCTCACCCAGCTGTGCTCTGGGCTTATTATTGACTCTGTGTTCAGGGATTATTCCCAGTGGGTTCAGGGCACCTTATGGGATGCTGGCCATCAAACCTGTGTTAACAGTATGCAAGGCAAATGTCCTCTGTTTATTGCCTTGGTTCCCAGCTTACTTACTCCTTACAATTAACATGGATATTGGTCCACTCTACAGAGAGAGAAACTGAGTCCTACATGCCAAAGCCAGTTAGGCAGAAATGATTTTGGATTGGAATCCAAGTATTTGGTACCCTCAATCTGATCACTTCTCTATAAGGCCAAGGAAATAACTGACCAATAGAGAGCTGAGCTGGGGCCTCTAGCAGCAGGACCCACAAAGCATCAGAGTCTGGTGCGGTTTTGGGGACACTTGTTTATGCGTGACATACTCACCCCTGCTCTTGGCCCTCCCCCCAACTAATGCAGCTCGGAGCCAAGATGAGAGACTTCCAAGTCTCACTCATCCTCTCTCTTCATCAAACTCCTGGCAGGGACATCCTTACTTCTCTGTCTGAGCTTTAGTGGAATCACTGGTATCATTCAGGACTTTCAGAGTCATTCTGCCTTCTACAAAGATCATAAATTAATCCTGTCCTTGGGCACCACAGAAATCCACACTTAATCTCTTACTAACTTGCCAAACTTCCTTCCTTGCCACTGCCCTGCCTCCCATGCTCCTCCAATTTCCACTGGCCCAGTTACAGTTCCCTGACAAAACCAAATATTCATGTGCTTCTCCAAAATATAGTTCAGAGCGGGACCAGAGCAATGGCGCAGTAGTAGGGCATTTTCCTTGCATGTGGTTGACCCAGGATGGACCTCGGTTTGATTCCCCTGGCATCCCATATAGTCCCCCAAGCCAGGAGCAATTTATGAGCACATAGCCAGGAGTAACCCTTGAGCATCAGTGGGTGTGGCCCCCAAATAAAACAAAATAAAAATACAGTTCAGGAAAAGCAATGGAACAAAATCAGCATGATAAACCCAAGGCAATTCCCATTTGGAAGTAATGAAAACAAACCATTGAATAATTTCTACCTGGAAATGTGAGCTGGCTGGGAGTTTTTCCTGGGAGTTTCCATACTTACTATTCTTATAATTGAGGACCCACTTTTTTTGCATTAAGGCCAATGGTTGGCAATCAGAAGTGGTTGCCAGACAGAAAGGAAATCTCCATCACTTTCCATTGAGTTCCTGGCCGCCTTCTACTCTGTGTATCATGTGTCCGGGTTGGGAGGATGAGTGTGGCACTTTAGGATCCCTTCTTCTATGAAGCAGTGATTATCTTTCACAATCAGATCATATGAAATTAAAATCTTCTGAGGGCTCTTGACAACCCTTCAGCAAAGTAGTTGAGTCTGTCTCTAGGGGACTGGAGGTAGTGTTTAGCCTTGCATGCAGCCAACCCAAATTCAATCCCCAGCATCCCTATGGTTTCTCAGCCTGCCAGGGGTAATTTCTGAGTGCAGAGCCAGGAGTAACTCCAGGTGTGGGTCCAAAACCAAATTCAATACAATAAAATAAAACTTTAAAAAATAAAAAAAAGACTAGCCCTGAGCTATTCCCTGTAGCCTCACATACTTCCCCTTCCATTTCTGCTTCTGCTGCCAGTTCCCCCCACTCAAATCCCATCTGTATGTTACCCAAAAGGATTATCCCCTTATCTCTGCTTTCTTTTTTTGGGGGGGTCACACCCAGCAGCTCTTAGGGGTTACTCCTGGCTCTATGCTCAGAAATTGCTCCTGGCCGGCCTGGGGGACCATATGGAATGCCGGGATTTGAACCACTGACCTTCTGCATGCAAGGCAAATGCCTTATCTCCATGCTATCCATCTGCCCCCCCCCCCTTTATCTCTGCCTTCTAATGCTGTTCACCCAGGGTCTGCTGTCCAGAAGCTGATACAGGCCAAGCATATTATCATCTGAAAACCTGGGCTGGGCTGGAGGGAGGCAGAGTCAGTCAGTGGAGGCCTTTAGACACTTAAAGTCTGTTTTAACATCTTTAAAGCCACATTTACCAGTTTTGGGAGACCCAGATGTGGAAACACTGAAAAACCCTAAAGAGTTTTCTGGGAAAATGAAACCTGAAAACAACGAATGCTTGTGTGAATGAATATGACAGCAGTTTTGGTCCAAACACAGTGTATGCTGAAGTGAGTACATTGGTACAGTGTGTACGTTCCTTGCCTTGCAAAGCTAGTGGATTCACTCAAGCCCTCAGGAGTAAGCCTCAGCACAAAGGGTCTGGTCCTTAACTCTCTAAACACCTCAAAAGACCCCCCCATGGGGGAGCCAAAAAAAAGCCCCCCCCCCAAACAACCAAAAGAGAACATAATGTTTGTTACCACCTTGCAGCTATTAAGTTCCACTTTCCAATGACTTTTAATCCTTCTAGCTTATGATGCCTCTAAATTATACTCTCCCATGGGAATAACACAGTCCCACTTTTCTCATAGGATCTAGTAAATGGCTTTAATTCATCAATATGAACCCAATGGATTTCTGTAGGGTCCACCCATCATTGTCACCCTGACCTTCAATGCTCTCATCTCTCCCAAGGTTTCATCAGCTACCTGCCGCCATCATCTTTTCCGCCCTTTGGTTCTGTTTAGCTCTTCTGCATAGAACCTAATCTAAGTATCTAGAATCTGTCTCTATTTGCCATGAAAAAAATAAGCAGTGCCACAGTACGGGTTTTATTTTCTTCATTACTGCAGACGGCACATGGTCTACTCAGATATTTCATAATCAATAAAGAACCACATAGAGAGGAGCTGAAATGAGAAACCATATATTCAGAAAGGAAAAGAGATTGCTGCATAAATCAATGCACATGGCCCACCATCGTGGATTCACAGTAACTTGTCAATTGCTCAGACCTGTTTCTCGGGTTTGTGCTCTGAGAACCACCCTGGACAGCTCCCCCGAAAGTCCTTTCAAGTGATATCTCCCAGTCAACTGGGCCCCAGGGAGATGCTTTCCAAAAGAGAACAGAGATGAACTGGCCCAGGGAAGCATCAGGATCAACCTAGGTACATGCCACCTGCCTTCTCTAAAGTTAATGGCTGATTCTTCTGTAGCTTCTGCTGGTATGCTTCACTAGGGTGCCCTGTGGAAGCTGGGAGCCTGAAAAGGCATTGGTAGAATGTTCAGAGGATGCCAGATGAAGGGAAGATTCTGGGCGGGTCATAGTGCCTAGGCTTCTGGTTCTTCTTAAGTCACAATAAGTCTATTCTCTCTACTGGTCTTAGGCAAAGCTCAACTCTCCAATAGATGTCTGTGGGTATTAAATGGATGGATAGATCTTCCCCAGGGAATTCCAGAGAGGGGTAGAAACTGAGATTCAGGGGCCTCATCTGGATTAGATAAGCATCATGAACTCCCATTAGTGACTGGAAAGGTAGGGGAGATGAGACTGGAGACAATGTTTGGGGCTTCCCCCCTGCTAGGCTACAGAAAAGACAAACTTCATTTCCTTATTTCTGAAGACTCAATCAGTGTACAATGTCTACCAGACAGCTCTAGGTTCTGAAGGAAAATATTGAGATAATGAAGAAGTGAGCTGAAGGCATGAGGGCCCATGATGAAGGAGCTGCCACCCTGTCATGGGCCACAGAACTTGGAGGTGCTACAGAGCAATCGATACCAGTCCACCTGGAGCTAATTCCTCTTGCCTGGCTGCTACGAGCACTTGAGTTGGAAGCTTGGAATGGTCCTTTGAGAAGAGAAAGAGGGATGAGGTGTTGTCAGCTGGCTTGAAGTTCTTTCTTATTCCCCAAGACTCCATTTCTCTGGCAGCTCAGCACAGCCTATTGGTTCTGGTCCTTGCACTGTGTCTGTTCTCTCTTTATTTCTCACTCACTCCATCATAATGCCCTTTACTGTTGACCTGGAGTAATGTTCCCCACAAGAAAATATAGCCAAGGCTCCAACACTATTGTATACTAGACTGGTAAACAGAAACAATGAACACTCAATAAAGACCAAATCATGAACCAATAGTCCATTTGAGTCCAACCACACATCAATCAATATACAGAAGAGCCACTCAAGAAGCATTCCAAGGGGTCTCCTCCATAATGCTTGCACTCACCGAGGTCTGCCACAGACCAGGTCTCGTGTTATAGATTTGTGAGTACTTGCCAGTGAGTTATTTTATTTCTATTTTATATATGAGGAAAGAAAAACTCCATGAGGTGAAGTCATTTGTGCATTGCAGCTTGTTAGGCCCAGGGAGCAGACATTGGACTCCTCCAAGACCAGTTGAGTCAATGAAGAACTCAGGGTTTGTGCTCGCTTCGGCAGCACATATACTAAAATTGGAACGATACAGAGAAGATTAGCATGGCCCCTGCGCAAGGATGACACGCAAATTCGTGAAGCGTTCCATATTTAAAAAAAAAAAAAAAAAAAAAAAAGAACTCAGGGTTTGGGTCAAATGCCAATTCCCAACTAAGAGATTCCTCCTAATTCCACCAGGCACCTCCACTGGCACCAAGGTTTGGCTATGCAAAGGACAGTCGTGTCTTCTTTGTGGGGGTCCTGCTGAGCATGCTCAGATCCCTCGCCTGTGTAACACAATGGGGGTTCCTCTTACAGTGCCCCAGGCCCAGGCCCATCTGGGCAGATATTCGTGTTGTACATTGGAAAATGAAAGCACGCACGGTCCCAGGAGCTTTCTGACTTGGAGCCAAACAAATTCACCAGAGCTCATTTGTCAGCTGCCATAAATGCCTCCCTCCCTGCCTCGCTCATCCTGCCTTCCCAGTTTCTTAGTTGTTGTAAGCTTATCACAGAAGTAAATCAAAATGTCCTCAAGAGGAGAAGAAAAGATAAAAGCAAAAAATGCAACATCCCCAAGAGAGGAATATTTTTTTATACTTCCACAACTCTAGCGATTCCGTCTTAAAAAAAAGGTCCATTATTTAATTTTAGTACCATGGAGGTGGCTAGTGATGAATAATGGCCCCTCTCTCCTACCTTCTAGTATTTCTAAAATATTAATACTGGTTGGATACCTCTCCTAGGGGGAAGTAAGAGTTGAATCTTTTATAGGCTCCCCAACCCTGTTCCTGTACTTTGAATTTATTTGATGGCCACCAATCATATGCTCTGGATTCTTCTAATTATCTATGCACTGAAGGATAGTCAGCCTTAAAGGGGGGTGGACAGAGTAAAATATGTTGTTAAATAATTCCTTTTTTCATTATTTTCTTTGCCTACGTAGTCTCTCTTTCATTAGGCATCAGGATGTGCTGCCTGTCTCCAGCAGAACCATAAATAGAAACCACAGTGAGCTCCCAGCTCTGGGCCTCCCACCCCGCCCCAGGTCAGCCGGCTGCCAAGGCGCATGACGCTTCATTACATCTTTACCTGCCAAGATCACCAGTGAGCTTCGGATGCTGAGATCCACCTATTCAGAGTGGAGGAGACATGTCTGGGCACGAGCAATGCCTGTATGTGCTTGTGTGTGTCCACATGTATATGCTCTGTGGATGGGAGGACAGGCATGAGGAAATCTTTCAGAATAAAATGAAGATCATATTGGGAATTGAACTTGGCTGTGGTGTCTTCAAAGAAAAATAAGTTAGGCTTTTTTTTCCGTTCCAAAGCAAACATGGATAAATAAAACTGGGAAATTTATGGAACACAAACTCAAGTAAGGAACAGAGACACAGAGATGGTGATTGTCTTGTCAGGTTAGTATAATAATGACATAATAATGATCTTAACATACCATGGCATTTACTCTAGTCTTTAAAGTGTCACCAGGTTCTAAACAATTTTCAAATTGCTTCTTTTCAGATATTAATTGAGATAATAATCCTAGCTGTCCCTGTAACTCAGTTTCCTCCAAAGGCACTATTTTCTGGAATGGTAGAAGGAATTACAATAGGGCCATCTACACTCAAGCATTCTGCTGGCCTTACCCAGATTTCAGTCTTATTGGTATATGTGTGATTGTATTAAATTCTACTCCCTGGTCATCATGCAGGCTTCCGGAGCCTCTGCCACTACTAAGCAACAAAAACATGTCCACAAGGACCCCGCTGTCCTTTTAGAACCATGACCTCTCTCTTCCCTATATCACCTATTCCTCCCAACATCCCTAAACTCTAGCATTCATGAATCTACCCTCTGCTGTCAAATTTTGTTCTGGTACATGATACCACATAGTCTTTAACTTTTGAGATGGCCTTTCTGTTCTTGTTTGTTTGTTTGTTTGTTTTCAGGAGCCATACCCAATGATTCTCAGGGCTTACATCCAGCTCTGTATTCAGGAATTACTCCGGGTGGGGGAACTGAACTCAGCTTGGCTGTGTACTTCCTTGTACTTCCATGAAGTTCATTTGCCAAAGATTCTTTCCAGGGTGGTGTTTTATCAATTATCATTCACTGGGCAGCAATACAGGTCTCCTAGATATGAGCCTGGACAACTTGTTTAAGGACTGTCTGCTGAGGCAGTTACTGTGACTAGGACACAGGTGTGTACCCAAGTTTTCATTTCTTCTTACAGTAGGCCCCCATGGGTGTGCCCTGTTGCTATGGTGACCACAAGTTTACTTTGACAAAAAAAAACAAAACAAGTAAATTATAGCTTTCCCAACTGCTAATCCCATTTTGCAATCCTGCCAAGAATATCTGAGAAGTTTTCTCTTGAGTCCTCACAGTCTTCATTGTAGTTAGGATTTTTTGAACTATTTGGGTAGATAGTGTCAGGAGAGTTCCCTAGGGTTTGATCTGCTTTTTGCCACCCTGGGTAGTGGCTCTCCCCATCTTTTCAAGCACTTTTTTGTATGCTCAGTTTCTCTGGTCAAATGTTCATGTTTCTTTACCCATTTATTTTTATTTTTTTTATTAATTTTTATTTTTAATTATGAAGACAAAGATGCAAAGAAAGGGGACAAGGTAAAGTTACAGAGGAAGGACAATCTCCCATAAACGGAATTCTCAGTAGTCCATTGCTGATATCTTAACTTTGAACTTTCAGCCAAAGAACATTACGAAAAATAAAACAGAACCCATGTACAATTACTTTGTCCCTCAAGTCCCCAGATTGTAGTACATAGTATTTCTTAGCAGCACACAAAGCAATCTAAAGACATAAAACTTATGTAACTCCTTAAACATTGAAGGCAAAGTACTTTTTTAAATTTCCATGCACATGCATATTAGTTTAAGTTAACCTCAAAAGTTTAAGTGGGTTGTTTCTCTTAAGGATTAGAGTCAAAGGAGCACAGTAAAAATGGTGTTAGAGTGGCAATTATTGTTTGCATAGGCCCACCAAAATATGAGGGACATGGAAAAGAAAAGCCTTGGCCTAAATACAAGGAGACCCTACCCCTGTAGTTTCCTGGCATAAGACCAACTCTAGACTCCAGGCAAACTAGTTTGTCCAATCCAGGTCATTGTCTGTAGTGCCAATACACTTTTATTTTTCACACAGTCTCTGTTGTTGGTATCATGTTTCTGTATTAAAGATCCTGGAAATTGCATATCCTATATTGCAGTCAGGATGGTGCAGAGCATCCTCTCGTTTCACCTCACAATTAAAGAGCAATGCAGAGAACCCTGTCCTGTAAGCAGGTCGTTGTTGTTGTCAAGTCTTCTTAGTGTTAAGGGAAGTCTCTTTTGAGCAGGCCAATGTCAGAGCCGTGGTAGTATCTTCCCTGGTAGAGGATTGATTCCAGGTGTTGTTATAAAAAACCTTGGATGTTTCATAGATAGATTCCCTGGTTCAGGGGTAAATAGAGGATGCCCCTTCTTCTGAGGCCTGTGCCAGGTCATTATATCAATGTTCAGGGTGTAAGGCCCCATTGAACTATGAGATTTGTATGTTTCTTTACCCATTTTTAAACCAGACTGACAATGTATTCTTGCTTGGAAATTTTGAGAGTTCTTCAATATATTCTAAAACCTAAATCCTTTCTTAGGTTTTGTGTTCTGTGCATACTTTTTGCTAGTTTGTAGCTTGTCTTTCATCTTTTTTTCTAAACCAAAAGTTGTACATTGGAATGATTCCATGGACTGGTGATTCCTTTTAGCAACCATGTCCTTTGTGTTCAATCCAAGAACTCACTCCACCCTCCATCCCTAAGGTTCTTTTTACCCCCTTTTATTCCTGAAGGTTTCAGGTTTATAAATTCTCATTTACATCTCTGATCTATTTTAAGCTTCCTTTTTTCCTAAGGCTTGAAATGTAAGTCGAGGTTTATCTTCTGGCCTGCAGATGTCCCCTTGCTCCAGCCCTACTTCCTAAGGACCCAGCCCCTCTCTCAGATGGATTTGTGCCATCAGAAAGAACAGGTGCTACTTCTGTCTGGGCATTTGGCGGGGGGGTTCTCTTCCATCCCATTGATCTCTGCATTTTATCTCTGCAAACAGTCTTTATCATGGTTGCTCTGAGCCTCAGTGTCAGGAGTAGAAAATGATTCACTTTCTTCTTCTCCAACGCTGACCATCCAGCCACTGCGGAACCTGTCATTATCATAGAACTTCTAGAATAAGCTTGCCTGTGCTTATAGAAAAAATTCTGTTTTTTTTTTTCAAATCAAAATCAGAATTGATGGACAGCATAAACATATCACCGTGTTCTTTCTTTTTTGATTTAACATAGCAATAACAAGCATTTTCTGATTATAACTCCTTTTTAATGGCTGCCCAATAATCTTTTTTTATTTTTTTTTTTTATTTTTTTTTTTTTTTTGGTTTTTGGGTCACACCCGGCAGTGCTCAGGGGTTATTCCTGGCTTCATGCTCAGAAATTGCTCCTGGCAGGCACAGGGGACCATATGGGATGCTGGGATTCGAACCGATGACCTTCTGCATGAAAGGCAAATGCCTTACCTCCATGCTATCTCTCCAGCCCTCTTTTTTTATTTTTTAAAATTATTTATTTAAACACCTTGGTTACAAATATGTTTGTGGTTGGGTTTTGGTCATATAAGATGACACCCCCCCCATCACCAGTGCAACATTCTCACCACTAATGTCCCAAATATCCCTCCTCCCCTTCCTGCCCCCACCTGTACTCTAGACAGGCTTTCTATTTCCCTCATACATTCTCATTGTTAGGATAGTTTGCAATGTAGTTATTTTTCTAACTAAACTCTTCACTCTTTGTGGTGAAGTTCATGAGGTGGGCTGTAACATCCAGCCCTCCTCTCTTTTGTCTCTGAAAATTGTTGAGAAATGTCTTTCAGTTTTCTTTTTTTTTTTTAATTTTTTTATTATTATTTTAATTATGACAACAAAGATGCAAAGAAAGAGGACAGGGTAAAGTTACAGTGGAAGCCCAATCACCCATAAACAGAATTCTCGGTAGTCCCATCGATGATATCCCAGCCTTGAACTTTCAGCCAAAGAACATTAAGAAAAACAAAACTGAACTCATGTACAATACAATTACTTTGTCCCTCAAATCCCCAGTTGTAGTACATACTATTTCTTAGCAGCACACAATATAATCTAAAGACATTAGACTTATGTAACTCCTTAAACATTGAGGGCAAAGTACATTTCTCTAGTTCCATGCACATGCTTACTAGTTTAAGTTAGCCTCAAAAGTTTTAGTGGGTTGTTCTTCTTAAGGATTGGAGTCAAGGGAACATAGTAAAAAACGGTATTAAAGTGGCATTTGTTTGCATAGGCCCACCAAAACATAAGGGATCTGGAAAGGCAAATTATGGTCTAAATACAAGGAGACCCTACCCCTGAAGTTTCCTGGCACAGGACTGACTCTAGGCTCCAGGCACACTAGTTTGTCCAATTCAAGTCATCCTCTGTAGTGGCAATACACCTCCATTCCTCACTTAGTCTCTGTTATTGTTGGTATCATGCTTCTGTATTAAAGATCCTGGAGTCTGCATATCCCATATTGTAGTCAGGATGGTGCGGAGCATCCTCTCATTTCACCTCACACTTATGGGGCAATAGAGAGAACCATGTCCTGTAGAGCAGGTCATTGTTGTTGTCAAGTCTTCTCAGTGTAAACGGAAGTCTCTTTTTAGGAGGTCGATGTCAGACCCTTGGTAGAGTCTTTGCTGGTAGAGGACTGCTTCCAGCTGTTGCTATAAAAGACCTTGGATGTTTCGTAGATAGCTTGCCTGGTTCCGGCGTGAATGGAGGATGCCCATTCTTCTGAGGCCTGTGCCAGGTCATTATATCAATGTTCAGGGTGTAAGGTTCATTGTACTGAGATTTATTAGATAAGAACTTATCTGTATGTATGGTGTTTTCCCATTTTAATGTGTCTATGCAAACAAGGATCAATGCCATGAAGCGTTATTGGTGCATCTGGAGGCAATGGGAACAAGACCAGCAGTTTCCATGACATAGTTCAATCATAGGAATCAAACTGAGGGACAGTTCCACCAACAATCCTTACTGAACAGCTTACAAAGAAAAGACAAGATGAAAAGTGGATAGAAACATCATAGTAGAAGAATATATAGAGAGTTACATCAGTTAAAGAAAATACCCATAAAATAGTCAAAAGATATATGTGTTCAATATGTGTTCAATTTCTGTCCTTCTAAGTAGTTCTGGGATTTGTTAGATCTACTGTATGTCTTTGGTCAGAGAATAGAACTGTGTGTTACTGAACTTAAGAAGAGTAAATCTGGGGTACTAATGGTTGGGAGGAGCATATGTTCACGCGGGTTTGCAAAATGTAGACTGGTATGAAATTGCCAGTGACAGCCTAAGTTTAGCTGAGCAGCTATCTGCCACCCCCCAGATCAATCTCCACCCCCTTAGCCAACCTCTGTAGCCAGCCTAGGAGTGGGGAAAACCCAGGGTGCCCCATCAGCTCCTTCCAGAAACCCACCTGGAGATCCGGAGGAAAGGGGGAGAGGGGGGTCGGGTGACCCATGTCCGAGCCCCCCTACCCTAGGCCGGGCTAAGGGGCCGCTGGCACATGCGGAGGCCTGCCAGCTGCCCGCCCGTGTTGGCTAAGAATCCTGCTCCAGGAAGGGAGAGAGACCCTCCCAAGCCCGAAGGACAGGGATTTAAGCCCCACCCTAGGCCAGGGTCCGGACCCGGCCAGGCAGTGGGGAAAACCCAGGGTGCCCCATCAGCTCCTTCCAGAAACCCACCTGGAGATCCGGAGGAAAGGGGGAGAGGGGGGTCGGGTGACCCATGTCCGAGCTCCCCTACCCTAGGCCGGGCTAAGGGGCCGCTGGCACATGCGGAGGCCTGCCAGCTGCCCGCCCGTGTTGGCTAAGAATCCTGCTCCAGGAAGGGAGAGAGACCCTCCCAAGCCCGAAGGACAGGGATTTAAGCCCCACCCTAGGCCAGGGTCCGGACCCGGCCAGGCAGTGGGGAAAACCCAGGGTGCCCCATCAGCTCCTTCCAGAAACCCACCTGGAGATCCGGAGGAAAGGGGGAGAGGGGGGTCGGGTGACCCATGTCCGAGCCCCCCTACCCTAGGCTGGGCTAAGGGGCCGCTGGCACATGCGGAGGCCTGCCAGCTGCCCGCCCGTGTTGGCTAAGAATCAGTTTTCTTAAAATCCATAGATGAGTGAGACTACTCTGCGTCTTTCTCTCTCTCTCTCTCTCTCTGACTTATTTCACTCAGCATAATAGATTCCAGGTACATCCATGTATAGGAAAATTTCATGACTTCATCTCTCCTGATGCCTGCATAATATTCTATTGTGTATAATTACCACAGTTTCTTTAGCCATTCGTCTGTTGAAGGGCATCTTGGTTGTTTCCAGAGTCTTGCTATGTGGTAAATAGTGCTGCAATAAATATAGGTGTAAGGAAGGGATTTTTGTATTGTATTTTTGTGTTCCTAGGGTATATTCCTAGGAGTGGTATAGCTGGATCGTATGGGAGCTCGAAAATTTCCAGTTTTTGGAGGAATCTCCATATAGCTCTCCAGACAGGTTGAACTAGTTGGCATTCCCACCAGCAGTGAAGAAGAGTTCCTTTCTCACTGCATCCCCGCCAATACTGCTTGTTCTCATTCTTTGTGATGTGTGCCAATCTCTGTGGTGTGAGGTGGTACCTCATAGTTGTTTTGATTTGCATCTCCCTGATGATTAGTGATGTGGAGCATTTTTTCATGTGCCTTTTGGCCATTTGTATTTCTTCTTTATCAAAGTGTCTGTCCATTTCTTCTCCCCATTTTTTATGGGATTAGATGTATTTTTCTTGTAGAGTTCTGTCAGTGTCCTGTATATTCTGGATATTAGCCCCTTATCTGATGGGTATTGGGTGAATAGTTTCTCCCAATTAGTGGGTGGCTCTTGTATCCTGAGTTGCCCAATAATCTTAAACATTGATTTTTTTTTACTGGATGATTTTTTGTTTGTTTGTTTGCTTTTGGTCACACCCAGTGATGCTCAAGGGTTACTCCTGGCTATGAGCTCAGAAATCACTACTTGCTTTGGGGACCATATGGGGACACCAGGGGATCGAACTGTGGTTCATCCTAGGTTAGCGCATGCAAGGCAGATGACTTACCACTTGCACTACTACTCCAGCCCCTTTACTGAATTATTCTGAGAGAAATAATAGCATTTGGAACCATTTTAGTTAAAAATCACATGAAGAAAGCACTTAGTAGTTATCTTGTTAAAAAATAAAAATTCTGTGTATTGGTGATTATTTCCTTGTTAATGTAGGATTACTTACTGGAGAGGAATCAAACCCAGGTTGGTGTGTACAAGGCAAGCACCTTTTCTTCTCCCTCCCCTCCCCTCCCTCCCTCCCTCCCTCCCTCCCTCCCTCCCTCCCTCCCTCCCTCCCTCCCTCCCTCCCTCCCTCCTTCCTTCCTTCCTTCCTTCCTTCCTTCCTTCCTTCCTTCCTTCCTTCCTTCCTTCCTTCCTGAAATAGGGTTACTTGAGAAAATAGAAATAATATTCCTTTTTTGTTTGTTTGAGGGCCACATCTGCTGCTGCTCAAGACTTATCCCTGGCTCTATGCTCAGGCATCACTCCTGACATTGCACTGGGGACTTTCTGGGGTGCTAGGGATCCACTTCGTGTTAGCTGTGTGCCAGGCAAATGCCCTACCTACTGTACTCTCTACCAGGAAGAATGGTCCTACAGCTATTTTCTATGTGGATGTCTTTCCACATATGTTTACCTGAACATGAAAATGATCATCATAGGCATGAACACTTCTTTTTGTTCTAGATTTGACCACCCAAGTTGGAGAAACACTCATGAATGAAATGAGACCAGCTCATGAGGGAATCATGCAGCAGTGTCTCGGCCAGAAATCAGGATGATCATAAGCCTGCCTGGCCCAGATGCTTTTCCAAAGGCTGCCATATCCTCACTCTCTCAGGGAGCCGCTTAACTACCCAGTGCAGGCGGGGAAGGAAAATCAATTCCTATTTCACCCACTTAGACTTCAGGAAGCCTTTGCTACTCACGTTTTTTTCTAAATCCCTTTTCACCCGGAGGGGGAAAAATTAGTTAAGTCATTTTCTTTTTTACCCAAGAATGAGAAAAGAACAAGCCAGCAGCCTCATTTGTCCCCTTCATGTTTTGTCTGGGAAATGACTGTTCCAGGAGAAGGCCTGAAGCTCATGGTGAGAGATACCTGGGCCGCTGGCTGAGCGATGAGAACTTGGGCAGGTGGCCCCAGTGCTATTTGTATTTCTGTCCTTCCCCTGGAGCTTTTCTTCATCTTCTCTAATGGAAGCAGAGTTTTCTCAGAAACTGGGGAGAGCGGGCTGGGTTTTCTTTCTCTGCAGTCATTTGCCTTTTAAAATGGTGCGGGGTATGCAATTATCTCTCTGGGCACATCTTTAAGGCTCCACTTTTCTACTGAGGACTTGGGGCAGAGGTGACCCCTGAGGTGATGTCAGGGCGCACTTAACCCGGGCATGGGCTGTGCCAGAAGAAAGGAAAGCCCCAGGCAGGCTGTGAGTCACTATAAGGTTGGATTATTTAGAACAAAACAAGTCTCTATGCTCTCCAATGGCTTCTTTTTTCTTTTCTTTTCTTTTCTTTTCTTTTCCTTCTCTTCTTCCCTCCCTTCCTCTTTTCCTCTCTTCTTCCCTTCCTCCCTTCATTCCTCCCTTCATTCCTCCCTTCCTCTCTTCCTCCCTTCCTTTCCCCCTCCCTCCCTCCCTACCTCCCTGTTCAATGCTCTTTTTTAATGCAAAGATTCAATTCTCCTATGTTCAGTTGTGAGGGCAAGAAGGGAAAAGTTGCTATTAGTCCAGCTTCTTAACTGCTTTGGGACCGGTGCTAAGGAGGAGGTTCTCTGGTATTTTTATATAAATGTTCATGATCTGAGGGTAAAGTTCTTTCCTGGAGGAGGAAGTGCATACTAGAATTGTCCAAGAGGGGCTTTAGCTCTCCCTTATAAGGTAGTGGAGGCAGAGAGGAGGAGGTTGTGGGTGTAGTGATAAAGCAGCCATCACTCAAGAAGTCATGGACAGAGCATTCTCGGGGTCTGTGGTGCTGAGCCACATGAAAGAACAGAATCCAGAGTGTGTTGGAGAAAGCCATTGTGACCACCTACCAGTGCCCCAGTCCTCCTTTTTCTACAGGACAGGGATCCTCTTACAAAGCTGGGGGTAGAGCCCCTTTTCCCCCAGGATAAGGAAATGCAGTGCCCTACCCTGCGCCCAGCTTGTGAAGTAGTGACATGGGGAGCAGGGAGCATGATGTTTGTACCAAGGTTGGGGGGACACTTGCTAAGATTTCTATATGTCCTGAAATGCTGCAAGTCTGCTCCATGAAATCATGGTACAGCCTCAGAAGGTGTGGGGTGTCAGGGTGGGGGAGAGAGCTTCTTGACGATCAGGTGAGCTGGGCAGCTAGAACATGTCCTTGGGCACTTGTGTTCTTCTTGACTCCAGAAGCTTCTATCTGGACCACTTAGTACTTTTTGTAGTACAGGACCAAGCACATTATATCTATGTCTTTCAGAGATGATGTCTGGGCCAAGAACTCTGCAGCATTTAAACTCTGCCCAAGAGAGAGACCACTGGACTGAGCATATGCTTGGCATGCAGGTTTGATCCCCAGCACTGTTTGGACCCCTGAGCACTATCAGGAACAGCTCCCAAACACAACTCTGAAATAGCCCCTGAGCAATGGTGGATGTAGCTTCAAATCAAATAAACTTAAAATAATACAGAATCTTTTCAAGATATAGATTTTTCTCTTACAGACTCATTGCTTCCTGGAGGTCTAATACAGAACTCACTCTAGTTACACTTACACTTACAAGATGCCTGTTGGGGTTGGGGTGCACATTTGAGACCCCCAGAGATAACTTTTCCAACTTCTTAGAATACTGGCCTTGGAACCCCACCTCAGTCACACTGTTCAAGGTCCTCAAACTTTTTAAACAGGGGGCCAGTTCACTGTCCCTCAGACCATTGGAGGGTCTGATTATAGTAAAAAAAAAAACTTATGAACAAATTCTTATGCACACTGCATATATCTTATTTTGCAATGAAGAAACAAAACAGATACAAATACAATATGTGGCCCGCGGGCCACAGTTTGAGGACCACTGGTTCAAGGGCTCTGGGTGGGAGCACCCCAGATTAGCCCAATCACTGTGCTTCAGCTAACGTTGGAAACCAGCCCTTGGAAACAGTCTTCCGTGCATACTTCTCTGGGCCTGGCTCTGGGGAAATGGCTTTTCTAGACTGTGATGTCCTTTTACAAGGGAAAGAGAGCTGGGAATCACATAAAGAATCATCATGAGATTTCTTCCTGAGAGAATAAGCAGAAATATAAAGGCAACTGGGATCCTGTAAAATAAAACACTCCCAACTGCTACAGGTCAGAACTGCTTCAGGAAGATTCTCTGCAGAGTGGGATCCACAGAACATTTAAGCCTTAGAAGGCAGGAAGCAGGGAAGCATAGCAGGGTGGCTGGGAAGGGGGCATGATGAAGCCAAAAATGGCCGTCCTCAAATGTATAAGGATTATTCTCGTGTGGCAGGTTTCTCCTGTGCTGGGACCATGACAAGGATGTCAGTGCTCACTGATAAAGAGGATTTGGTAAGCTAAGGTGGACCCTGTCCAGTCTGACCAGTACACTGACCCTTAGTGTCTTTCCATGTCCTTGATAAAATAAACTTAGGAGATTACAGGTGTTATCACCCATGTTTGACAGAAAGGAAAGCTGAGGCACCGAGAGGCTAAAAATTTAGACTGAAGTCACATGGCAGGTTGTATCCTGTCTACACATCTGTGATTTACTATAAGTACTTGGATGCAAAGTACCCAGGATACTAAGCACCGGAAACACCCACTCCTCAGAATCTCCTCAGGTAGACTCTATATCACAGGCAACACTAATTCATTAATTAATAATTAATCCACAGGTGAGGCAAGCTGAAGAATTTTCCTAGAATAGCTTATAAGCTTTCCTCTCTTTGAATCATATTTCTGTATCACTAGATGATGAAAATCATGTTGATTCTTTGCAAAGAGATGAACCCAATGAACCATTTCCTTTCTAAACCTACACTATAGATGACCACAATGAGAGGACTATGAAGTGGCCAGGGAAGTTGTCTTGGCCTGCTTAGTAATGCCAGAGTCACAAAGGGGATTCAATCAATTGCTCAGCAATTAGCCATTATGAGATGGGGAAAAAAAAATCCAATTGACTGTTTGGTAGAGCAGGAAGTGTTTTAAATGTCACCACAGTGAGAGAAATATTTGAAGATTTGTCTTCATAATGGTTAACTAATTACAATCTTCAAATTTTATTGCCTTGGAAAAATAACTCAATTCAACAGACAGAATATTAACACTTGAGGCTATTTCTCCTTTGTCTTAGTTAGCGTTAGGGGGAGGCATGTAAATGGATCAATTCCTAGAATCTAAGAAGACCCCACTCCAAATGAATGGTTTCCCGGAGGGATAGTCAACGTGCTATTCATCATTTTATCATCTGGATGGACCTAGTGTGGGGTGGGGGCACAGCAGGAACTTGCAATTGCTGGCTAAATGAAACTAAAGTGGGAAGAAAAAAAAAAGCTCTGGGCCTGTTCCTGAGTCCTTGGGACCTGGTAAGTGAAAAGCTAGAACTATGGATGCATTTGACTTTGTTACAGTGAAGGATGGTGGCTCGAGCATTCTCTGTTATGTCGACCACCTGGTGTCTTAGATATCACCCACATTTTTCCAAGAGAGTCAGCTTATGCCAACCCATGTCACCCCTCATCTTCCCCCTGCAAGGGAATGTGCTTCTGGACAAACCAAACCCATTTCTCTGATCTTACATGAGGTGATTTCTGAAATCAGCATCTGTTTGATGTCAGGCCCAACTGTATGCTCTCCACCCTCAGCATTATCCTGCTTTAGCAGGTGGTGAAGCTCTAGCCTGTATTGGTAATATAGAAGAAGGATGTTTGTGGCTCTCCTCCTTGGTTACACAGACATACTCTGTCTAGAGAACAGTAAGAGGCCCATGTCAATTGGAAGCTGAAAGAACAATCCTTAGAAGGCAAAATCCAGTGGTTCTAAAACTAGGCATGCCCTTAATTTTCTGGTTATGGGGGTATCACCTTTAATTTCCCCTGTTACTGGGTGTCTGTTGGTAAATTCCTGTTTTCTTCAACTATTTGAGTGTGTTTTTGTCACAAACGACCTTGAAATTCTGACAGAAAGAATCCTTTTACAATTACTTTGGTTTTGCCTAGTTAAAAAACCGAATAAAAGGAAGTGCTCAAGGCTGAGAATGGAATGAGGAAACAGTCAGTCAAGGAGGTTAAAACATTGCAATAAAATATGGGTAGAACCTAAAGAAACTGGGGGTTGAGCATTACTGTTGCACAGGAGTGATCCTGCATGAGAAATTGGAGAGGGATCTCATGGCAAGGAGTTGGGATGGTGAAAAGACAAAGGAATCAAAAATTCACAGGGTCCCGAAGTCTTAAAGGGTCTGAAATTAGAATGGAAACCTACAGGAAAAATACAAAGTTTCTATTATCTGATGTAAGAGATAATTTTAATGATTTAAGGCATAATTTTAATTTTATTTTAGTTTCAACAGATAGATGAGCTCCTTTCTCAAATATTTCCATCAAATATGGCAAATGAAAGTGGCGAATATGCCCATGTTGTGTGGCTAATCAGAGTGAGATGAGGAATGTTCCTGAAGCTTGATGACGGAGCTCCCTCTGCTAGCAGAAGTTAGAAACACAGGCTCCGCTCCCTCCAGCCTCACTCCTGCTTCTTCCCTAGCTCTCCCCAAGGTTTTGGAACCATGAAAACACATCTAACAAATATGAGAGAAAAGAGAAAGTGGAGAGAGTGACAAGCAGCCAAGGAGGACAGTCAACCATAAAAAATTGTGTTTAAACTTTTATGATCACTCATTAATCTTAACCACCTCCATCTGAAAAGAAAGATTCATTGTCTTTTCAAATGGACAAAAAATCAAGTA
This sequence comes from Suncus etruscus, assembly GCF_024139225.1. Classification (NCBI taxonomy): domain Eukaryota; kingdom Metazoa; phylum Chordata; class Mammalia; order Eulipotyphla; family Soricidae; genus Suncus; species Suncus etruscus. The sequence goes on along the minus strand of NC_064861.1, from coordinate 74,383,237 downwards.
GATGGGAAACAGCACTCATGCTGATGCCAAGAGAAATTCTCATGTCTGATGTTTCCTATGGGCATTTAAGAAAGGACAGTGTTGCAGGTCAGACCCAAGGCCAAAACCAGAGATAGGGCTTTTAGCAGATCTGGACCAAGCTACCATTTGTTCTAGAATGTGAGGGAGGATGCATACTTTCTCATGCCCACTTCACTCCCTTCTCCTTCTCCCAGGGTCTGCCCTCTCTCCACACCCACAGTCTACCACTGACAAGGGTTCTAGGTGTTTTCCCGAGACTTCAGATATGACCTCTCTGTTAGAATAAAGGTCAAAGTCCTTCTGAGTAAAGGACCAGGTGCTCATAACCTGACTGTAACCCCTCTTCTGTCTCCTACTCCTTATGCATTCTGGCTGTTTCTAGTACATTGCAGATACTTTCCTGCCTCAGACTTTTGCCCTTTTTCTTAGGTGCATCCTCAGTGCATCCCTGCACTCCCTCCCACAGCCACATCATCAGCATGTCTCATTGAGGGTCTTCCTAGAAACACTATTTAACACTAACCTAGCCCCAATTCCAGCTGATTCTTCTAATCCCTTGCCAGTATTTGTTTTTGGTTTATTAGCTTCTTTTTCTAGAAGGCCTCTGGGCTAGAGACATGGTCTGCCCATTAACTGTATCATAAGGACCTATAGCACTGCTGACTGAAGAAGTAGCCACTAGACTTTTAGGTTCTCGTGAAGCTCTTGTTGTAAACCATTGTCTCTTGGCCACAGAGTCCTGCTCCTTCCAATAACACCTGGTCTTTGACTTCCCATGAGAGCAGAGCGTAAAGGCCAGGAGAATCCAGGCAGTAGTTATAGATTGTGTAGCACAGGGGTAGACTTGGAGATTTGGTGTTCAAATGGTGAACTTCATGGCTTGGTATATCCCAGAGTTTCATCACAGACACACAGAACAGAAGCTATTGATGCTAGATTTTGAGGGGATTTAATAAGGAAAATCCAAGCACAGCTTCATGAAGGGGCAGTGGTTGGGAATGCCCTTTTTCCTTATAGTGAGCACTGCAAGGGCACACCAAATAGGCTCCTCCTTTCACTTAAAACCTCCCTGTCCTTTTTTTCTTCACAAGGTCCTGTTTTTGTGAACAGTGCCTCATTCTTGAGTTCAGACTCAGGATCAAAACATAGTCTCATGCTGACATTATTGCAAGTCAAGTTTGAGGGTCACCTATGGTCTGATCCTTAAGGAGGAAGATGGGGGAAGAGAAAGAGAGGAGAAGTGGTGGAGGACGAAGAGAGAGGTATGGGAGAGAGCAAGCCTGGACACCTGCTGTACAATCTGTCTACTATCTCTCCTAACTTAACCCAACAGATCTAACCCTTACTGTTTACGAGTGAATCTTACACAGAGGTGCATTTCCTATGACTGGAGTGGGTTTGGGTGGCCAAACGTTTCTAGAATCTGGAAGACCATGATGTGCCCTTACATTGAGAACCCTGTTGTTGACTCTTCTAGTAAAGGCACTTGGGTACAAGGCACCTTCAAGTCAAGGTGTTCTCTGAAGAGAGTATCTAAAGGCCTTATGGAAGTAGTCTTTAAGCTTCTGGTGAGTTTGTCAGCTCCTTGTACAAAGTGGAAGCAGCAGCGAGGGTGGAGGCTGAATCTCAGAAAAGCTCTGAGACTATACTGCAGGGTACAGTACCCCATCTAGACTCTGACTAGACCATCTAGACCCCATCTAGACTACCCCATCTAGACCATCTGACTCTCAGTAAATGCACAAGATACATCTTGAGGCATACCCTCTGCGTGACTCTCTATACACATGGCACAGACATGTGTGAAGTCCAGAGAGGCCGGTAACAACTATTTTTTTTTCCAATTGGTCTTTTTGCTTCTAAATAAACTGTAGATCTCTCTCTCTTTTTTTCTCTCTCTCCTTCTCCCACCCCTCTCTCTGTGTAGTGGGAGATAAAGATTTGGTTTGTACCCAAAAAAATCTACTCCTAAAAGGTATTCAACCAGACCCGGATAATGACAACAACAAAAACAAACAAGAGAAGAGCTACTCATAAGGCTTTCTTGAAAGATTCATGGACCAAGAAATCTTTGAAAAGAAGATGATCAATGTGGAATAAAAAAATTTTCATTTGGGATTAAATGCTATTTATTATATTTTTTTTTAAAAGAAACTTCTGTAAAGCCTTATTTCTTTCACAAGATAGTACAGGAACAAAGGGAGCTGGTAATGGACTTCCAGAAAGATGCAGGGAGGAGTGATATTGGGGCCTGCCAAAAGGAGATACAGCAGAGAATTAGGGCAGGATGCAGCCAACGTATGACTGCAGGCCAGGAGAGAAGCCATCACTGCTTCAAGTTGTTGCTACTTCTGGTCCTGTTGTTGGTGATTAAATCAAACAACAGAGCCTGCTAATTTGATTATTTCTATTCTCGTTAATGTTAACCTGTAAAAACATTTCCAGAAATAGACTGGGTCAACTCTTAAGTGGTAGAAACAGATTTGATGAAACATTTCAAGGGACATGTGTAGGAGGGAATTGTATTCAGGAAAACTCCAGATTGAATCTTCAAATACAAAAAAAAAATCCCTCACAGAACAAAAATACAAAACAAAACACAATCTACAAAAACATATACAAAACAAAACAAAAAACTTAAATTGTTTGTAGTTAAAATTTTCTAGCATTACCAGGATATTCTGGTAGCCCCACCTCCCTGCCCCTTGTCCTATAATTGTTGGGCTCAGTGATGCCCCAATGCCAGGCACTGACATGAAACTGGCCAGTTCTGGATGTCAGGGTATTACTGCAGTGACCTTAACCTCCCCTAGAACACTATTTAGGATTTCTGCCTCCCCCATCCAACTAGAATAAATGTAATATTTACCACCAAATTTGACAAACGAATCCTGAAGTCTTTCATCTTAACTTACTTTCAAACAGCCTTAATGTGCCTGGGAACATGGTTGAGGATTTATCCAAAATAGCAACTAGTTGAGAAATTACATGACACTAGGAAATGGCTTCTAGGCTTCTCAAATCCCCTCCTTGGACTCTCACCATAAACTCTGAGGTTCTATTATTTTTCTTTCATTTTGTCTGAGAAGACTTTTCACAGAGGCTTAGTCATTTGCTCAAGGTCATACATTGACACTCAAGACAAAGGGGTCCATAGAGAGAATCTAAAATCAGGAGTCAAGCTACCTAGACAGAAATCTCAGCTTTGCTACCACCATCTTTAGGAATCTGTGTCTTAGCATTTTCATGAATAAATTGGGGAGAATAATCAACTCTATGACACAAGGATAATCATCTCTGAATCATCTCTATGGCAAAGATGTATAAGGTCAGGCCTTGTATATGTACCACATTCATAGGAAATATATATATATGCATATATATAAGTACATAAAATACATATAGAGGTTGCTTAGGCACTGAAAATATAAATGAGATAATAGATCTCTGATGAGGTCAAGTTATGGGTGCAGTATAGTAATACCTTGGTTTCACCTCCACTTTGTATCAAATCTTGCCATCATTTTCCTCTCTTGTGAACCTGTCTTTATTTTCTATTCATTGTGAGATACTCCCAGAAGTGCTTAGGAGACCATGTGGTATTAAGGGTGTACTCAACCTCCCACATGTAAAATCTTGAACTTGAAGCTTTTGAGCATTTCCCCTAGATCTGTGCTTTACTTTGATTTGCAGTATGATGCACAGGCACAGGAACTCACTCTCAGTGAAAAGAAAGGTGGCAGTTTTAATTTTAAGTGTTAAAGACCTGTTATTGGCGTACAAGGTTAACAGTAAACCTCTGGTGTAAAAGGTTGCCACTCTGCAAACACCAGACAGGATAGAATGTGAAGAGATGGTAAAAACCCTACTGAGTGTGTGTGTGTGTATGTGTGTGTGTGTGTGTGTGTGTGTGTGTGTCTGGTTTTGGGTCACACCCGGCAGTGCTCAGGGGTTTTTCCTGGCTTCGTGCTCAGAAATTGCTCCTGGCAGGCACAAGGGACCATATGGGATGCTGGGATCCGAACCTATGATGTTTTGCATGAAAGGTAAATGCCTTACCTCTATGCTATCTCTCCGGCCCCATCCTACTGAGTTTTGTTCTGGAACTTTGAAAAATGTTCTCTGGGGGCCGGGCAGTGGCGCTAGAGGTAAGGTGCCTGCCTTGCCTGCGCTAGCCTTGGATAGACCACGATTAGATCCCCGGTGTCACATATGGTCCCCCAAGCCAGGAGCGACTTCTGAGCGCATAGCCAGGAGTAACCCCTGAGTGTCACCAGGTGTGGTCCAAAAACCCAAAAGAAAAAAAAAAGAAAAAAGAAAGAAAAATGTCTTTTGAATCTTGTTTCAGTCTAGAGACTGTGGGGTGGCTGATGCAGGAGAATTATTATTTCGGACTAGGACTGTGTTGTCTAAACCATGAATGAGCTGGCTTGGATGGTGATTCTCAAATTGGATAATGGTGTTGCCACAGGCACATGTGCTAGGGATGTGCCTAGAAGGCCAAGATTGTACCCTATTGCTATCTTTTCCTCCTTTATTTCTTGCTCCAACCTATCTCACACCTGCTCTTCTAACCACTCAAGTTCAGCTAATTTGAGTTTTGATTAGGATTTTCAAGAACTCACATTTGTCAAGCACTCGCTCAGATCCTCCTCACACATTGAAGTTCTGAGATGATAAGATAGATTCTGACATTGTCCCTGGACCTACAACATCTTGCTCTTCTCCAGATGAGGCCGTCGTTGAGGCAGAGGACACACAAAACATCTTGGGACACCATTTTGCCTCTTCTCCAGAGGAGGCCGCCATAAAGGCAGAAGACATATAAGGCATCCTGGATGCTCACTGCCTTCTGGAGGCAAACTGAGCTCTCTAGTAGTTCAATCCCTAGTGAAGCTGCTCGAGAGATCCTGACAGCAGCTGGGCCTCAGCCCGCCAGTGAAGGCAACAAGGATATTCCTGGAGTTTTCTAAAGGACTTGGTGTGTGCCCAATTCCCGTGTGTAGCATCTAACGCACAGATTTAATTATAGATCTTCCTCACTCACTAGTTCCCTAGGAAACAAATCCAGGGCTCATGTCGTGCAGAGAAGGTCAGAGCAAGAAGATAAATATTTTCTGCATATTTGAAACTTTATCTCGAGGTCACAGGGTTTCTGTGCGGCAGATGAGAGCTCTTCAGACAATGGGCCAACGCTGCTGTGTTGAACTAATATCGACGACCCTTAAAACCTTTTGTGTTTATCTTGCCAGAAGCACTGGCCACTTAAATGATTGAAAAATTTCACTCTCTACCTTTTTTCCCTTTCTAATACTGAAATACAAATAAGATGAGGAAGTTCTCTTCAATGATTCTTCCTGCTCACTTCAGATAAAAACCATGTTTATAATTAAAGAAAAAAAAAGAGGGAATAAAAGAAAGAACATTCTCATAAAAATCCAAGCCAATTGAAAACATGTGGCCTTTCCCATCAGAGATCTTTGAATGTCTTGAATTGGGCAGAAAATGGCTACAACTGGCCAGTCAGACTGAAAAAAGGAAACCAAAGAGGCTAAACAAGAAGCAAAAACAAACCAGAATCCAACCAATGGCACGTTTCTCTGATGGAGAAAGTTCACAGAGCAAAGACCAGCTTTTTCTTCTGAATGGAGCTTGTCAGCTCATCTGACTTTTTAATACTGTGTATTTAACACTCTCTGAAATTTGTGCTTGCTTGTTCTCATTAGTCCTACTCTCTCTCTTTAAATCCTGCATGAGTGTTCAATGGGAAAACACACATAAAGTCCTTTGTCAACCCCACAGAGCTAGACAAATGTTAGCTGCCCAATTAGCTAGTTGTAATTTTTTCCAAGCAAGCTTTTAGATCACATTGTGGTGGGCTAACTGGGGACAAAGGTGCCTGCAAATTTCAGATGACAAAACCAAGGAGTCATGGGTAGTCAGCGCCTTCCTGCCCTTTCTTGTGCAGGTGACAGTATAAACAGATAGGACCATTGGTAAGAGCCACACAAACACCCCAGGAAGGGTCAAAACCAGGTAAGTTTTTTATGTAAGCAGAGCACAAGTCCAGGGCAGAAGCAGTTTACATTAGAAGGCCAGGTCTGGATTTACAGCATCACTCAGGTTCTCTTATTGTCACAACAATAAATGGCTGATGGCTTCCATGGACAGAGGTGAAAGGACAAAACAAGCTTTCTGTGTCATCTGGGTCAGGAGAGAGATGACATGGTGACAATTGCCTTGCATAACAGGAAGCAAGGATGCTGTTTGCTGCCCACCGCTCCTGTCTGATGCATGGTACACAGATGACAGCTGCTGGGTGAAGGGCACTGGTTAGGTTGGAGCAGGAATAGCTGAGGAATCTGAGAGCACTGGGCAGTACCTACTTTTTCTGTGTTATGTATCATGGTGCTGGTAGGTTGCTTCTTGTGGTTACAGAATTTGCTAATACTTAGTAGAAATAATGGATGTAACTTAGGCTCCTCAAGATCCCATATACCATCTGTGCCTCCAGCCTGTGTCCAGAGTCACCACTCGGGTAGCAAGGGGAGTTCTGACCATCTGCCATCCCCAATTCCATGAAAAATTTGTGTCAATGTGGCACATACATGTGTATAGAGACACTCTTGTGTGTACATGCATGCACACACATATACACAGAGTCTACTAACTTATTACATCAGGGACTACCTAACATCAATCTTTGAGGTAGAGGGCAAACATACCAGATTTGAATATGCACTCCATGAATCCCCCAGTTCCTGACTGCACTTTCCTCTTCCTCATCTCTTTTCAGAAACATCACTTCACTCAACTTCCCTCAATTTCTCCCATTCAGCTTCACCACTCACCACTCTGGATCTAAAGAGTTTGGTTTGAGCTCATTCTAATGGTGCTGAGGGATGTTCTTATGGAAGATAAGTGAAAAATGTCAAGCATTGGATCCTTGAATGTTGGGTTAGGGAAGAGGAATGGAAGAGAGAAAAATAATAGGGGAATGGAGGGAAGGCCACTAGAATTCTTAAAGTATCCAGGATTTTTATATTGTATTGGGATTTCTGGTCCCATGCATTGCAGTGGCATAACTGTGTGCTATTCTGTGCCTGGACTCACTATACTGAAAGAACAAGAATCTTGGATCCAGGCAGTCTGAAGTGGGGATCAGGCTTAACCAAACACTGCACAAAAATGCCCTAGTTGATGAGGGCTCCCCTTCTCACTGTAAAGCATCAAATAACCACACCTGGATGCCAGGAGTCACCCACACAATTTCTCAAATAAATACCTAATGGTGTGATCAAAATTCAGCCAACAGAACAACTCCTTTTACCACATCATGAGTTTTAAAATGAATCTGAAATACTCTGGGTGAGGTCAGAATGAAATGCTTGTAATTTACTTCCTTAAGCCAATAATGTCTCCAAATAGGATGATGTTCATTAAATCACTAAGATAGTAATGAATGGATTTAAATCTGCAGTAATGAATTTATTTGAGAGAAGTTTGCTTTTAATAGGACTCTGTTTTCTCTAACAAGTAAAAAGAAAACCATATTTTGTGTGAATTATGCATTGAAATAAACAAACAAATGAGTACAGCAGCAAGGATTAAGCAGCCTTTGTCTATTATCAAGAATCATTATCTGTTGATCATTTTTAGCGGAGTTAAAATTAGCACACAGTGTCTGACAATTAAGCACAGAAACTTGGGGCATGGTTGGGGAAATGGTTCCAAACAATTTGGGATGTGAGAGCCTGTGTTTTATGTAGGATATGCATGAACACCCTTTGGAGCCAACATCCCTGACTATAATGAAGGAAAATATGGTGGAATTCCTTGTGACTGATCAGAGGATCTATTTGGTTACTGTCAAATAAATCATAGGTACTGGATAGTAATCAATGATCTAGACTGAGTTTCTTGGGCTCATTCCTTGACCCAGTTTTAAAGAAAACAGATTATGAACTTCCTTAGCTTCCAGAAACTTTATCCCCCCCTCCCCCAAATCTTTTCTCTAGAAGGAGGAGACACAGAAGGGAATATACCGATGCCCAGATTTTCAAGAATTTTCCCATTGGTACTTATTTTTCCCTGAAACACTACAGCAATAAAAATAAACTTAACCTCAAGACCATGGAACTCTTCGAAAAAAGAAACACTAATTGATTTAATGTCATGTGCTGAAGGGAATGATTTTAGATATCAAACTATTATATATAAGAAACCAGGAGCAAGCCTAATGTAAGTGAAAAATACCCAAAACTGTGTTTCTGCAAACTTATGTTTTTCTACATAATCAATAATCGTCAATGATCAAGGCCAATGAAATGTCTCACCAGGGCTGCCCTGAATTTGGCCCCAACACAGTGTGGTTTGCCGTTGGGGCTTCCACCTCACTGGTCCCTGAGCACTGAACTCACAGGCAGGACTGTCTGGTATGCCTCCTACAAAACTTTTAAGACAAAGTTTTGCTTTAAAGAAGGAAAATAACATTATTAAGGTCACAGACTATACACTATCATAAACCCAAGGCTTAATAACCTTTACCCAAAACAATCATAAAGTAATTTATTTTTTCCATATGTCTTCATCTGTAGATTTTCTCAAATTGAGAAAAATTACCTACTTTTATAAGAACAAATGCTGAACCAACTTTTAGTTTCATTCTAAGGAATATGCCTTTACTTTTAATTTTTATTAAAAGATTTTTATAATTCATCTGTCATACTCCTTAAGACTATTTTTGACTGACATGTCACTCTATGCTAATTTTCCATGAAAAATATAATGATTCAATGAAATAATCAGCAATATGTCTAGCCTATTTCTGTCATCGGTCATTACCTAGAGTTACAATTAGTTTTGCTCTTTTTAAGTAGAAAAAGTGACTTTACTTTTATCCTAACTCTGGAACAATTTTGTAGGAATTTTTGCAGGAAATTTTGCAGACCTTCAAAACCTGTAGAGCTGAATTCACTCCTGGCTTGCTGACACACAAACTCTGTGACTCTGTGCCAGTTACTCAACCCTCTACTGTCAGCTGCCCCTGTCTTGTTAATAGGCAGCAAAAATAACACTTTGTTGGTAGAGATGAAGAGATCACAAAAGTAAGTGATGGGACCTGGCCTGGGCTCTAGATTCCAGAAAATGTTGGTTTTATTTGACCAACACCTACACATGCCAAGAAATAATCTTATTTACTGAGATTCTTGGCTACCTTATGAAGGCCATTGTCCAATGAAGAAGCTTAATGGTTCTCCCTGACTATTGTACTGGCTCTTCTTTTCCAGTTCCATGATCACCAAAAGAGCAGCACATTTATGAATCTTACTGCATATAGAGTTGTCATTAGCTATCTTTCTTTTTACATGTTTTAAACTTAAATCATTGTGATTTAAAAATTATTCATAGTTTAGTTTAAGACATACAATGCTTCAGGACTAACCCCACTATCAATGTCACCCTCCCTATACCAATTTTCCCAGAAATTCCCATGCCACCACCCACCACCCAGCATACCATCATAACAGGCTTGTTTTAAATTTTTTGTGTTAAAGTTAGGGTCTCATGATTTCAGTGTTATTGACTTTGTCTTGAGTAGTTAGTTCTGTCCTTTCTTTTCTTTTCTTCTTTTTTTTTTTGGTTTTTGGGCCACACCCGGTGGTGCTCAGGGGTTACTCCTGGCTGTTTGCTCAGAAGTAGCTCCTGGCAGGCACGGGGGACCTAGGGACACCGGGACTCCAACCAACCACCTTTGGTCCTGGATCGGCTGCTTGCAAGGCAAACGCCACTGTGCTATCTCTTCCGGCCCAGTTCTGTCCTTTCTTAATATCACCAATACACCTGATTGGTTGGTCCCTGTTTCCAGTCATTTTATATTTGTTTTTCTCTTCCTCCAATTTCTTTTACTTCTCTGAGGCTAAGAGTGTTCTCGACAACCCCCATTTAAACCATGAGGCAAGTAGTCTTTCTTTAAAAAAAAAAACCAAAACTTCCCTGATGTTTTTCTCTATGTACAAAAATTCATGATCAGTCTCTGAAATAAGTGCATGTCTGTATTAGTTTTCCAGAGCAACTTTAATAAGTTAGAGGGGGGATAACTGGGCATGTAGGGCCAGGAGAGGTCAAGGCCATTCTATTTGGATATCTTAACAGGCACTAATTACTCAGGGAAAAAGAGTGGAAGATATTAAAAAAACCCATAAACCAAATAGTCAATGACGAGATGGATTCTATAGACAGGAGCTACGATTGTTAGGATCATTAGCTGGCACTCTGACATCCAACTAAAAAGCATTATTCATGAACACAGAGTGGGTGAAATTATGCAATCCATTTAAATAAAATCAACCACATAACAGAGATAATTCACAAAGTGATCATTTTTAAAAATAGAAAATTGAATTTCAAATCAGTATTTTAATGGCCCAGTGATCCAAATATTAAATTGATAATCAGGCCACAGTGATTTGCATGAATAGCTGGAAATATGCTTATAATCTTATAATGATCTAAGAAATGCCAGGAAATTCAGTGCTCAGAATATACTGTGCTATGTAGACTTCTGGAAGGAATCTCAGCCAAGTTCTGAGTTCTCCCTGTCTACTGGGACCTAGAGAGAATCTTTAGATTAGAGAGAAGATGGAAATGACCTTCAGTGGTTAGAGGGAAAGGTCCTGTGTGGGACAGTGTTGGAATCACTTCCAAGCAAAGGGCATTGGGTCTCAAAGGTTGGCAGTGCTGTATGTAGAAAAGCCAAATCAAGATCAACTTTCTCCGTGGTACAGAATGAGGAAAGGAACTATTACCACGTTAGCCTGTCATTGGACCAACAACAGTTGGTTGTTGAGAGATATCTGGGCTCCTGGTGTCATTTTATTTTTCTAATAGCTTTTGCAGAATTCTTCCACTACTCTCTACACAACTTGGATCTAATATATTCTTCAAGGTTTATTCAATACCTACTTGTGTGTTTAGCACTGGGAACATCAAAGTGAACAAGATGAACACTTTCTCTTTTATGTTCATTGTGTGGTGGGAAAGGTAGACACAAGACAGATCTATAAAGAATTATCCTTGCTATCACATGGCTGGGGGGACCCAATTTAGTTATATGACACCTGTCCATAAGCCTCCTGTCTCAAGACTTACCATGTGTTCCTGCCAAGAAGTCCTAAATTATGAAGGGGGCTTTTCAACAAGGTTGGAAATGGTGGCATTGCTCCCTGTCAATGGAGACATTGTACACTGAGTGTGAATCCTAACAAGGGTAATGATAATATTGACAAATGGGCTGGTGAGAAGAGACCTCCATATTTTGGATGAATAACTTGGTCTAGGATGGGATCCTGGTTGCACTTGATCTTAGCCAAAAGGCTGAGAAGTGATGGGATCCTGGTTGATTACAACTGAGTGCTTCACTCTGAGGAAGGGGAATGAGTTGGGATTATTTCACTAGGGCCCCACTGGAATGAAGCTTTGGGGAGTCAGGGTCTAACTGGTGCAATGGGGATCAATTTCTCCCCATGAGGAATTAATGAGGAAGACAAAGGACACTTGAAATGTGCTTCTGAGTGTGGTATAGACTTGGGATAACATTATCAATTGTGGAATTTAGATAAAGAAAAGCAGCACCTATCTTAGTATATACTTGCAACCTCTCAGACTACTTTAGGATATACATGTTGTCTCTTAGACTATTTTAGTATAACTTTGTGATATCAGTTTGTCCTTACATAGCTCTAAGAGAGTAGCCATAGGTCTTATTAAAACTCCAGTTCTAACTGATATTTTTCATGTTCAGTGGTCAAGAATGGCTGGTGGCAACTGTCTTGAACGTGTGGAAAGAAAACATTTCCATCACCACAGAAATTTCTTTTTTTCTCTTTTGTTTTTGGATCACACCTGGCAGTGCTCAGGGGTTACTCCTGGCTCCACACTTAGAAATCTCTCCTGGCTAAACTTTACTACAAAGCAATAGTTATCAAAACAGCATGGTATTGGAATAAATACAGGCCTCAGATCAGCAGAATAGGCTTGAATACTCAGAGAATGTTTCCCAGACATACAATCACCTAATTTTTTTTTTATAAAAGAGCAATAAATACTAAATGGAGCAAAGAAAGCCTCTTCAACAAGTGGTGTTGGCACAACTGGCTAGCCACTTGCAAAAAAATTGAACTTAGACCCCCAGTTAACATCATGTACAAAGGTAAAATCCAAATGGATGAAAGACCTTGATATCAGACCTGAAACTATAAGACATATAGAACAACATGTAGGCAAAACACTCCAGGACATTAAGACTAAAGGCATCTTCAAAGAGAAAACTGTACTCTCCAAGCAAGTGAAAGCAGAGCGCAGTGGTCCTCAAACTATGGCCCGCAGGCCACATATTGTATTTGTTTTTTTTTTGTTTTTTTGTTTTTTTGTTTTTTTTTTTTTGGTTTTTGGGCCACACCTGGTAACGCTCAGGGGTTACTCCTGGCTATGTGCTCAGAAATCGCCCCTGGCTTGGGGGACCATATGGGACGCCGGGAGATCGAACCGTGGTCCGTCCTACACTAGCGCTTGCAAGGCAGACACCTTACCTCCATCGCCACCTTCCCGGCCCCCACATATTGTATTTGTATCTGTTTTGTTTCTTCATTGCAAAATAAGATGTATGCAGTGTGCATAAGAATTCGTTCATAAGTTTTGTTTTTACTATAGTCAGACCCTCCAATGGTCTAAGGGACAGTGAACTGGCCCCCTGTTTAAAAAGTTTGAGAACCCCTGGATTAACAGATGGGAATATATAAAGCTGAGGAGCTTCTGTACCTCAAAGGAAATAGCGCCCAGGATACAAGAGCCACCCACTGAGTGAGAGAAACTATTCACCCAATACTCATCAGATAAGGGGCTAATATCCAAAATATACAAGGCACTTACAGAACTTTACAAGAAAAAAACATCTAATCCCATCAAAAAATGGGGAGAAGAAATGGGCAGACACTTTGACAAAGAAGTCATACAAATGGCCAAAAGATACATGATAAAAAGCTCCACATCATTAATCATCAGGGAGATGCAAATCAAAACAACTATGAGGTACCACCTCACAAAACAGAGATTGGCACACATCACAAAGAATGAGAACAAGCAGTGTTGGTGGGGATGTGGAGAGAAAGGAACTCTTATCCACTGCTGGTGGGAATGCCGTCTAGTTCAACCTTTTTGGAAAGCGATATGGAGATTCCTCCAGAAACTGGAAATCGAGCTCCCATACGATCCAGCTATACCACTCCTAGGAATATACCCTAGGAACACAAAAATACTATACAAAAATCCCTTTCTTACACCTATATTCATTGCAGCACTATTTACTATAGCAAGACTCTGGAAGCAACCAAGATGCCCTTCAACAGACAAATGGCTAAAGAAACTGTGGTACATATACATAATGGAATATTATGCAGCTGTCAGGAGAGATGAAGTCATGAAATTTTCCTATACATGGATGTATGGAATCTCTTATCCTGAGTGAAATAAGTCAGAGAGAGAGAAAAAAAAAAACAAAGAACGGTCTCACTCATCTATGAGTTTTAAGAAAAATGAAAGACATTCTTGCAATAATAATTTTCAGACACAAAAGAGAGAAGGGCTGGAAATTACAGCTCACCTCATGAAGCTCACCACAAAGAGTGATGAGTTTAGTTAGAAAAATAACTACATTTTGAACTATTCTAATAATGAGAATGTATGAGGGAAATAGAAAGCCTGTCTAGAGTACAGGTGGGGGTTGGGTGGGGAGGAGGGAGATTTGGGACATTGGTGATGGGAATGTTGCTCTGGTGATGGTGGTGTTCTTTATATGACTGAAACCCAAACACAATCATGTAGGTAATCAAGGTGTTTAAATAAAATATATATATAAAAAATAAAAACTGGCTCCAAACAAACAAAAAAAAAAAGAAATCGCTCCTGGCAGGCTCAGGGGGACCATATAGGATGCTGGGATTCAAACCACTGTCCTTCTGCATGCAATGCAAATGCCTTACCTCCATGCTATATCTCTGGCCCCACCACAGAAATTTTTATCAGAGAACTTAGATTGTATTTAGCATCCCCCCATTTTAGGCACCACCCAGCATGCTATTCTCATGCCTTGGGACTTCAGGACTTCCCTAGATCAGGCTGACAGATGAGGAAGGAGGTTGAGGTCTGCCTGAATGCAGACGTTGTAGATAATAACCTCTAGCTACAACCCAGGAGTCAAATAACTACACACAGAGGAACCTTGAGGATTGAAGCCAATGCCTTCAATATCATAATGATAGCAAAGACCAATACCTCAAATTTCAATAGTACACATTCATCTCTGGCCTATGTCCCATGCCAATAATTCCTCTTCCAAGAACTGATTCCTCGAAAATCCAGATGATAAAGCTGAGGAGGGTCAGTAGAATATGAGTTACTATATTTGTAAGCAAAAGCACAAGTGCAAAAAGGAAGGTGTGGAGAACAGCAGCACATCATTAGATAAATTGGGGATTCATCTGGCCAACAGGGAACCAAGAATCTTTTCTTTTTCACTTCATTATAGTTTTTTTTGCATTTTTTTCATTGAATAAGTTTACTTGTTCCAAGTCATCACCAGTTCTAAAGACCAACAGGTGAAGGGGTTGACTGGCCACTTAGTGGTCAGCAGGCTGAAATTAAGTTCTGTAATATGGTAATGGTTTCCCTCCATCATGCTCAGCTTTCCCTGGCTCCTCTCTTCTTCTTCGACACCTTTTCTTCCAGTTTCTGAATGGGCTCATTAGAAAAGGCAACAGAAAACAATAAGCAAGTGCGGCAGTTATTTGCCTTGCAACTGTCCAATTTCAGTTTGATCCCTGGTTTTACATATATGGTGTCCCCTGAGCACCACCAGAAATTGTGCCTGAGCACAGCACCAGGAATAAGCCATGAGCACTACCAAGTGTGGTTCCCAAACCAAACTAAAAAAGAAAAATCAAGAAAAGTCAGTAGAATCACATTAATAATATCTAAATGGTTCTGCCTTCCTTAGTGGGCTTTAACGGGGGAGGTGACATTAAAGGGATGGCTCAATGACTGGATGCCTCTGCCTAACATACCTGAGGTTGTGAGTTCAGTCCTTGCTGCCATCCATATATGCAAAGCATCAGACCCCCAATACTGCAACTAGAGAGCCACCTCTAGTACTCCAAGTGCATGTGTGAGCACTATAGTTAAAGTGTGTGACAAGTAAACACAGGGTATATGAACATGGCAATGTAGGTGGAATTCTGTGAGCACATGTGTATATATATTGCAGTGCTTCTCTGGAAGGTTCTATAACCTTGGAGGGACACAACTGAGTAATTCAAACTGGAGAGCATGTATCCAAGCACTGCCATGGTGAGGAGCACAGCCAGTGTGTGGGCACCAGAACTAGGGTTCCTGGTCACTGCAATGTAGCAGCCAAGAAAAGGAAAGAAGGAGACAGACACTGACAGCTCCCAGCACATATGTGTATTAGCTAATGGAAAAGCTCCATTTTCAGGCTAAAGAATCCAATCTCTTGCTTTAGAAACATCTGTCCTATCTTGCTATTCTCTCACCCATCCCAAGGAGAACTGAGATCTGTGGACAAGAATTATAAGCATTATTCTTTAGAAAGTGAAGAATAAGTGGGCTCCAGCAAAAACCTAGTTGACAGCACTTACTGTGATGATGGATTCATCTCTAGATGCTCCACCCAGAGGAATTAGTAGTCAAACATGTTGAGAAAACACATGAATGAGGGATAGTATGGCTGCATTTTATGTAATTTTAGCTTACTTAAGAGCCAAAGGTAGCTAGTTGCTCAGGTATTGGCTAATGCAGGGTTGGCATCAGAATTGGCACCTTTTTAGCCAGGAAGAGCAAAGCTCATTGGGTCAAGGAGAAGTTCAGCAAGACACCCAAAATCCTTTGTCTCTGCTTTGCATCATTCCCTCAAAGCTTTCTAAAACTCAAAAGTACCATCCAAGATTACTGAAACCTATTGGAAAGACAATGAAATGTATTTTTTACATCTGCGACACCTAGTTAGACGTGACCGATGAGCATCTGTGAGCGGCATCATTAGATAGCACTAATACCAAGGGACGGGGAGCCTCAAGAGAGACAGATGATGGGACTCAGAGTCAAGACATGCCTGAGTGCTTTGACAGATACTCCAGATCTTTTTGAGAAACTCATTTCATCCTGAACTCGATATTCCTCCACTGGAATGGAAATGGGACTGAAAGATGCTGGGATAGAAATTTTATACCAAAAAACCCATCTTTTTTGTTTTGTTTTGTTTTGTTTTGTTTTGGGCCACATCCAGTGATGCTCAGGGGTTACTCCTGGCTGTCTGCTCAGAAATAGCTCCTGGCAGGCACGGGGGACCATATGGGACACCGGGATTCCAACCAACCACCTTAGGTCCTAGATCAGCTGCTTGCAAGGCAAACTCCGCTGTGCTATCTCTCCGGGCCCCAAAAAACCCATCTTAAAGCAGTTAAACCCCTGAAATGTCTGTGTGTTTCACTCCAAAAGCCCCACTCCACTTTAGAGATATGGGGATTCTCTGGACATGCTGCTCCCAGAGGGTGCCATGCTCACCAAACTAACTCAGGAAGTGTCTTTGCTCAGTGTGACAGAAAGCTCAAGACAAGTCCAGTGGCAGCCACCAAAAGGATCAGCTGGTAGAAGGCAAAGGGCTGTGGAGACAGTGTTGTGGGGAGGCAGGTCTGAACCCTGGTTTGAGGCCAACCTGCTATATTTCCTAGAGACAGGGCTCAGTGAAGACAAGGGGGTCATGGTACTTTGTGAACCCTGGGGTCATGGTGCTTTGTGAATCCCATATTGTCCAAGGCTGGTTCATGTAAATTGTCAAAATTAACAAATAGAAACACAAGATTTCCCAATGCGGTATTTGGGTCACACTTTAACATTAGTCCCTGCTCATCTAAAATGCCTATTAAACAGAATCTGATATTTTATTGGGCCCTTTCATTCACAAACCACTAGTCCAGAGAGGATTTTTATAAAGCTACATGGCAAAAATTGCTGCTTACTGTAACACCCTCCCTTGGAGATGCCCCAAGATGTTCAAAACTCAGAGAGGTTCTACAGAAAACACACAGTTGATTCAGGTTCGATTCTGGGCTGACACCCTTGAATGCAGAGTCAGGAGTAGGCCTTGAGCATTGCCTGGTGAGGCCCCAAAACACCCCCCACAAAAAAACAAACGAACATAAAACCCACAAATAAACATGAGAGAGACTATCTTAAGAGAATGCAGGAGGAATTTAGACTCCAACCTGAATTTCTAGAAAGCACTATTTACCCACCACAGCTCTTCACTCATCATGCAGGCCTGGATCAGAGAGGTAGAGAGAGAGAAAAAGAGAGAGACAGAAACAGACAGACAGAGAGAATGAATGGATGAACAGATCTCTTGAGTTGCTAGCATTCTAAAACAGAAAGGTAAATATTTCATCTCATTTACTGATCTGAAGTCAGGTGGACTTCAAGCCCTTGCAAGAAATGTGTGGGAAAAAATGTCTATTTTCTCACAGCCCCTGAAGGCATGTTGCTGGGGATTCAACATGTTTTTTCAGAAAGATATTTAGGTGGGAAGAGAATGGGAGGGACAAGGTGTGATTTGCAGTGTCTTTCTATTTCCTGATGGTCTGTAGACAACTGGAGCAGACATAGGAAATGAACCCAGAACCACAGATGTCTGTAGTTTTGATGTGGATGGCTCTGTGCCAGCCCAAGTCTGTATGCACAGTGTCTGACAATTTTTAATTCAGGAAATAAATTATTTGTGAATACCATTTGACTGAACTGAGTGGCTTTATTAGGGATGGGAGTTCTGGAGGGGAGAGACAGAGTCATGGGAAGGGGACATAAATGAGGGAATGAGGCTTAGGCAAAGGGTGATTGATTTGGCATTTTTAGTAGCTGTTGCTTCTTCACTCTCACTTTTCAAGAAGCCTGGTTCTATCAATCTTGGAGCATTTTGTTAAATCAGGGAAAGAACATCTGCATATATCTCCTATACTGTTTATCTACATTTTTGATAAATAACGTTGGGAGTTGTTGCACTTTCAATTCATTCTATGATGAATAAACCTTTATACTTCAGAGAGATGACTGAGATGGATGCTATACCTCATGAAACCATCTTTGAAGAACTAAAGTCTGTTCAAGATGCCAATAATTTGAAACTCTAAGAATAGCAGCTATGGGGAGAATGTGATAAAATTCAAGTGTGTATGGGGGGAGATTAGGACTTATCCATACTTTGGCTCTGGCCCAGCAGTACCTCTGACTGGAAACAGCAATGCCATGGGCCTTCCCTAGCCACCTGTCTTCTGCTTCAGAAATGCTGGGACTTCACTAGAGCCGAGCAAACTTTTTTCTGCATAGCATGTTTTACCATTGCTGACCTGACCATATCCACAGCATGATATCAGTTGTGAGAAAAATCACAACTAAAAATGACAGATGAACATTGTAATATAAAAACCCAAATACCTAAAGTTCCTTTTGAAATAGCACATTTAAACAATTAGAGCTTAGGTCTTATCTTTCTGCAGTGCTTACATCATCTTTTTTGGTGTACACTGTTACCTCAGCTCAACAGTACCAAAGTGCTGCAGAACCTCCACCAATATCCTTCGTTACTTCTGGCTCACTTCATCACCACCTCCCACTTCCCCCTAAACTAGGATAAAATATGGGCAACCCATCATATATGAAGGCACATGATAAAGCTACAAGTGTTAGAACAGTGTGGCACTACTAAAAATTTAGTAGCTGAAAGTTGGAGTGATAGTACAGTTGTTAGAGCATTTGTCTATCATGTTGCTGGCCTGCATTTGATTCCCAGCATCTCATATGGTCCCCTGAGCCCATCAGGAATGATTCATAAATGCAGAGCCAGAAGTAACCCCTGAGTGCCACTGGGTGTGGCTCCAAAACAAAACAAAAATTAGTAGATGGGATGATCTTAATAAAATTTTATATATCTAAATGTACTATTGTGCAAAATGTAGCATAAATATAGAGCTGGAGTAGGTATTTAAAAATAAACACTGGAAAGTAAACACTTAAATGAACTTTAGGTTAAATCATACATCAAAATATAATCTAGGTGAAGCAAAGAAGCAAACATGGACAGGAAGCCTTCTAACATTTAAAAAAACTATTAGTGACTATTGGTCTAACTCTGTTCTTGACGAAGACAAAGTCACTATTAGTACAAGAGAATGTGTCATTAAACAAATATGTTATGGCAACCAGAGATATAGCACAGTGGGTGATCTCAAAAACAAACAGAAAGTTAAAATAATAGTATTCTATCTGACTAAAGACTTAAAAAATCAATATATGAAAGTCTCAAACAAAATTAATTCAAACAGAAAGCTGGCAAAGAATTTGCAACAAATATGTGACAGACAAGAGATGGATGTCCACAGTAAGTAAAGAGCCCTCAAATCAATAAAGAAACCATTAACACCCAAGTAGAAAAAGAAATTGGGATGTATAGGGTATAGTTTATAAGACCTGGAAAAAAATGAATACAAAATTATTTCTTAAATAAAAGAGGAAAAAGAAATGTGTTATCATTTTTTATTCCTCAAAAATGACACATTTAGGCAAACCTTAATTCTCTGGCAAGGTAAATGTATTGAATCCGTACATGCAGTTGAGAACAAAGTTTAGTGTTATTTCTTTGCAAGGTATTTTGATAGTCAATTCTCCAATTATTCATTTGTGGATATTAAATAGCACCATTTTGAAGAACTATAAGATTCCTGAAAAAGTGCATAATTAATAAATAAAATATGTAATTTTATACTACATAAACACATACATGTAAATGCACACACATACTCATATGATAGATATGTAATTACATTCATATGGAAAGAAAAAAGAGATATTTATCCATTCATATGGGTTAAAATAAAGAAAATACCAAAATGTTATCATTGCCTCTTAATAGTGAAATTACAAGTTCATTTTATTTTTTGATATGTTTACTTTTTTCATTCATTAATTTACTTAACACTACATACTTATTCACGAAGAATATAAAAGTTCATTGAAAAATAAAATGCTGAGGTCAGTTCTCTGACCTCAAAGAATCAATAGCAATCAGCAGCATTTATGACATGACTATTGTTATCTCAGCAATGGTTAAGGAGCAGGCGAAGACACTTAGAAAAATAAAAAGGACGTCATTCACTTTTTTTTTTTAATGACATTGTCCATTCCAGCCTGCTCAGCACCCAGCTGAGATATTTGACAATCTGAGAATCTAGGAAGAGGGAGACTGATTTTTGCAGAGAGAGCACTTTGGAGAACACCATCAGAAATGAAGGTAGAGCAGAAAGGGTTTGGCAGGAAATCCTGGGGTGTTCTTTAGGAAGGAGAGGGACATAATAATGTGGTGACTCAGGAAGATGAAGCAAAATATCTACAATCATTCAACTCGGTAATAAAGCTGCCATCTAAGCTAGCTGGTAAATTTTCCCTTTCAATGCTATCCCTTTAAACCAACCAATAAGAATTTGGTTATTAATCAAAAAGCCTGAGTACAGCTCAGAAAAGAGCACTGTAAATATGTGTGCCAATAATCGAGTCAAAATTCTCAGCAACCTTAGCTGGATTAGTGACACATACCGAGGCAAAATCTTTCATGTTGCCTTGCATAATGCATTCATTTTCATTGAAATCATTTGATTTCAACTGCACCAACTAAAAATTCAGCAAATAGGCATGTTCAGATAGAAAAATCCAATTGCTTCCTTCGTAAAATCTTTGGGAGCTAATTATGGGGTGTTAGAGGCAACTGCTGTTGATTCCCCCCCCCCCCCCAAATATTTGGGAAAGCCGCAACCCAGCGGGTATGTTTCTATGAATGGCAGTGATAGTGTTTGCTGTCGCTTCCTAAGTAAGACTGAAAACATCTCCTTCAGCAAGAGCCTTCTGATGCCCAATGAGCATTTAAAGACCAATCTGAATTGGAAAGTGGAGTTTTTTTTTTTAAATTAATGCAAAATTTTAAATGTGAACATCCAAAAGGCTCAGGCTCAGATACAAATTCGAGGCTCCCCCACTAAGTGTTCCGGAATACATTAGGTATGGAAATGAGGCCAGGTGAACCACAGGCTAGCTCTCCCTACTGCCTGCCCAAACACATGAATTAATCAAATGAAATGTCAGCCACGCTGCCCTGGAAAGTCTGCGTCCCTCCGAATTTCTTGAAGTTGAAATGTTTCTGAGATAATGAAAATCTGATCTAGGCTGGTATGTATGTGGGGGGTAGGGTGGGGAGGAATCCAGAGGTTAATTGACTTGGAAGACTGCTGGGTTCTTCTGAGGTCCACAAAAGCCATGCCCTCCACCCCCTTTTCTTCCTGCTCCCTCCTGCTTAAATACTGCCTTTAGGAAACTTCTATAAACCAGTCGGGACAGACCTAGAAAGCGCTGGAATATTCATTTACTATCCCAGGAATTCATGTTCTTGATTCCCATGAAATCACGAATTCACTACTTTCCCTCTCTTGCTTCACAGCTTGATCAGCTTCTATCAATTGGCTTGCCCATGTCCTTTATTGATCAAAATACGGCTTTGCACCTAGCTTAGTCGCCCTTGCCAAACCTCTAGCATTGATGCTGGTCCCGAGATGTTTCCAGTGGAGGATGAGTATAGTGTTGTTTGCTTTTTCTGAAAACAACACACAATCTTAATTTCAACCCCAATTTCACTTTCAATTTAAAGATTAAAAAAATGGTCCTTTTGGGGCCGGTGAGGTGGCGCTAGAGGTAAGGTGTCTGCAAGCGCTAGTCAAGGAAAGACCGCGGTATGATCCCCCAGTGTCCCATATGGTCCCCTCAAGCCAGGGGCAATTTCTGAGCGCTTAGCCAGGAGTAATCCCTGAGCATCAAACGGGTGTGGCCCAAAAAACCAAAAAAAAAAAAAAAGGTCTTTTGACCTAACCACCCTCAGCTTCAAATCTTCTTTAGAGATCTTATCTTTCCAGCACTGCTTATTTTATGTTCCTATTCTGCCTCAGTCGCTGGTGGAGAAACTGAAAAAGGTTCTCTGCAGTCTCAGTTCAAGTCTTCTCAGAGACTCTCTGTTTCCACTCTAGTCTCCTGACTCCAGGTCTTTGTTTGTTTGGAGGGTCTAGTCATCTGAATACTTGTGCTTCCATCTTGAATTTGTATCCAAGATGAGGACAGTCACACCCTCCTAGTCTGCTATAGTCACAACACAGGGGCTCATTGCTTGGATCTGGGAACTTGACTCATATCTTGACTGTCCTCCCCACCTGAATTCACAGTATCTGCTTCAGAGAATCTGCTTGGCCCCATCTTGGATTCTCCCATAAACTTGACTCCCAGATTCAGGGTGCCTTTTTAACCACTTGAATCTCAATATTGGCTAAAGGAAAAAGGGTTAGCATGAAAGTAGGCCAGATTCAACTTTCTAATCTTGCTGTGAATTTTAGATCAAACCCCAATAGCTCTGAGCATCTGTTGATTCATCTGTAGAATATGTACAATTACATGGCCTGGCAGGTTAGGGGGAGAATTGGCTGGTGTCATATAAAAACAAACATATAAATGGTGATGCTGATGGATGGACAATGGCAGTGATGTAAATCTTCTAGCCAAAGAACTGGACCTCACAAAAGAATTAGAACATGCAACCCTGCTTAATAAACATGGAGTATGGGACCTCAATCTATGACTATAAGGAAGTGCTGGGAATATATCTGATACAGTGTCTGTGATGGCTCATGTTTAACCCATGTTGGTTCTATTTTCCTCCAATTTCCTTTTTAAAGCGAACCCAACTCCTGAACAAAGGGGCAATTTGGTGTTACTTGCTTCTGGATGCGAGCCAGAAAAAAAGTGGAGCAAGAAATTGGCATTGATAGAAAACACTTGGAGTTCTCTGTAGAGAAAAGAGTCATATTAACATTGATCATTTTGTTCTTTAGTTCGATTGCCACCTCCTTTTGAGTTGCAGCATCCCCAGACAACCAGGAGAGATTGTTTGGCATAGTAGCTTAGGCATTGGAAACGCCCATCACGGGCAGAGTTTTAGAGTTAGCTGTGGTTGATTAATGTAATTAGTTGGGGAGAGCTAAAGTGTGAGAATGACAGAGATGGATGAGGAAGCAATAGAGAAAGTGGATAAGAAATGGAATCGTGGTGAGAGACCCTTTTAACTCTATAAATATGCAAACCCATGCAGAGGTAAGGTGGAGAGAGAGCGAGTGAGCTGGTGGTTTGCCAAGACAAAAGGTGTGAATACACTGCAGACAGAAGGAAGAACTCACACTGCTCCATTGCCTAGTTTGCCTTTGTGTTTGTTTGAACTAAATCTGCTTCAAGTTCTAAATATCTATAATAAGACTCTTTCATTATGACCTGCCTCCTCCAGATGCCCCCCCTTATCTCGTTCCAACAGAATTGTTTGGAAAATAAAATCTGTGAAGCAAAACTAGTTTGTTCATTTGATGATTTCTTCAGTCTCTAAGTTCAGTGTTCAAATTCTGAACAAGACACAATTTTTCTCTTTCCTCCTCAAATCCACTGATTCACTGGTGGTCCATCATTCTGAAAAATCTAAGGTCTTCAAGAATTGGCAGCTAAGTCTTATTGGTCTAATATTGCCTTTTAAAACAACAGGGATATTAAACCTTTATCAGATGGGTATTGAGTGAATAGTTTCTCCCATTCTGTGGGTAGTCTTTATATTCTAGTCAGGCTAGGGTCAGAAGGACCAGTATATGTTAGGAGGTTTTCTGAAAACAGAAGGAGAGTGCAATGAGGTCAGAGAAGGGACTACTAAGACAATGAGAGTTAGAAATGACTATACTAGAGAAAAATTGGGTGCTGAAAGGAGATAAAGTGATAGGTATGATACCTCTCAGTAACAATATTGCAAACCAGTGTCTAAAAGAGAGAAAAAAGAAAGGATGTGAAAGTGTGTGAGAGAGAAAGAAGAAAAATGTCTGCCCCATAGGCAGGCAGGGGGAGGGTGAGAGGGAAACTGGGAATATCAGTGGTGGGAAATGTGTGCTGGTGAAGGCAGTTGGACAATGCATGACTGAAACTCGATCATGTGTAATTTTGTGGGAGAAACAATTATGAATAACCTTGTAACCACAGCGTTTAAATAAAGTAATTAATTAAAAAATAAAATAACACAGAATCTATAACACCCAAATTTCAAAGCATTGAAAGGAGTTTCCCATGGATGATTTTAGTGAGCAGTGAGCAGAAAGCGCAGCATTTGTCCAGGTCTTAGGGGAGCAAAACAGGTCTTCCTGCACATAACAACATGGTGGTCCACATAGCTAGATTTCCCCTGTGACACAAAGTTTCCAACATTGAGTCAAGTCCCAGGAAAGAAAAAACAAGGGGACTGGTGGCATTAGGCATGAGGTCCTGGGCAAACATTTGTGCAGAAACTGTTTTTCTCATCTTCTGTTTAAAAACATCTTCAACATCTTTTAAAAATCACACGTTGCTATGGTTACCGTTGTTGTGCAGGCAGGGAGGTTTCCAAGCGTCTCTGAGCTCATCAGTTAATGCCAACAGATCAGAGATTTTGGAAAATTGATATTTACAAAATACCACTCTTTTCCTCCCCATCTCCAGATCATAAGTCATACCACAAAAGAGGGAGATATAGGTTTTATAGGACTATCCGTGCCAGTGGTGGAGCTGGTCTTTAGAAGGGTCATCTAAGTGCCAATTTGACCAGATGCTGAGTGTGACCTTTGGTCTAAGTTCCCAGGTGCTGAGTCATATTCATCAAAAAAAATTTGTTGCCAACCTACCATCCTTCACCTCCACTGTCATAGATCTGTCCCTATGACAACCATAATCCTACTTGTTATCTGTTAGAAAGCCATCCCTACATTTAAGTATACCTCTGACCACCAAATTCGTTATTCCTATCATGGCATATCTAAGGTCATGTGCAAACATGTTTACTGTAAGAACCTCAAAACACAGTAGTCCAAATGGGCACAATTCTACCGTCCTAACAGTCCATACTGTTGATAAACTGGCAAAATCAATGTTTTGTGCATGCGAGTAAGAAATGAGAGTTAGAGCTCTTCCAATAAGCACACAGCCTCAAGAGTTGGGATCTGTATTTCTGAAGCTTCATCTTATTTTTTTTTTTTAATTTTAAATGCCTATTTTACAGTCTGCTTAAAATTTCACAGGAGAGATTCAAGTGTCAGTCTACTTCATAACTAGTTTGATTCTCCAATCAGCCCAATTGTTTTTCTCTTACAGACCTTCACTCCTCTTTATAAAATCCTAAGCCCCATGAAACTGATACCAGGATACCCATCCATTGTCTGGAAAGTATTTTTGAAGTGCACAAATGTGATTTCTCTAAAATAAAGCTGTTGATTCATTCGGCTACTCTTCATAAGCCTTTGTCATAATCTCTTTGGTCTTCCATCAGTTTTATTTTGAAAAGGTAGGCATGCATTTAATTCAACAGGAGTCACGGGAATTGATGGTGCTGCTTAGAGATAGAAAATCAACAAGATAAGAGAATGGACTCTTTTTCCCCAGGGTATTTTAAAAAGCTGGAGCATTTTTAGTCTTCCATTTGGGTAAATGGGATATTTTCCAAGGCGTAGAGAACAGGGAGCTAATATGGAAGAATATATATATGAAGAATCAGAGTGGATCAGGTTAAGTTCAGGGTATCTGAGAATATAGGAAATGAGGGTTAAAAGTGTGTTTAGGGGGAGCCTGGAGTTCATATGAAAGGGGAGAATATATATATTTTTTTAACTATTTGGCTAAAAGAAGGAAATAGAATGTCAAAGTTCTATGACATCAGAAATGAGTCCACAGCCTGTGTTGGTTGTGGATTACTTGCCATTTTTCTAGAAAAAATGTCAAAGGTGTTGAGGTCAACTTATTTGCCTTCGTTCACTGCTTGGGTAAAGTGTCATTATCCTGTCACATTAGGGGTCCTTTTGCATTTCCATAAAAAGAAAACTCCAGTTTCCCTTAAATGCTGTGACACAGTTTTCACAGTTTCACAATCAACTGCATTTAGACTTTAAAATGCAATTAAAATGGAATGCTCATGTAAATTGGGTTGGCCTGACAATGTTCCCAAACCATCCTGACTCATCCCAAACTGGAAAGTAACATTAATGAGTCGTCTCTCACCACTGCCCAGCTCCGCCACGAGACCACACATGGTTCATTATGTGATTGGGGGATCATTCTAGAAGAAAGCCTGAAGGTGGACATGGATCTGTTATCTGTAATCATTTCAGGAGTTGATCTGAGTCATAGTTCTGCTAATGAGATGGACTGTGGCAAATAGCTATATTAAAAGGCCATAAAAGAAAGTCTCAGATTAATCTCAAATGTCAAATCTGTGACCACCCACTCAGATTAAATACCAGAGAGCCTGAGTGAGAGGAGCCAGGGGAGAAAGGGCAGCAGCCTGACATCATCCTTGCCCTGCTGTGGACAAGATGGAGGCACAGAGAAGAGAAAACGACTTATTCCTGATGCCTTTTGGATAATGGCTCCTTCAAAGAGCTCAGTGTGTTCTCATCTGAAATCTTAGAAGGAGGGTTCCACTTTAATGACAAGCTTCTCCATGCTTTCTCATATAGTAATGCCACCAAAATGCCTGTGTTGCATGAAAGGAGGTGACAAAGATACCAGTTGTCCCAATCTGGTTTCCAGTCACCTAGATATCTAAGTCAGGTTTGAAAGCAGGTGAGTAAAGCTCAGCCAGTCCATTCACTTGTTAGATGCATGCTGAGCCTCCCATCTGAAGACTCAGAACATAACCACCTGAGTCATGACAACACATTTTCTTCAGCTTTAAAGAGGTCCCTCTGCCAGTGGTGACACCAGGCAAACATGCTTGCCAGCAGCATTATGGCATCTTCCCAGGTGCCTCAGCAGAAATTGGTGTGCTTGAGAGTACTGCAGGAGTGGAGTAATGCAAGGTCCTTGGAAGGAAGAGACATTGTCTGGGCTTGGGCTGCATGGTAGAAATGAACCAGCCTTAGAATCCTTTAGCACTTGGGCTTCTAAAGAACCAGTGAAGGGGGCTGGAGAGCTAGTCCAATGGGGAGAGGACTTGCCTTGCAAGCAGCTGACCCCAGTTCATTCCTTGGCACCCCTGAGCCTACCAGGAGTGATCCTTGAGTGCAGAGCCAGGAGGAATAAGTTCTGAGTACAGCCAGGTTGGCCCCCAAACAAAACCAAAATAACTAGTGGCTCCAGAAGCATGCTCAGAAAAGGTGTTGACATGCCCTAGTGAGTATGTGCAAATGGTCTTGTATAGATTTAAAGGAGTCTGCTTCTTCTTCCATATATGCCAACACAACATTCAAAGTACCACTTTGGATGGAAGAAGCTGTGTTCCTCGAAACCCCTCAGTCTGAACTATGTCCTCTCAGGGATTAATGTCCAACCCACCCTTATGCTTCCAGGTTGCTCTTAGAATGGCAGGCCCATTTCCATCTGATCTGTTCTACTGACTGGCTCACCTCAGCTGTGTGTGACCACAGCTTACTGGATTGTCTGACTAGTCATGGTGTGTCTGACAGAGAGTTTCTGAAGCTCAGAGGATCTTGATATATACTCAGGGTTGAGAACTCTAGCTCACAGCAGCTCACGTCTGTGTCCTGCCTTTATGTCTATCTTTATGTTCCTTCTCAGCTTGACTAAACTTGAGACATATGGGTCCCTGACAAGCCCACTCTTTTATTTAAGAATTTACTATAGAAGTTGACCTTCTTTCTCTGCCCTCAGAGATATCAGTCTCATGGTATGTCAGTCTATTGGACAGGAGTTCCTGCCCCAGGACCTGAGACCATTGGCTGAAATTCCATCAAGGAAGGAAATGCCCACTCCTTCCTATGTGGAGAGAAGTATCACAACAATGGAATCTGTAACAAATGGACCTTTCCAAGGGCCATCCCACAGTTCTCCAGCGTATTCTCTAAAGCCCATCCCAGTGCTCAGGGACCCTCAAGCCTTTGCTCTCAGTGGAATTGAGTTCGTTTCTCTCTATTACAGTAGCCTTAAGTGAAGTTTCCCTTCTTCCCTTCCTTCCCTCCTTTCCTTCTCTTCCCTTCCCTTCCCTCCCTTCTTCTCTTTCTCCCTCCCTTTCTACTTTCCTCCTCCCTTCCTCCCTCTATCTGGTGTAATTTGAAGCTGACATCTGTATGCAGAATCTGTATGAGCCCCTCCAAATGAGCTTCATTTTCTATTTGAAAAACATAGTTAAGACAAGCATTGCTTAACACAGACGTGAAATGTGTTTGACTTTAGCTCTGCGCCTGGTTAAGAAAAAGCAGGAGGAAGACGAGACTGGCCCAGTGAGGGGACAGGTCAGAGAGGACCCAGGCAGACAGAGACCTTTTTTTCCCTCGCTTTCTTTTCTCTCCTTTAAATTAGACCTTGGCCTTCACTGCACCAGAGAGACAAAAGGCATTAATTCTTGGCTTTTGAACTTCTAAATGCTCAGATCTGGACAATTTAAGTGTCATGGAAGGGATTTTCAAGGATAATTCTGTCACCATGCAATTTTTGCTTCAGAGTCTTGACTTCAGAGCATACCCTAGGCCCCTGCCTGGACCTCCACCTGAGAGGATCCCTCTCTTTCTTTTTTTCCATCTTTGCTGCTCTGAAACTTTCTCAGTGAGACATTACTTGCCTTTGACAATTTATGTGTTTGCTTTCAAGGCTTGCTCCTTGAAATTCATGTTCTCTCCCAGCAAATGAAATAAATTTGACTGTCTCAACAGAAGTGGTTTTTACCACATAATATAACTTTTCATAGTGTCTGAACATCTTATATTCTAAATGAGAATTAAATAACTGAACAATTGACTTAGGTTTGTTTCTCACAGTGCACTCCTTCCATCAAATAATGTTAGTTCCAACTAGTATCACATCTTAAGATGCTGAGGAAAAGAACTACAATATAGGGATTTTCATTTAATTTGACCTCAAAAATCACATATCATATTAGTTGTAAGTCAAACATAACTTACATGGAGTGAGGTTCTTGCCTTGCATGCTACTGACCTGGTTTAATGCCAAATATACCATAGATTCCCTTGAGCACTGCCAGGAGTGCAGAGCCAAGAATAAGACCTGAACACAGCAAGGTGTGGCCCCCAAACCAAACCACACAGCAATAACTGAAAATTATATATTATGTTTGTTCAAAATAGATCAGTTTTAGTTGTGGTCCCAGTACCATTATTCTAGAACTCTTATTTTTACTCTCAAAAGTGTCCCAAATTAAATAGTCAATTAAACAGCTACCCTAAAAACTAATCCATGATCATTATAGAGAATTAGAATAAGTATGGAAATAATTAAAATGGAAAATTTAAAAGAAATCACTTTAACTAGTGGCCCATTTAAAACCCTACTATTAACATTTTGGTATATACACATAATTTCTTCAAATAACATTGGAACAATGCTATAGTACCCTTTATAACCTGTATTTTTCCCTTAATAATATTTTGGGCTTTTCCCTACATACTTAAAACATTTTTTTGAGAACCTGATTCTTAATGACTGCATAATAGTCCATCACATATACCCCATAATTTATTTAATGACTTTCTTATTGCGGGTCATTTCAGTGGTTCCAGGAGAGCACTACTTCACATAGTAATTCTGGGCATATGAAATATCAAATAGCAATTTCCGAAGGATGTGAAAGGAATTTCCCACAGTTCTAAATAGGTTTCTCATAACATTTTAATCACAAATGACATTCCTCATGCACATTTACAAAGGGACTTCACATCTTCCTGTATAGTTTTTCTTAGGATAGACAGAGTATCTACAATTTAGTAGCTGTAAATGTAACACAATTTTTTTTATGGTTTGACCCGAAACTCCTTACTGATATCATTTCTACCAAGCTAAATAGTTTGGGTTTTTACTTTTTTAGAAAACAAACAAAAATGTCTGCTTTCTTATATTAAATAAATACTTATTAGAAAACTTTTCTTAGAATTTTTTTTGTCAAATTCACTTTCAATTTGCATTGGCTGAATTAGGAGTAATCTGTTTTTAGATGTAAATGATGGGAACCATCACTTCATGAATATAGCCTACAAGGAGTGGTGATGGTGGAAAAGGACAGAGTGAACATCTAAAAACAAAATTTGTGATATGGAGACAGGGGAGTCAGTCTGGAAATCTTCATTGTAGCATCCTAGCTATTTCTAATGCAATTGGTCCACAGGTCACACCTCAGGTATGGAACTTATTGTAGCACCTTTGTTAAATGAAGTACCTCTCTTTGATTCAAAGCCATCATCCCAAATATTAGGAGTGAAGTCATGCTTGCTAAGTGTCTGGGCAACCAGGAATAGTAAGGGTGAGTTGCGAAGAAAACAAGATTTTTTGTTTGTTTGTTTTTGGGCCACACCCTGTGACGCTCAGGGGTTACTCCTGGCTATGCACTCAGAAGTTGCTCCTGGCTTCTTGGGAGACCATATGGGACGCCGGGGGATCAAACCGCGGTCCGTCCTAGGCTAGCACAGGCAAGGCAGGCACCTTACCTCCAGCGCCACCGCCCGGCCCCAAAACAAGATTTATTTCATTTTTCTTCCAAACAAAAATTGCATCTCTACTGTGTCCATGTCATGATGCTAGGCACAACACTAGCTAAGCTATAATTACCAAAACTGGGAAATTCACAGTATAGGATGTAGTATATTCGTGAATGTTCTCAGTCTTATATTCTTGTAGAATATAGGACGCTATGTCAAAAAGATGTTCATATATGGGTAGAGTCGGCAAAATATTTTGTAAGAAGGAGTTGTGCCTTATCATTGCTTCATTTGATAGGTAGTTTATTTTTTGTTTATTTATTCATAGGAAATTATTTAGCATCAAGGTAACCTATGATTCAGATCTGTGCCTTGGAGATACTTGGGAGATATTAAAATCAGGTGGGACTTACACATTTGTGGGACTTAGAGCACATTGCACAAATATACAAAGTGTTATACACTTTGACGGTGAAAGATGTGTGTTTGCTAGACAGGGAAGGTTGAGGAACACAGAGTCAGCAGTATAGATTGGCCAGTCTACAGAGACACTGGAAGAGGAAATCGACACCCAGACTAAGTATCCTGCACCATTCATCTTGCCTGAACTGAATATTTGTCTTACAGGATAACTTATCTTAATTCAAGAAAAACTACTCTGGGGATAGAAGCAACTCTGTAAAGTGAGACGCTTCAATAATAGCTTTAGGAAGCAGTGTCTATGCCAAGACCTGAAGCAGGTGTGAGCCATAGACAGACGTGTGAGTTAGGATCTACGTGTGAGAGCCTACTGGAGTCGGAGGTGATGGGGATGATTTCAAACCTGATAGGTAAAATACTAAGGTGTTCGGCAAGCACTTTTTTGAAATAATTTTGCA
The DNA here is from genome assembly GCF_024139225.1 of Suncus etruscus. Taxonomy (NCBI): domain Eukaryota; kingdom Metazoa; phylum Chordata; class Mammalia; order Eulipotyphla; family Soricidae; genus Suncus; species Suncus etruscus. Next base: position 74,351,694 of record NC_064861.1, on the reverse strand, counting down.
AGAAACTGCCAAACGATTTTGCAAAAAATGGCTGTCATATTTTGCGTTCCCACCAGCAATGAATATGAGCCACTTATTCTTCTATATACTTTATGGTTCTGGGTCTGATATCAAGGTCTTTTTTGGGGGGGCGGGTCACACTGGCACACTCAGGGGCTACTGCTAGCTCTACACTCAGAAATTGCCCCCGGCAGGCTTGGGGGACATATGGGATGTGAACCACCATCCTACTGCATGCAAAGCAAATGCCTTACCACTGTGCTATCTCCCTGGCCCCATGATATCAAGGTCTTTAATCCATTTTGATTTGACCTTTGTGCATGCTGTTAGATGAAGGCCCAAGTTTGCTTTTTTTGCATGTGGATGACCAGAACACATAGGTAAAACACTCCATGACATTGAGACTAAAGGAATCTTCAAGGAGAAAATATTACTGTCCGGACAAGTGCTAGCAGATATAAACAAATGGGACTATATTAAACTGAGAAGCCTCTGCTTCTCAAAGGAAATAGTGACTAGGACACAAAGGCCACCTACAGAATGAGAGAAACTACTCATCAGATAAGGGCTAAATCTAAGATATACAAAATGCTGACAGAATTTAACAAGGAAAAAAATCTAACTCCATCAAAAACTGGGGGGAGAAATCAAAATAACAATGACATATCTCATATTACAGAGATTGGCACACATCACACACACACATACACAAAACAAAAACAAGAACAATCAGTACTGGTGAGGATGTGAGGAGAAAGGAACTCTCATTCACTGTTGGTGGGAAGGCTGTCTAGTCTAGCCTTTATGGAAAACAATATGGAGATTCCTCAAAAATCTGGAAATTGAGCTACCATATGATCCAGCTATGCTACTCCTAAAGATGTACCCTAGGAACACAAAAACACAATACAAAAATACCTTCTGCACACCTTTATTCATTGCAACACTATTTACAATAGCCAGAATCGGGAAACAACCCAGATGCCCATCAACAGATGAATGGCAAAAGGAACTGTGGTACGTATACACAATAGAATACTATGCAGCTGTCAGGAAAAATGAAGTCAAAAAATTGTACTATACATGGATTTACATAGAAACTATTAGGCTGAGTGAAATAAGTCAGAGGAGAGCGATAGACACAGAATAGCCTCACTCATCTATTGGATTTAAGAAAAAAAGTATTATCATAATATCCAGACAATAGAGATGAGGTCTGGAAAGACTGGCCCACAATATGAAGCTTACCACAAAGAGTAGTAAGGCAGTTAGAAAAATAACTACACTATCACGACAATGTTAGTGAGTGGGAGAAATAGAATTCCTGTCTTAAATACAGGCAGAGGGTGGGGAGGAGAAAGATGGAGGGGCATTGGTGGTTGGAAGGCTGCAATGGTGAAGGGGGGGAGATGTTCTTTTTATGATTGAAACTTAACTATAAACATGTTTGTAATCATGGTGCTTAAATAAAGTTTTTTTAAAAAACAAGATTCTCATATTCTGAATTCTTGCCTGCCATGGGATTTATTTTGTTTTTAATTTTCATGATTCTATTAAGTGTACCATGGGATCCCATTTTTAAAAGGCAATTTTATTGATCAAGCATGGTTTTACAGTACTATAAAATTCCAAGTATAGTTTTGCACCTTTACTCAGGTATATGTTTTACCACATCCACCAGCAAAGTTTCCAGGCTGTTCACACTATTAAAATGACCCTTGCTATCCATTATCCTAGTCTCTCTCTCTCTCTCTTTCTTACTCTCTCTCTCAACTATCAGATTTTCCATAAAACCTTAAAATGATATTTTATTATTTGTCATTTTGTTTGCTTTGATCATTTTTGTCCACATGTGAGTGAGTACATCAGGTAATTGTCTTCCACCTGGACAGTTTTCATTTTGCACGATCATCTCAAGGCCAATCCATGTTTTTATAAAGTGGCAATTTCATCTTTTTTTAAGAGCTGAGTCATAATTCATTGAGAACATATACCATGACTGCTCTATACAGTCATCTATGATGGATATTTCAGTTAATGCCATATTTTGGTTTTTATAAATAATACTCTCTGCTAGAGGGGTACAAATATTCTTCCAAAGCCTTGTTTTTATTTTCCAGGGAAAACAGCCTAGATATGGTTATTGTTTCACCAAGTGGTGTTGCATTTTTAGTTTTGTAAAAGAATTTCTCTTTTATTTGCAGTAGAATCTGTACAAACTTGCATTCTCATGAATTGAGGTACCAAAGTTGTCTTCTCTTCATACTCACACAAATGTTGTGTTGTATAGAGACCCATTTTTGAATTCTTTATTCTATATTATTGAAAAATACCATTGAGATTTTAATAAGGTTGCATTGAATCAATAAATTGCTTTAGGTAATATGACATTTCAACAAAATTGATTTTTTCTGATACATGATATGTCCTACCTTTCCAATTTTTTGTCATCTATTTCTTTGTACACTGTCATCTAGTTTTTACATGTTAGTCTTCCACTTTCTCTGTTAATGTGTACTCCCAGGTGCTTGGTCCTTTCCCATGCAATGATAAGTGGGGTTGTTCACTTAGTTTCACTTCCCTCCAATTCACTGCTTGCATGTGGAAATGCAATAGATTTTTAAAATATTGGTCTTGTATTCTGACACACTTCTGTACTGATTTATAATTTTCGATCTGTACATGTAAGAAGTTAGGGGTTTGAGGTACATGGAATTATTATAAAATAAAAGCTTTAATGCCCCTGTTATCCCAAATCTGAATTCCTTTATGTACTTTTCTTGTCCATAGCTTTCTTAGAAGACTATTATTGAAGTTAGTGATAAGAAGAGATATCCTTGCCTTGTATTCATCTCAGTGGAAAAGCTTTTGGTTTTCACCATTAAGTTTGGTGCTAATTATTATTTTGTTACCTGTGGCCCTAATTATGTTGAAGTACCTTCCTTCTACTACCAGTTTATTGAGTCTCCCCACACTACCCACACATAGATGTTCAATCTCTTCAAATACTCAACCTCTACTAATGGCTGTATAATTTTGTCACTTATTTGTCTGCAATAACTGATATAATCATATAATATTTTTTATTCCCCTGACATTAAGAACTGCATTGATTTATTTTTTAAATGTTAAACTCACTTTATAGACCTAAACTAAATCACTAGATTATGAGTATGAAGATTTTTGGATTTGCCTTGCCAGTAATCTGAGAAAGTTTGTGTCTACATTCAGAGAGAGCTTGATCTGCAGTTTACCTTTCTTGTAATGTCTTAGCCTGGTTTGCATAATTAGGCTGGAGTTGAGCTTAGAGTATTAAATAAGATGCACTCTTCTTGTTTCTATTTTCTGGAAAATACCATCAGCAATTTCTCTCTTAAGTGTTTAGTAGAATTTATCAGGGCTTGGGGGTTTCTTTTAAGACGTTTATAAATTTTGATTTAGTTTTTGTCCACAAGACTATTCGAGTTATCTGTTTCTCCATGTCTAAGTTTTAATAGCTTTATTTTTTTCAGAAATTGTCCCGTTTATCTAAGTCAGCAAAGGTGAAAGGTTAGGATTCTTCGCTGCATTCCTTTATTACCTTCAACAGTCATGTGATCAGAAGTAACTCCCCCTTTTGGTCCTTTCTGATTCTGGTCATTTGTCTTTCTCTCATTCTCTCTCTCTGGGACTGAATTGGCTAAAGATTTAACAACTTTTTGAGGGGACTCCAAAGAAGTGCTCAGGGGCCCCTCATTGACTTTTATTAGTTGGGCTGAAGGATCAGTGTGAGAACTTGAAGATGCCATATACCACCAGAGCAGTGCTACAGTCTCTGGATCACACCTGGCCATGCATGGGGGTCCCTCCAGGGCTAATGCCATGGTGCTGGGGGTTTTCAGGACTATATTGTGCGATGCCTTGAAGGTCTGTGCCTTAATCAACTCTGAGCAGGTGCCCTAATCCAGTGATGTCTCTACACATCAAGATGTGCAAATGTTATCGATCATTTACAAGAAGTCTGTTTGGCTTTGTTGATTTTTTGTTTCCTGTTTCACATGTTATTGCTTTCCACTTTCATTTTGCTTTTATTTCTTTATTCTGTCTCAATTAAGTGACCTGTAAGATAACTCATTATATAGAAAGTTCAGGCAAGAGACAATGGTAGCTTGAATCTGGGGAAGAACATGGAGAAACAAACACTCACAAATACTCTTGTATGTTCATTTACAGAGGTAAAAAATCAACCCCATTTTTGTGCATAGAAGGGGCTTGAAAGAAGAAAGAGTGCTGTGAAGTGGGAGGGTGCCCTGTGGAGTGACAGCCTGCAAATAAGGATGTGCTGATCAACAGTTAAGAGGCAGCTCCCAGGGTAAAGAACAAGAACTGATTTGCTGATTTTGTCCTTTTCTTGGTGCAGATATCCTCAGTTTGTGTGAGCTGGTGCAAACCAGTTCCAGCCGGACAACACTTCAAACCTTCGGGTGTCTCTAAGGGGCCATACGGATTAGTTTAAAAAACTAATACTGATCAGAGTGATTTAAGAACTGGAGGTACTTTCTTCTTTATTCCTAGTCTTCTGACTGCTGTGGTGTGTGTGTGTGTGTGTGTGTGTGTGTGTGTGTGTGTTTGTGTGTGTGTGTGTTTACTAGACAAAGACCAAAATCTGGGATTTGTCCAATCTACAAGCACATAATAGATTCCCATGGCTTGTGGACTTGAACTGAATTTTCCCACAGTCCTCTTCTTGTCACCCCAGAAGCTGGATGTTTCCTTTCACTATGGCCTTATCATGGATCCAATGAACAGGCATTATCCAACACTTGAGTTCAAGTTGACCCCTCTTCAGGAGATGTCATTGCCATCCCTCTCTGATTACTAGCGTCCTTGTCTTTTCTGGTCAAGTGCATACAAACGTATTTTCTCTGTTTTGTTAATGGAATATCTGTAGAGCCCTGAAGACCATCATCCTACCTTGGTTTCTACTTCTGAGGTCATTAACATGATCTATTATGAAGCGACAGGAAATTAGTTGCTGAATATTTCAATATGGAGAGGAAATAATGTAATTCTATTGTTACCAGAAAGCCGTGGTATCTTGAAGTAACCTGTAGCCATAGTAACAAGATAAGGACAGATTTCTTTAAATGTTTAACTACGTCTCTATACTTCATGCACATTCAAGTGAAGTCGATTCTTGTTATTTGTAATTGAATTAATTTTCTGATGTATTTGGGTTCTACTTTCCCACAATGGTTTTCAATCACCTTAATTTAAGACCACAAATTTAGTAAAATTTTCCTTAGGCTATTATTGTAAGAACAGGATCTGAACGTCTTTTGACATAAAACAGAGCCGAAACAGACATATCCAATGGAAGTAAATATTTTTTAATGTGCCAAATAATATATTGAAGAGTAAATACAGTAGTAATGTTGTAAGATCCATATCTGGGTTTCCCAGAGGGAATTTCAAACCCATCCAGCCAAACTCCTACATTTACAGATACAGTGAAGAGTGATATTAGACCCTCATGACACTCCACAGTCATTTGCATGGCTTTGAACTTTACCATGTGTCAGAACACTCTTTAAGTCTTGTGTTTAGCCTCAGGAAAATTCTATGAATGGGATCTGTTATCTCTGCAGTTACAGAAACTGAGGCACCACAACATTCTATAACTTGGGCACAAGTAGCCTGTCAGATACAGAGTGGAAGGGAGGTGATGCCTAAGTTGACCATCATAATTCACTCACTCTCCCTCCTCATGCCTTAGTTCTATCAGAAAATTTCAAGGAGTTGGGAACACATGTCACCATTTCCCAGTTGCTTTTAGTTCTTGTGCCTGCTATTCTTTCTCTGGTCCCACTTCTGAGGACCAGCAAGAAGGTGACATGGGGGAGCAAACAGATGGGAGAATAAAGTCCTGCTTAATATGTCCAGAATGACAGGAGGGCTGAGACAGGCTGGAGAAATGGGGAGAGGTGACCACAGGGCCAGGTACCAGATTCGCTCTGATGTAAATTCACTCCAGCAGAGAAGCTTGGAGCTTAACAAGGCTCCTGGAGAAAATTTTAGTAGCTACACTTTTTTGAAAAGCATATTTTCTTTTCTAGAGCAGTTTTAGGTTTATCTCAGCAAAACTGAACAGAAGGTAGGGAGAGAGATTTCTCAGAAACGTCTCATTTCCAGACTGGCAGAAACTCCCATTGTCAACATCCCACTCCAGAGGGGGAGATTTTTTTTACAACTGTTTAGACCACACTGACATCATTTTAAGCAGAAACCCAGAGTTTACCTAAAAAGGCAAATCACAGAGAGCAGATTGGGGCAGGCAGACATGACAGGGAGTTAGGAGGCCAACGTAGTCATCTGAGCAAGGCAAAAATGCACCTTTACTGGATCCAAACTCATTTTCCCACAATCAAAGCTCCTTCCCAGGACTCATGCCTTATCATCTGCCTTTCCATTACCCCACCACTGGCACTCAGCCTATTTTAGGGCTTCATATTAGCCTTACGACATAGCAGTAAAAAATAACTGTTGGAGACACTATGATTTATCATCCTATTCATAATGGGGTTTCAGATATATAGTGTTCCAACACTGCCTCCTTCAGAGTGTCTGCTTCCCTCCACCATTGTCTCAGGGTCTCCCCATCACCCCGTCAGCTTCTCCCACTCATAAATTTTGTTTTGTAGATTAGCTCTCAGGTTCTGTTGCTTTTGGCCATTTGTTAATCCTTTACAATTTTGCTTTATATCCCATATCTGAGAGATCATTCTGTATCTTTCCCTCTCCTTCTGACTGATTTTACTCGATTTTTTAAGAGTCTATACACTCTTTTCTTCTTGAAAACTAAGCCTCAATTTTATTCAGATTACTAGTATTCAAAGCTAAATCCCTCTTCCCCAGATATTCCTGTAGTTCGAGGAATCCATGGATTACTGTTCTGGCTCAAGTCACATAATCAGATACTTATTGGAAGTTTCTAGAGAAAATATTTACTTTTTCCTCATTACCAAAAACAAACAAACAAAAAAAAAAAACAGGGACTGAAACAATAACAGAGCATGTAATGTTCCTGCTTAGCATGCATTAACCTAGATTCCATCTCAGCATCACGTTTGAGTCCCACCATGAGTGATCCCTGAAGGCAAAGCCAAGTGTAAGCCCTGAGCATCACTGGGTGTGATCCAAAAACAAAGCAAAACACCACCACCAACAATAACAACAACAACAACAACAAACAAGCAAAAAAGGGCAAGAGATATTTGTCTTT